>NC_092670.1:26189289-26505539 GCF_964355755.1 Antedon mediterranea
TAGTAGCCGAATATAGCCTACTCCGGCCTAGCCAACGAGGTGACGATATCATTTATGTTCGGTGTATAAGACGCACCCTTAATTTAGAGGTCAAATTTGCGTGTCAAAAGTGCGACTTATACACCGAAATATACGGTACCTAGATTTTGTGTCACATTACATGAAACGCGATACTTTCTCTCTAAATTAACTGTTCCACACGTCAATTCTTAGACTTGCCCCAAGTCTGTAATTATCTTTTTTTTTTATTTATTTGTTTTTATTTCATAATAAGAAACAAACATAATTTCGACCACGATTTTCGTCTGAAAATACAGACTTGTGAAACACGTATAGAAATCGATTTGCAGACCGCAAACATTCGATAAGAATGACGTAGGTTATCATACCGTATTTGGGTATATGGGGCGTGCGGTATGTAAATATGGATTTCGAATCAACCAATGATCATTTTGTTTCAAAATGAAAAAGATCGAGTACGTACAGTGCTGAATGTACGATCGAGACTGTTGAAATATAAAATCGTAATGCCAAGTTGTTTTGTTTACTAATTGTTTAGTCCTTGGCCTAGGCCTCTTTCGTAGGTCCTACTCAATTCGCACGTATGACCTGCCAAATAAAACGCCCATAAAGTAGGCCTACATACCACCACCGGCACACAACAGGGCTACACCACCACACAGAACAGGACAGGGTCTGGGTGGGAATTAAATCAAAATTATCTCCGCGTAATAAATGATCCATTCAATGTTTGATTTGCGGAGAAGCTAGAAGCCTATCATATCAAGACGAGTTTTCATGTCCTTGGGAAAAATCCCATCAAATGTTTACCAGACTACTAGGCATATAAAATAATTTCTAGCCTTCAGAAACTTTCATAAATGTACCCAAGTACACATTGTCTAAATGTAACATAGCGCATGCGCATCATCTTAGTTATTGAGTCTTTGAAATTCTGAAATATGAATATTAAAACGGTGTACGAGTGAGTAGCCAATCGCATGCAGCTGAAACTAGTCAACCGGATAATCGTATGCACCAAGAATTCTTGGTGTCAAACCACATGACTTGTGCGTGTTTCCCCAGTCGGAATATCCAAAATCAAGTAGTATACGTATGAAACGCCATATGTGCCAAAATATTTATCTTTTTACTAATATTAAGACAAAACTCTGTCTGGAACCCAGACTAGTCAATTCTGATCGGGATGTGAGGAGGGCTGCTGGGTAACTACAGAATACTTCTCATTACACAGTGACATGTCGTTATAATTGAATAGGCCTAGGCCTATGTTAATTCTTACCATGGAATATATTGATTTTGCATATGTTTTTATGTTGACGTCGGTGTATCTATAATTCGCTAAGCCAAGGTAGGATTAAATTAATGGCGCAAGCCCAGAGGCCGCCGAAACTTGATTTCGATTCGGCCCACGATGTCGTCTTGTCCGGCTAAATTAGGCTAACCCAGTGCATAGGGCGGCTACAAAATGTGTTGTCTCCTAGATAGCTGATGAGCTATAATAGATTCAAAAGGCATGATTTTGACAGTACTTTGTAACTTTTCCAACTAAAACACATGCAAATTGTCTAATTCAATGTGTTCGTATGGCGTGATTTAAAGTTTAAAATGAAATGAAATGGAGATGGAGATGGAGAAGGTTGTTATTGATGGCTGTAGCATGCCAAACCATGCCATACATTTGTAATATTATGTAAAAATAGATGTGGATGCTTTTTTATCTGACTGAAGTCTAAAAAGGTTTCTCTTTAATTTAACACTAAATTTTATTTAGGAAACTGTGAGTTTTCTACAGGAGAAACTTAACATTCTTGAACCAATCCAAGTAGATCATGTAGATGCTCGGTTACAAAGCTTGTTGATGCGTCTAAACCAAGCTAAAGATAAGAAGAGAGCATTAGAAGATGCGGACAAAGATAAAAAGGTAAAACATATTTCTTTTCTTTCCTGTTGTAGGTATTCCTAGATTATTTTCTTTATTGTTTTCAACTTCATGGTCACAAATAAATAAAAACAAATTTATCTCTATTCCATTCAGATACATAAAACTAATTTTGATTTTACATCTGTCATTTAGTAAAATCATTTTTTTTCATAATGGCCCAATGTTTTGCTTCGAAGGTTGAGTTTAATGGTGCCACCACAATTGAAACATTGTGCAATAATAATAATTTAATAATAATAAACTAAACTAAATTCTTGTTTTATAACAAAATTAAATATTAATTTATAAGGAAGTTATGGTGTACATAAAATGTTCCTTTTTTTTTACAAAAAGGCTGTTTTTGGCATTATTCATTTAGTTACAACATTACCAAAAAAAGGAAAAAAAGAATGAAAATGAACAACAGGTTCAAGCCTTGTCTTTTAAGGGGTGTGGGAGCGCGACTTATTTAACATATTCCTAAACTGCCCTTCAATGTGATTAAATTTAAGCACACTTGGTAAACTTCAGACAAAGATAAAAACATCACACCTACCTGTACAGCACACCTACTACCTGTACAGCACACCTACTACCTGTACAGCACACCTACTACCTGTACAGCACACCTACTACCTGTACAGCACACCTACTACCTGTACAGCACACCTACTACCTGTACAGCACACCTACTACCTGTACAGCACACCTACTACCTGTACAGCACACCTCCTACCTGTACAGCACACCTACTACCTGTACAGCACACCTACTACCTGTACAGCACACCTACTACCTGTACAGCACACCTACTACCTGTACAGCACACCTACTACCTGTACAGCACACCTACTACCTGTACAGCACACCTACTACCTGTACAGCACACCTCCTACCTGTACAGCACACCTCCTACCTGTACAGCACACCTCCTACCTGTACAGCACACCTCCTACCTGTACAGCACACCTACTACCTGTACAGCACCCCCTGAATGTATTGAAGAAGTGCAATTTGTAGTATACCTACGCTTTTTAAGACATCCAAGCCATACAAATAATTACAAAAATAAGGTGACCAATTTCCTAAGTGTTGAAGCCATACAAATAATAATTTGTTTGAATGTTTAGCGAACTGACCTGTATCTTTTTAACCAATTTGTAATTATTGTTGAATTTAAAAATATTTATGTGACTAGACTAGATAACATTGTAAACTGTATATCTTAATTTATTTTTTTGTTTGACATTGAAAAGAGAGAGATTGATACAGAAACCTCCAGGAAGGTAATAATTAAAATAACTTGCATAAAATATTTGCTTTTTATTTATTTTCTTAACATTTATAGTAGAACCCCTTAGGTAAATTCCTCATGATGTGGTTGTACCTGTAAGAAAATCAGACATATAAAGGTTTAAAGCCCTAAAATAAATGTACAAAACACAATAACTGCCATCTAATACAAAATAATAAGTCACCTAATACTGAAAACATTCTCCTCTGGTTTTGATTAGTATTGATATATTAGTTCATCAATTATTGTAAACCAGTAAAATAACTTATTTGACTGTCAAGACAGTTTAATTTTCTTAAATGTTTAATTTACAAAACTGAGATTTGTAACTAAGAGGTTCTACTGTATTTTTATTTTATACACTTTATGAATTCTTTAAAATAATATGTGATGTTGCTCTTACATCAAACATTTTTGTATATTTTGTTTAATCTGAACATTCTAGCTAGCCACTTTTCTGTATGTACTGTACCAGCAATCATACTACTTTTGAGAGAGATTTTGGAAAAAGTAGGAAAAATGGCAAAATCAGCACTGTAGTCATGTTACAAGAGTTGTCAAAACAAAATAGATTATCTGATAAAAATCCTAGAAAGTAGGAAACCTTTTGGCATTTATTTATTTATTTATTTATTACCATATTTACGGAGGGTAGCCTATCCAGTTCCTAATAGAACTGATCATTTAGGGCCCTCGATAAAACAAACATACAGTACAACATATAAAATATTAAATATTCAAATGACATAAAATATATTAAAGGCTTAAAAATTTACAATGATTATATAAAATTCATATAAAAGTTAAAATCGTTGACAGATAAAAAAAAAATATATATATATATACACATAGTACGAACAATATTAACTGGAAATAAATTGTTTAAGTTCACGTTTAAAGGAAATAACATTTTCAGATTGTCGAATGATTTTAGGAATCATATTAAAATACATAGGCGCTTTATAACTGAAACATTGTTTAAAAATCTCTAAAGAAGGTCGAGGAATAATATAATTACAATTAGAGATGGATCTGGTAGTAGGTCGACCTCCAGGCTGAGTCCTGGTTAACATGCGACTGATGTAATTCGGAACGGTATTGATGGAAGCCCGATAGGCGAGACAACCAAGTTAAAACTGATAACGTTGAGAAACGGATGAGATATAAATGGCATATGTTTTGCCTGATTGGAGATGCTTTAACAAACACAGTGTTGAAATGAAATGTTGATTGTTCATTAGTACAGCATAGTGTGGAAATATATGCATTGTAGCTTTTGGTTGGTTTTCTGATTTTCTTTTTAAATTTTAATAATTTAACATGGTTGAGGTACACTTGCATAACAGACAAATAATACTTTTTGAAACATGTCTTACTGTCAACAATATTTCCCAGTCATTTAAGGGTATGTTCAGATCTATGGAGTTGTGCTTTCATATTCTTTTTATGATTTGTGATGGGTTTTAGAAAATGTTCTTTAATTACCGGTATTAATTTCATAATTCTTGTCTTAATTGTATTGTCTCTGACATTTTTAGTACATTAGTTTGTGTTTTTTTTTTTTTTTTATAGTTTTAATTTCATATCCTCTTTTCATTTAATATGCTTTATATCCAAATTAAAAAAAAATAAATAAACATTTATCATTATTAATTGTTATCACAGGCATTACATTATGACGTACACAAAATTATAAAAAACATAGAAATGTTTTCGTTTTACTTTTGTGAAGGAAAATGTAATAAGATTATTACATATCATTTTAATCATTTTTAAATACTGTTTAGATATTAAGATATATTATATTGAGATACTCCGAAGTTTCTCGATGTTTTGAATGGTCATAAACTCTGGAGTGTCTCCGGAGATCACTACAGAGTTTTGGTGTGAAAGGGGTATAAGGGAATTCTATTATTACAAAATCTTAATCCATTGCACTTTTAAAAAATTGTTGTTCCCTTCCTCATCAAATTTGGAGCTGAATGATGAAATCTTTCAATGATTGTGGTTTTCATGTTGGTAAATCTAAAACTAATAGTTAAGTCCCACTTTAAAAAAAAAACAATGTTAAGCCCAGATGTGAAACTAACTTTTTTAATTGGCCTAAAGATAAATCATTTTCTGTATCTGTTTGCAGATTTGGAAGTACTATGGAAGTTGTTGATTATTAAGTATTGTTTAAATATTGATGGTTTATTGTTACTATTGTAGATTTCTGAATTGTATGACATGGTAGAAAAATGGAATAGTGTAGCAGATACTTTACCAAAGGTGGTTGAAAGATTACAAGCATTGAAAGTTCTTCATGAACAAGGTATTTAAAAACTCAATAGAGAACTTGTTTACCAATCCTTAGGTTCTAGTTCAAATTCAGGCTTTTGTAACATTCTAAAACGGCTGCCTAAAGTCATACAAGACTTGCCATTGACACCTCATTCATTCAATGGTATTACCACAAAAAAGTTCTATCATTAAGTATGCTAGATCACATGGTCAGCATGGTATGCCTGTATCATTCAGAAACCATGGGGAACTTCTAATGTGGAAATAAGTTTGTGAACTAGTCAATGTGTTTCATACATTCCTGATGCGTTTGCACACATGATTTGTGCATTAGATGAGTTTGTTTCCCATTCCCATACAATTGGTATGTACATACAAAAGTAGGTTATATTAAAAAAAACGCACAAAACTATTGGATTGGTTCAATACTAATAGTACAATTTAATTGTATGAATGCACAATAAAACCCAGACTGAGTAATTATTTGCATAGATTTTGTTTAAAAAAATAAAGTTCTCTGGCCTGGAAAATTTGGTACGCTAATAAAACTTTATTTTGTGTTTGTATTTGATTAGCATTGCAATTTAGTCAAGCAATGACTCATCTAGATGTAACCCAGCAGCGCATTTCAACAAGTCTACACAGTCAAGAAACATTACTCAAAGAAGTAAGATTTTATTTTCTAAATACAATAGAACACCTATTATGGTATATATATTTTCTCTTAATAGAGTTGTCCCTATTCTGTAGACACTAATCTGAAAAAATTATCCCATTAATAAGAGGGTTTTTCATGAAAAATATGTCAAAGTGAACAATAATTGAACAATAAACAATGTTTATTGTATTAAGAATAAGACATTCTTTAATAGACTCGTTATCTGCCACTGATTGGTCACATTCTGCATCAAGTTGCTTTATGAAATGCAATTACAGTACATAGTCGAGGGGAAAATGAATGCCAATCCCATGATCAATCAATATATTGGTATTTGACAAAGCTGAAGGAAGTATCTTAATTAATGAAAACATATTTTATAATTAATAAAATAACCATCTGAATAGTATAATAATATAATGAGTGTTGGCTGTATATTGGACTCGCTGAAAAATGTACTATTGAACGAAATAGTGCATACTATTGCATGCCATGTGACCCACAATCGTCAAATCAAATGACAGGAATTTATTTAGGTGATATATATTGTCTCCGACATGGATCCTTTAAAGGATGTTATTGAAAAGTGTCAATTTTTTTAGTCCAATGAAATCTTATGGGTTATAAGAATTAGCTACTGTATTACTATTTTTATTGTCATTTCAGCTTCAAAACTCATTTACATCAAATATGGCTGCCATACAAAGCAATTGTAAGAGTATTGATGAACGTGTTAAGAAGTTCAAGAAATAAATACAATCCAAATAAGATGCTGGTTGTTCATACCCTAATTTACAAATTATATGTATTTATTATATTGTATTAATATACTTGCACTGATAAAGGGATAGTGTTGCCCGAAAGCTCTGCTAACTTTTCTGGCTGTTTTACTTTATCGTTTTGATTTAGCTTTTCTCTTTTATTTTTTATCTCCATTGAGATCCAGCCACCGATACCCACAGCATTGTCATTTGTTCAGTAATTTGCCTTTGGATTTATATTGTATTAAATATATTACTGGGGTTGATTTTAGCATAATATACTGCAATACAGTTATATACGTGCTGTATTTAATTTTTAAGCATCACTTCAAACAGTCAATTTACATGTTGCTGACCATGTGCAGATTGATTTTCTATTACTCTGTTAAATAAATGTGTTAATCTGTGACCCTACTGTCCTGAATTGCACAAAGGTGTAGACGACATATATATAGTATAATCAATGAATTACCATTCTGTGTACAAATTTTAATTACTTTCAACAAACCAAGTCAACTAAAAAAATTGGTTGGCCTGGTTAGCTGCAATATTTGATTGGTCAAGGACAACTGGTTGATATTACAGAACCACAGAAATTTCTCACAATTATGGACGTACAGAAATGCAAATAATTAATAGGGACACACAAATAAAAGCGTGTGATAGCTATTCTTAATGAGCAAAGCGACTATACAATCTGGAAAATATTGTGTACAGGCTCAAAATCATGTGTGCATGACTAAAAACTATTACATAATCTATTAGTACGAGAAGTGATGGATCGGAGCTCCCAAGAACTTAAAAAAAACATGTGCATGAGATGGGTTAAGTTTATAATATGTCTTATCAAAAAGGGATTGAATAGAGTTTTGCATAACAATATTTGTGTGTGTAGTTGTTGAGCCTTTTTGAATACCCTTAGTAATATGGTTGTCATTTGCGATCACAGAAACTTAACTTACAATCTCCAACTTCATGGTTTTTCATAACCAACAGGACTTTATTTGTCCTAGTTAAGGCCAATCACCTGTCACCTGATTGTCTACATCATACACAATAATGTTATATTCAAATAATCTTATCTAGATTCTGTGTAGATAGAGAAAATTTAATTGTAATTAAAACTAGGCCAAAATAAAGTATTGTTACTATTCGATCTTCGTTGTTTGGTGTTGCTGGTTGCTATACTGTAGGTTTTATAGACATTCAATAATTTGTAGTATGTACTGTACCTTCTTCTCTGTTAATGTTATGAAGGTAGCTCTAATTTGGCTAAAAAACTATTTAGATCTGTATTCACCATCATTGATGAATACTGTGATCCTTGTGTGTACAATATTACAAATGACAGTCTATATGCAATAGTATTATAGTAATATGGCTATCCTTTGATAGATGTATAAATGGAATAAAGATATTAGCATGCTTAAATCATTGAGCTAGATTATTTATTGTTATGAATCGGACACAGATGATTATTATTAACACGCAAACTTTCAACCAGAGATTGCCATCATCATTTTGGGAGGTTGTGCATTCTCCTGGTCTAATAGTAATCGACTATGCTCTCGCATACGCAAACCATTGTTATTATGCTCTCCTGGCTTAAGTGGAGCGTATTGGTAGCAACTTATTTTTTATCATGTGACCCACAATCATCCAATCAAATGACAGGAATCTATTTTAGTGTTATATAAAACGTCTCATGAGGAGGGCCTCAAACACATATAAATTAAAAAAAAGGTTAACATGGGCTCGTTGCCGTCGCAAAATAACAAATACCCTTTTCACATCTGCCAAATGTAACAACTTGTAATCTCACTATCATCAACCCTATATACTCTAGTAGCTAGATCAACTTTCGTATGCACTTTGAGGTCCAGAGAATTTGACTTCAGAAATTGGTTTAGGGTGGTCATTTTTGGCTTGGTTACACATTTTGAAACTGTGGCGAAAGGTCAACCATTGGTCACAGCGAGGTAATTTTGGCCTTAAATTGATCAGAAGGTATACATTTATATTCAGTCTAATGGGACATTTTAGTCAAAAATGACCGGAAATGCCATTTCTGACCTTTGCCCCACACCCCAGGGCATTAGACTTGCCCCAAGTCTGTATTATCTTTTTTTTTTATTTATTTGTTTTTATTTCGACCGCGATTTTTGTCTGAAAATACAGACTTGTGAAACACGTATAGAAATCGATTTGCAGACCGCAAACATCCGATAAGAATGACGTAGGTTATCATACCGTATTTGGCTATATGGGGCGGGCGGTATGTAAATATGGATTTCGAATCAGCCAATGATCATTTTGTTTCAAAATGAAAAAGATCGAGACGGTGACTACTTCTTCGCATGCAGCTAAAGTAAAATGACGTCACGTTAAAGCCTGTCGTCAAATAAGCGCGGAGCGGCGCTATACAATCTTTGATTTTACAAAATGTTTTCAGTGATAAATGATGGTGCGATCGGTGGTGGTACGGAAAATAAAATTATTCCGATATTGTTCCTGATAACAAAGAAGCAGATTAAATATAGTTGTTTATTTGACCCATTTGGCTTAGATGCCTATGCCTAGAAAGATTTTCTATGATACTATCTACTCACTAGCGGCCTAAAATACAGTATATTTGAGTAGTAGTTTATTAGTACACTACACACTATCAGGCCATATCCTCCTTCATCGTTACCGCGTGGCATAGTGTACATCTGCACGATGCCACGGCTAACTACACTTCACTTCCCACCCACCAGTGGTGGCGCCAGCCGGGGGGGGGGGGCCAGGGCCCCCCCGTCGGGGAAAGCTGGCCCCCCCCGTCGGGGAGTATTGGCCATATTTGTCGGGGAGAAAAATATGATCATTTCTTTTCTGGTAAAAAATAAAACAATATTAAGTGTACTACTATATATTTTAAGTAACTGCGGCATTCCATTTTTGACGTACGTACGATATACTGACAGCGAAGTAAACAGTATATGTGGTACGCATTTGTCTGGCGGTGTCTGTTTGTACGAATCTTTCACTCACTGCGGTATACGCGTCGACATATCTGGGCTGTATCATATTACATCCAGGGACCAAAATATGTATTTTTCAGATTCCAGGCGAAAATCGAAAATTCATTTGCAACTACGCATCGACGTACGTTCATACAGGGATAAAGGTACGAGTTATGTTCTCACGGTTGAGTTTACGAATTGTTTCAATTTACCAATAACCCTTGCGTATATATGTTCGCTGTCGATTAAAGGGGTTTGGGTGGGGGTTCGATTGGGAAAAGGAAGCGGTTGGCCCGAACCATAAAACAGGGTCTGGTCACGTTTCTTTTCGCGCATAAATCTCGATCTAGGGTAGGTGGGTGAATAGGGTGGCTTACTTCTAAAGGGAAAAAAAAGATGCAACAAACCCGTGACCGTCGCTAGACGCGGATTCGGCGCACTTGACTCTTTTAATTAAGAAGAGTAGGCTAGAGCTATAGTTGTGTAAATAGGCCTACATAGTGAAAGAACTATTTATGAATTCAAGAGTTTAAAAAGAAAACGCAATTTAAAATCTTCGGAAAATACCCACAACTGAGTTATTTTCAAAACACATGCACTCCCACTACCAGCATCACGTTGTCTTAGATCGCTCTTCGTGTGAATGCTGACGTCATCACTCTCCAAAAATACACCATTTTCCGCCCTGGTCCGTGTGCAAGCGTTAGCGTGGACCTGTATATTTACACCCCTGTACAGAGTAGAGTGTAATATCGTGAACTTTTTTCTCGCGTATGAAGGTTTTTTATATAATGGTATGCAGTATAAACGATAAAAAAAACGATAAACATGATGTTCTTTTATTATTATTTCATAGGCATAACATAAACATGAAATGTCTTGTTCTATGTACACGGCCGAAAAAACGGCATTTTATTGATTTGTGTTATAGACACGGCGATTACGGCAATCATCATTGTATACAGACCACCAAAGCACAGTCGTACACTAAACACATGCACTATCGAGGCATTTTTGGATCAAAGTTTATTATTAGTTCGTCGAAAAAGATCCGTATTAATTAGAGTATTTAGGAAAGATTTATTTAAATTTACATTATTATGTGACATTGTTATTAAATGTAAATGGAAACAGTTGCTCTAGCCCATTAAACAGTGTGTAAGCATCTATTTTTTCAAAATTTTCTGAGGCTCTCGGGAGGGGGAATACCCCTCCCAAACCCACCCCCGCTTTCGCGCGTACGGCCCCCCGTGGGGGAATTCGGCCCCCCTGTCGGGGAATTCGGCCCCCCCCGTCGGGGAAATCCTGGCGCCACCACTGCCACCCACCCTAGCAGCTAGGTATGCACTGCGCTGCCACTAGGCCTAGGGCCTAGCCTATTTCGGATCTCATGTCTTGCAACATCTGAAAATACATAATGTACTAATGATACTGTACATTATTGTTATTTTTTATTCGCACTGGAAGGAAGTATCTAGGCTTTCCTGTTATGTTAAAATTAAATATATTATTTATTATCCTCAGCAGTGAAAAAAATTATATTTTGTTGTATATGCCGTGATTTTAATTGTTAAAAACATGATCGTCAGTCGATGGCTCAGGAGTTTCGATAAATCTCGCGTCGCGCGTGGTGGAAAACACGCTCAGCAAGTTTGCTTCATATGATGCATGATACTCTGTGACGACCCACTTTAACGTGACGTCATTTTACTTTAGCTGCATGCGAAGAAGTAGTCACCGATCGAGACGTACGTACAGTGCTGAATGTACGATCGAGACTGTTGAAATATAAAATCGTAATGCCAAGTTGTTTTGTTTATTAATTGTTTAGTCCTTGGCCTAGGCCTCTTTCGTAGGTCCCACTCAACTCGCACGCATGACCTGCCAAATAAAACGCCAATAAAGTAGCACTACATAGCACCACCGGCACACAACAGGGGCACACAACAGGGCTACACCACCACACAGAACAGGACAGGGTCTGGGTGGGAATTAAATCAAAATTATCTCCGCGTAATAAATGATCCATTCAATGTTTGATTTGCGGAGAAGCTATAGCCTATCATATCATGGAGGTATGTTCTTGGGAAAAAATCCCATCAAATGTTTACCAGACTACTAGGCATAGGCCTATAAAATAATTTCCAGCCTTCAGAAACTTTCATAAATGTACCCAAGTACACATTGTCTAAACGTAACATAGCGCATGCGCATCATCTTAGTTGTTGAGTCTTTGAAATTCTGAAATATGAATATTAAAACGGTGTACGAGTGAGTAGCCAATCGCATGCAGCTGAAACTAGTCTACCGGATAATCGTATGCACCAAGAATTCTTGGTGTCAAACCACGTGACTTGTGCGTGTTTCCCCAGACGGAGTATCCAAAATCAAGTAGTATACGTATGAAACGCCATATGTGCCAAAATATTTATCTTTTTACTAATATTAAGACAAAACTCCGTCTGGAACCCAGACTACCCAGGGCATGTATGTATCTCCGTAACTACTGGTCGTAGACACTTGAATTTGGTTTTAAATTGTTCGAAATATATATTTTGTTATTTGTTACACATTTTGAAAAATGATCATCTTTTCTCCAAATTTTCTGTTAGAATGAATGTAAATATGTGTATTTCTAACAATTTGATACTAAATTTAAGTTTCTACTACCAGTACTTACAGAGATATGAAGATGCCATGATATATTTCTTACAAAAAAGATATATTTTCCCCTGAAAAATATTTTTTATTTCAAATTTGTCATTTTATTGTCACATAATAGTTATTCACGTTAACCAAACATTTGTTTACCTGAAAAAAATGTAATTTAAAACCAAAAAAAATGGTTTTTGGGTTATAATTAAACAATTCTTTTCTCTTTTTATACGTAAATAAATAATGTTTTGTTACAGAAGTGAATAACTTGTACTGTATTTGAAGTAAAATACAAGAAGAATTCCTACTGAAAGACTCAATTTTTGTCACTTTAGTTTATTTTATTGCTAAGGTCAAGTCTGGGGGTCACTTCATCAAGCCTAGATACTTCTAGTGTGAAGTATCCTATTACAAACAAAAACTTTAATGGACTGTATTGATAATAATTCAATGATTATCTGACAACTTTGCTTTGGGATTTGTAATTTTAGCATGACATGTCCTAGTTTACAAAAAAAGAAAAACGTCGGCCTCTAGTACTATAACTGCTGCTTGCATGAGTAGTCCTCTTGGGATGTAGCTGGCTAAAGCAGCAGCATGAAAAACTTGCAGATAGGCACTTTCTGTTTCATACTAAGGTAAACGATTTATAATTATGTCAATTATTTTACAATTTTTTAAGTAGTTTATCTCAGTTGCTGCTTTTACGGGTGTTTTCGAGAGAGCTTTTCCAACTTTCGCAAGTCATTGATTGACACCGAAGTGTTTAAGTTGATGTTGTTAATATTATGTTGCCTAACAAAAAAACATCAGTGCAATGAAATACGGTCTTAAGACGTATGAATGACTTAATAAATTGAATCTGAATCTGCTCCGCCAAAATATTTTGATATAGAGGTTCAGACATTCTGGGGTACATTTAAATTGTATTATTTGTATGTTCCCTTTAAATGTCTTATTTTCAAATATACTTGTCAAACTAGTGTCTGAACATACTGCTCCGGCTTGTCTCTGGTGTTTCAGCACAAAATGTTTTTGTTATTAAGCTCAGAGATAAGATCAGCCTTTTTACATGATGCATCTTCTTCAATGAAAAATATGTGCAAAGCGTAACCAAATAACATAACCCAGCAAACATTTTTTTAGGCCAAGTTACTTAAAAATAACTCATTAACAGACAGTCAAATGGACATACTTTTTGCATTCAAATGTTCTAGATAAGCCTATTTGCTCAATTAATTGACTAAAAGTTATATAAAAAAATATCAATTTTTTTATACAATTGTATGCTTACAGGATGGAAAATCTTGTCTTTTGAAAATTATAGGTGTGCTAATTGCACTCCTCAATACATTCAGGGATGCTCTAGTTGTGCTGTTTGTATTTTGGTGTGTAGAAGTTGACCAAATTTAAGCGGGTTGTAAATCGCACTTCTCAAGGGCAGTTTAGGAGGTTAGGTGAGTGGTCGCACTCGCTTGCCTTAAAAGACAAGGCCTGTGGATGAAGTATAATTTTAACTATTTTGAGTAATTTTAAGGGTCGGGTACGAAATTACATTAGCGGCAAAATGATTGTACGTATTGTTATCGGCGGCAGCAGCAGTAAGTACAGTGCTGGCGCCAAGATTATGTAGGCCTATTACATCATAGTCGAATACAGTATTTTACTAGGCCTACATACTTCTTTTTCACCACCAATCTATTGGAATATACATACATAATATATCTGGGAGTAGCTATCCCCACGACACAAATGTATACAGATGGCCGTGGAAGGTGGCATTTCGCAAGTTTAGTTAAAACTTGTATTCTGGTTATCACATGTTTGATTCGTGGTTGGTTGCATGGTTCTCTCTTGACGTTCACCGGAGGTGAAATATACTCGCCAATTTGGTGAATAACATTAATAGGGAGTTTTCGCAATCTTACGAATACGATAACGAAAACATATACCTCACATACGTATTCGTTTTTCGTAAGTCAGTAAAAATCTGTTTCGCATGGCAACAAAATATTGAGGGCGCCATCCAAAATATGACTGCTGTAAATTTGAGCGAAGCGCAGGTACGTGGTGCTTGGCTGCCTAGGCCTAGCGTAACATCAAAGCGTGTGAGGACTTAAAAACTGCTGTTTATCAAAACTGACCTGGTATTTTAGTAAATTACATTATAATCATGAATCATTCCCGATTCAAATGCAAAATGTGCAAAATAGATCAAAAACTATACTCGTTTTGTCATTATTATTTTATAATTATTTCTTAAGAAGCTGTCCGATCAGGACAGCGAAACTGTCAAGGTTAGTTTTTACTAATTATTGGTTTGGAAAAAAGATGCTATCTCACGACGACCAGTCTTGTCTACCTGTAGATTCAACTCAGACAGCACCGACGAGTCTAGTTCAGACAAGACATCTCGTCGGACCTCGTCGTACGACGCTGTCCGAGTTGGCCTTTAGGCGGAGTCGACTGTATATGGTCCTATTGCGATAACCTTTTTCGTCTTTAAATGGTTAAAAATGTGAAAAATAAGTCGATTCTAATATCCCAAAATGCATTGCGCACGGATTGATATTTCTGTTTTTCTTCTGTAATCCACCCACTTTTTGATCGATTGTGCGGCCAAATGGAAGACTCCTAACTTTTCAGCGAAAATACCGGGTTTTCCCCAATTTGTATCAACCGAGTCTGGCAAAAATAGAAAGACAATTAATGCAGCAACTATACGTCAGGCTAGGTATATAGCTAGCGTACGATGTTCGTACGTTACCGATATTTACCACCTAGGCCTAAAAAAACTAAGCCTAGCTAGGCTAGGCCTAAAGACCGTCCACGAGAGGTCAGTCGCCGCGAGCTACTTAGGTAGTGCATTGTTTCTCACTTTTTATCATAAATTACCATAAAGACAAGGAATGACCTGGTTTAATGTTTTTAAAGTAATACTGTATATGTATTATTTTTTTTTAATGTCACAAATTGTAGGGAAGGTGTCTT
Source organism: Antedon mediterranea (assembly GCF_964355755.1). NCBI lineage: Eukaryota > Metazoa > Echinodermata > Crinoidea > Comatulida > Antedonidae > Antedon > Antedon mediterranea. Next base: position 26,204,879 of record NC_092670.1, read on the forward strand.
TAAAGACACTTTCCTAGTTTTTCTATTTAATTTAAGGTCACAAACTGCAATTTATGTAAAAATAAATACTATATGGTGTGGTAGTGGATTGTTCTTTTTATCATAATTGACCATAAAATGTAAATTTGAGACAAGGAATGACCAGATGTAATGTTTATTATTTTTTCAAAATGTCAAAACATTGTAGGGAATGGTTTTTAAATTAAATTGGTTTATCTTATTTCTCAAAACTGGTATTCAGCTTTTTGTACAGATTCTGAAATTCACAAATAAAGCAAACTATGTTATTATTTTCCTATTGTTTTTTCTTTTTTAATGACACAAGAACATTATTTTACAGAGGGCACTTAGAATCGCAGCTTCTGGAAAAACCATTTGTTCTTGCCAGTCTTGTACCTGCAAGAGACAAAAACACTAATGTTTAGAAAATTATTAAAATATCAATACTAGGTAAAATCCTGGCCTAGCTAGGCTAGGAGATGAGAAATATTGTAGCCATTCAATGTACTGGTTAGCCTAATTTAACTATACGTATATATACCATATATTTGCATTAATGATTTGTCGTGTTTATAAACCAATTTGACACGTTTTACATTCATCACAAAATAACTCGCACTATCAGCGTTTTTAGGTTTTAGGTATTGTACCCGATTTTTATCCATGAAATTCTATTAATCCTGAATGTGGAATAACCATCATGGAATATTTTCGCTAATATCGCAAAAGTGAGCAATTCAATTTGAATGCTAGCTCTGTTTTTTTGTAGGTTAAGGCTAGTTTCTGGGATATAATTAGTTACAGTACCGTGACGCAGTGTGTGTGGATTACCGATCGTGAGGTTGTGGTTCGAATCTAATAGGATTTTTTTTTAATTTTATAAACGCGAAAGTGCATATCGGAAAAAGTAGATGTTTGGCAAAGAAAACATTTTCATATCACCAGTGTTTCGCACTGCAATTTGACAAAACGTTACGCCCAGAGAGTTCTAGAAGTGTACAGGCTCAATGAACTACATGCGAGAATTAATCTTGTGTTTATCGCACTCTTCGTTTGCGGCGGCCAGCTAACCGTATTGGCTGTTATGGTTTGAACTCAACCCTGTTTTGGTTATTTCTGAACTTAATACATAAATTACATCCGGTTAGTTTCTAAGATGCGCAACGTACCTTTGGTTATAAATGCCGTACAATTTTTGTCGTCTACTAGCCTAGCTAGGCCAGGATTTTAAGGCAGCGGCAATCTTAATTAGCGGACAGGGCCAACCACCATGGCGAGAACCCTGCATATTAAGCACTATGCATCTACCTCTTTTTTTAATGCTTATTCATCTACATCTCTACACATTGGCAATCGCGTGTTCCTGTAATCACATGACTGATTCACAGCGCTTGCTAGATTCCATTATTGATTCCACTAAGTATTTTAAGAAAATATTAAACATGTACCCTCAACCACTGTTTATTCAAAACAGTTAATTCGTTACACCGCTAAATTGCATATTCTGTTATCACGCAACTGATTTGACCACATGCTTCGGGCAAAGGGGACAATAAAAATATATATTTTTTTGCCAAATTTATTATTCCACGACAAAAATTACCATCAGCCCCAGACCTTGCGGTGTGCTGTAGAGAGGTTCCTTCATGCATGAGATCATCGTCAACATAAATTGGTAGAGTCCATTATTTATGGGAGCATTCCCTTCTTAAAATGGATCTGAAATGGATTTTCGATTTTTTTCATTTTAGAATGATGTTTTGGGGGCTATTAGGTGTTGCTAGAATGTATATTGTTACAAAATATAAATTGGCCCTTTTGGGGAAAGCCCCATTTGAAAATCAAAAAAATTCGCGGGTGACGTCACTTTGCGAATATATTCCTATCCCTCCAATGGACAATTTGCAGTTTTTTGGCTATAACTCTTGAAATCTATGGAGTATTTTCTAAAAAATGCTTGTGCATTTGCAGAAACGTATTTAGAATTTTTTTAGATAAAATTATTACCGTATAAACGGTTATTCATAAAATCTTAAAATCAACGGTTTTTTTCTGGCAATACCGAAGTTGGCCTGGCAACGTTGTCCGGGATACAGCTCCGTGCGCAATGATGCGTATCCATATTTTCCGTTCGTGTATTTTGTATATCGTTCGTAATTTATACTGCTAAAATGGGTTAGTTTCTTTAGTTTTTAGTTTAGCAGAATTAAATTAGCAATATGAGATGATAATTTATTTGTCACGAATCAGGCAGTTCGAAAACGAATTTTATTCATATTTTACTGTGGCTTGACAATGAGCGCAGCAAGTTGTTGATATTGCTTTGGTCCTTGGATGCACATGAAACGGAGCCTCGCCGCATGATGTGGGTGGTGGATCGACTCCGCGCGCTGGATTGGGGGCCTAGCCTAGGCCTAGTAAAGGTTTGGGAGGTAGGCCTTCTAAATTCGGGTTTTAGAACAAACGAAGTACATTTTAGGGACCTATATTTCAACAAAATTAGATATTGACTAAATTAGTATTAGTGTCATGTCAACGCTTCGGGTATCTTTCCAGGCCGTCGATCATTCACTGACTATCGGGCGGCATACACACTCTCGATATCATCGTATGTATATGTGACGTCGTGAATATAGAGGCTTCCGACGGCCGTTAAAATAGAATATTGCAATGGCGTGAGTAATTTTCGCTAATTTACCATGGTATCTTAAAATTTTGTTTTTACTCAAAATACTATACATTTTGTTTTTATTTGTATGGGTTTGTGTTAATTTGATACATTTAAATAACATGTGTGAATTTCTTGAAAATCGAAAGTCCATTTCAGGTCCATTTTAAGAAAAAATTAAACTTGTGCTTCGACTTAACTGAAAATAGACTGCCTATAACTAGGTATCCCAATGTAAAAATTCAAATTAATGATGGTACTTTTTCTTTCAGTTAATCAGAAGGAACTTACTGAACATAAACTTTTGCAATTTAAATGATTGAAATCGGATTATCCATTCAAAAGTTATGGTCCGTTAAAGTGCCCAAAAAACAGTGATTTTTGCTTGAAAAATGGCACTTTTTCTAATTATATTTGAACCCATTTTTGAAGGGTTATAACTTTTATACTAATAATTTTAAAGTTCTTATTTTTTCCAAACCCATAGATACAACAGAGTTGTACAAGAATATTTTTTTTTGGGTGTCCTCGACATTTTTTTTTTTAGATATTGCCCTCCAAAATTCGTCCGAGGGCTTTTTACGCGTGATTTTCCCAATGTCTCAAAAATGTCCAAAAAGTTCCGGTCTTTAAATGATTCATAACTTTTGAACCAATGTGTGAATTAACTTCTTTTTTTTTTGCATTGCATAAAATGTAATATGTATTTTAGTAAGGTTATTTATATTGACAGGTAGGTAATTCTGAAATACAACATAAAATATTGTTAAAAAATGTTAAAATGTGAAAAAAAAAAAATATTGCGTTAAAAAACTGTGTGGGTATTTTTTCTTTTCATTAAATATTATTTTTCGTAAGTATACATTTTTTTTATAATTCTAGTATTTAAAGTTATATTTATAATCATATATTATTTTAATTGATTTTCGAACCGCCAAAAATAAGAATTAAGCCCGTGCTTATTATGTGTTACGATTTCATTTGGAGCGCCGGGCCGAACGTAGACTCAGCCGCGCCTACTACAAGTTAAGTTATATAGGCCCCTAGAAGGTCTAAATAAAAGCCTGACGCTAAATTCTGCCTAAGAAATATCGGGAAGAAATTTTGTATTTAACAAAGTAATTACCTCAATGGTATAATTGTAACATGTTTAATTTTATTTCTCTTCGATTATTCTAACCGAAAGTTGTACTTTGAATTGAAATATACGGAATAAAATTTAGGCCTAGAAACAGCGTAGACATACAACGGCAACACAGGCCAAAGCGCGTTTCGGCCGCCTACATAGAATGGCTTACGGCCGCTGCATAGCCAAATCAAAGCTTCTTAAATTTCTTCGGTACATTTATTCCTAACGTACTTGCTTTATATAGTAGATTTATAAATATTCCACTTATTAAATAATTTAATAAATCGGTAAAATTGACGTTTCGAAGCAAATATTCCATGAGGCGACATTTTTCGACATGCCTCGTGTGCGGCGAAGACTAGTTCAGAAAATGGAACAGTCCACTGCAGGGGTTATCCAATCATTAATTAACGCGCTAATACATGCATACCATGCACATTGTCTGGGCGACGGTAATTTAGTAATAAGCGGAGAACTGAATCCCCCCGTAAGGAAAATGGTAAACACTGATATTTATGGTAGGGATTATTTTTTTCAGTGGTTGGTCTTGTTGGCCTCTTCGCACGAGGTCCACGCAAAGTCAAATAAAACGATGTGGTTTATCAAACAGAAATATAAATTAGCTTCAATTCAATACTAAATTAGCCAGATTTTGATAATGAGAAAGACTAAAAAATTAAATTTTTATCGTTAAAATTGACATTTGAGGCGGATGTACATAATAATAATAACCGATTTACATATCAAAATAAAGAGTATTTAAAGCCTGATAACATGCTACAAAAATTACTCCACCACCTATTATGGACCTCGTGCGATCGTGTTTTGAAAATGGGTAGGTGTTTTCCAAAGTTATTTTTAGCGCGCGGATTTCGGCTCGCCGGCTTTTGTACCTCATTTTTAACTTGCGTTTTCTATTAAAATATTTAATAAACATAGATTAAAAATATATGAAAATAATCCCTTAAACAAGATCTTTCCAGACATATAATTTTTATTCACATGTGTATATAAGAAATAGTATATTTTTAACTTCAAAGACACGTCACTTTTTGAAATTTCACGAACGTGTTAAAATCGCGGTAACGAAAATCCGCTTCATTGGGATACCTACTATAACAAATTTGTTAGTGGGTCTTTTCCCCATCCCAATATTTTTTTAAAGTACATCTCCGTTTTAAATATTTTTTGATATACAGGTACTTTAATTATAATAAATCCAAAATCTAACCTTTCAACAAATTTGGATTTGACTTCTCTCCTGGCCTTCTTTTTTAGACCTGGATCTTTAAAAGCATCTTTGTTCACAACATTCTTGTTAACAGAAACATCTACTGAGTATCTAAATCAAAGTAATATTGGTTTGGGAATTATATTCTACACATAACTGCAGTTATAGACTCCAAGAAGTTGGAATGTAACACTTATCATCGCAACTTATTATATAATGTTTATGTTTAGTTTGCGACGTTTCAAGAAGCGAGTACCCAAAATTTTCACATCGCCTAGCAACACTCTCGACGTCAGACACCGGGTATCAACATTTGCACTTTGTATATAGAGTTCAGCGGTGTGACGTCGCATCGATAGAGGACGCTGCATGGTTGCTAGCCAACAAAAAATCCATTCAACGCTACTATGTTGGTAAACTGTATAGATCTGTATTTCTATCAAATTATGTATCTTAGCTTGATTTTTTTTAAAACTTAAACTAAAGTTGAAGAATAGATCATTAAACCATTGGTGACCTGAGAGTCACTCGGGCAGGTTGAATGCCCGAGCACGCATTGTCGCCTACCGTCGTGACGTCAGCACCGCAGAACTCTATGGTGTGCGCGCCAGTGTGTGCAAACGGATGTGAAACAATAAATTGGGTACTGTAGAGCCGCAAGTCGTAAAATCAACACAAGACATAAAAATCAACAAAATACCTTTTAAAAATATGAGAAAAGGGTCCAAGTGTGCAAATAAAATATCAAAAACTGCTGGCCCAAAATGATTTTCATAGAAAGTTTGTTTTCAGAATCTCTATTCATGAGTATATATATTTATTAGTAGTTTGTGCAACATTTAACTGCTTTTACCTGTTTATTTATTTAGTCTAATGATTATTTAAATGAAAATTTACCTGGTCGGCATGAGATGGTTATAGTTATAAACCTTGACAAATGTTTTAATTTTGGATCGTTGCTTAGTTTTTTTTTTACTCATTCTTTTCGTCACTTTTCGAGGATAACGATCAATTCCTGCCACTAGGGCATGACCATACATTCTGTCTGATGAGCCATCATCATGATTCTTGACAATTACAGCTTTGCGACCTGCAAATCGACCGCCAAGTACTAGAACCACTCGCCCAGGTTTCATAAATTTGCCCATGGCTGAAAAAGAACATATACCAAGTGAGTAAACAAAGTTAAAATTTAAGAAAGCATCAATAGGTACAATGTCAGTCAAACATACCACTAAACTAGTGTAGGTTTTGCTTTTTGCCTAATAGCATTGATTGGTTTTTTTCCCTATCTATCATGTAATGAGCATCATCATTCATGCATTACCTGCACAGTTTTTGTTGAAAGATTATTTATGGTATTCAGGTTTAATATACCGTATATTTCGGTGTATAAGTCGCACTTTTGACCCGCAAATTTGACCTCTAAATTAAGGGTGCGTATTATACACCGAACATAAATGCCTCATCACACAGATTGTACATATTGGCCTATCGTCACCTCGTTTGCTAGGCCTGAGTAGGCTAGGCCTAGCTACAGTATACTAACGTAACGGCAACCTGCTTCTGCCTAGTTTTCAAGGCATTTTAGCATGATGTTATACTAAATATGATGAAAAGATTTGTTCATTATGGAGCAGTTTTAGGCGCTCCGATAAATTTCATTTGTAAACGTTTACGTACGATTGGAATAGTATTTATTTATAGTTATAATACGCACAATCGCCGTACCCCTAGCGCAAGCCCTTCTTGGGCGGCCACATGGTGTACGGCATTCGACTAGTATATTATCCAGGTGATTATAGCATGGACCTAGCGTACACACTTCTCGGATACATAGATACTAATCGCATACGATTGTCCGTGAAAACGTGCGCCCTCTCGAAATGATCGAGCGAGGCTAGCCCACACACGTACATTGTGTTACATACACGGTCATGCACTCGATGTTGTTGCGGGTGCGAAACTCATGAATAACAAGTTAGAAAGAACTTGTTGAGGCTGGGCACGGCCGAGCCTAGGTAAGAAAAAACCTAAATAAAGGACGCCGTTGTAGATTTAACAAATTATATTATTACAATAAGGCCAAATAAAAAAACATACTTGTTAAGCGTCACCGCCCGCTCCTGATTATCCAGCCGCCTCTCTTTTTATTTTTATTTTTTTTTTACCCATATACAACGGAAAGTTTAGCGGCCCGGCCCAGCTCCAGAGCAGGGCTCAAAATTCACGCTAGCAAACTAGCATTTTGCTAGTAGATTCTTTATAATTGCTAGTTGAAAATTTCAAAACTAGCAAATGTTTGCTAGGCTGGTGTAATTTTTGAAAAATACGTACTTCTTAGCTTAGCCACGCTAGCTAGCCACCGATCGCTCTATGTCGACAACGGCAATTTGGTGAAAACAATTGTTTCATTTACACGCCGCCGATTTACGTCAAGGAAACGCGAATAGCACCGCGAATCATGTGTGGTAAACAGCAAGCTTTTTCCCCAACACATTAAATCACGTGCATTTAGTACGTCGCTGAGGATTACATCATCAGTCACGTGATAGAATACACGATTATCAATTTAGGGATTACTGAAATAAATATTTTGCCTACACAGTGGTCGAAACGCGTTTTTTATAGGTTCGTAAATAGGAAACACCCCATACATAATGGACTCTACCAATTTTGTTTACGATGATCTCGCGCTCGAGATCGGCACACCACGAGGGTCCTGTTGGGCGATGGGCCCGGCGATGCGTTTTCTTATGCCTGGTTTACCTGTGGAATAATTACACACACTTTTCGCATCACAACTTTAAATACTGATTTACACAAAGAAGAATGAATACGTTGAATAAAAATTCACTTAAGAAATGCCGTAAGCTGTTTTCAAAATCAGCCCACTATAATTTAGTATTATTGAGACCAACATCATGCTTCTCGCGATAGGGAATTTCCTGGATAGATGAGTCGAGCGAGAGACGGCGGACCATGGCCGCCGATGAGTGAGGCGGGGGTGGCAGCTTGGACGGATTAGCCTAGGGCCTACAATTTCGCTCGGTGGCAATTAAATTTAATGTTTTAATTACGTCTGGATATAAACAATACAAAACTCAATTTTGTCATCGGCAATAATATTTCATACATAGTCAATTTTGTTCTGTTTCGCATTTTAAAAGTTTGACGTTTCGTCCTAAAAAAAAGTGGGCCAAAACGTCCATCGCGCAAAATTATACCTCCATAAAAAGTAAAAAAAAAAAAAAAAAAACCGTCCCCCCGCCCCTGAAAATTTATGAGGGTGTGACGCTTAACAAGTATTTTTTTTTATTTGGCCTAATATTGATTACAATTTAAAAAAACATTGTTTTGATGAAATATAAGGTGCGTCTTATACATCGACGATATAAAAAATACCGATATTTTACTCTCAGTTAGGGGTGCGTCTTATACACAGGTGCGACTTATACACCGAAATATACGGTACATATGACCAAAAAAACAGCTTAAATCAGTTGGCTAGGATAGTTGCTACAAGGTGGGCTTGGGTCTAGGCCTAGTGGGTTGGGTTGGGTAAACTGTACATGGTAACGGGACGATTCAGCCCTGAGACAATTCGGCCCTGGGACGATTTGCACACTTAAATTTTATCGGCTTTGATATGCATTTTTTAAGCATAAAATAAGCTATTTTCCCCAAACTTTAATTTCAGAGAGACGATAGGGTAGTACTACTATAGGAATAAAGATGAAATAAAGCAAATATTTTGAAAACATTGTCGAAAATGATCATTTTTTAGTCACGCGAACAATGTAAACAAGTTACGCCCTCTGTTGGCCGCTTGGCGAGTGCACGAAATAAACAAGGTTTTCGAAGTAATAAATTGAATATAAAATTACGTATTTTTAGTAATTTATTATATATAAAATATCAACATTGTCAATATCAATAAAATACGGATTGTTAAACACCTTTAAAAACTTGATAAATACCAAAAAAAATGTATATGAATTTGGTCTAAAGTGAGACGTTTCGGCCAACAAAGTGGGATGTTTCGGCCTAAAGTGGGCCGAATCGTCCAACAGTGGGCCGAATCATCCCACCAAAAGTGGGCCGAATCGTCCTGGAACCCCGTACATCACACGAAAATGGCAAATGATGCAGCAGAAGTAGGGCCTACTATATATTCATGTTCAATAACATATGCATTTATAACTCAATTCTATAGGAGTTATTTAAAAATAATAGACCTGGACCTATTGGGCGAAACTTTAAATGGAAAAGCTATATAGCGTAAATCAAGGCTAGGTATTTATCTGGCCCGGTAACTGTACTCTACTAGCTAGGCCTAAATAGGCTAGACTAGAGCTCCGATGTACTACATATTTGCAGTTTTATTAATAAAATACATACAATTAAAATTATTACGTTCAATTAACTAAATTATTGTTACGTTAACTATTATTATTATTTAATTCTCTACAATTGCGGATCATGTGGATAATACAGGATTTTTTTTGTCGTATTTTCCTACCTAACAGCTCCAACCAACAGCAGCCTGAAAAAAGGAAGTTTAAAGGTATGATGGGAAGAGAAATGCTTCGGCGGCTTTAATTTTTTTCCAGTAATAAAGCAGCCGAAGGCTAGGAGAGGGCGTACTCCAGACTGAAAAGTCAGAGGAACAATATAGAGAGAGTAATGGCATTGAATGGATTAGAAGCCGTGTTTTTGTGTCCAACTATTCCTATGTAGCGTATGGAGTTGAGTCTTGTTTTGAAAATGTATAACGTTCAAAAGGCTTTAATTATCGAATTTATCAAAACAATCAATTTGATTAAAGGTTTTTGTTAAAATAATAAAAAAATTATAAAGTTACTGCGAACATGATTTAAAACAACAAAAATAGCAATTTCGGAACGGCTCTGGTTGTGCGCTCCATGCACGCTCTACGCGTGCGCGTTTAGTTTGTACAGCGTAATGCATTGTTTTTACATTTTGTTGTTTAAAACCATGTTCGCAGTAACTTTATGATTTTGTTATTATCTTAACAAAAACCTTAAACAAATTGATTATTTTGATATTAAATTCGATATTTAAAGCCTTGTGAATGTTATACATTTTTTAAGCAAATGACTCGACTCCATACGCTACATAGGCATAGTTGGACACAAACATGGCCGGCCTGCACACCACGTGACTTTCTAAAATCCGTGAACGCAAAGTCGTAACTCTCTCTATATATGGCTCTGTGAAAAGTGATTCCTAAACAGCCAAACAGGAGAGAGTCGAGAGGGAACCAACAAGATGGCGACCGTAAATGTGTTTAAAAACATTATTTAATATAAAAAATAATAATCTAATACTGTATAATACATTAAGACCACATAAATTACAACACATATTCTTGCCAAAGCACAGTGAAGTTTTTATAAAATCAAATATATTGTTAATCGCAATGGAATGAATAATTTCTTGGTAATCTAGCATTTTTTGTATAAGGATCATATAAAATTAATGCGTTCGCGTTTATACGCTTAACGCGCTGCGTTGCGTATCGTTCTTACGCAGATAGGCTCAACGCACAACGTAGGGCATATCTGATTGGTGGATTGCAGCCGCCATCTTGTTGGTTCCCTCTCCATGGAGAATCACTTCTTGAACTGCGATAACACTATAGATTACCATCCAGCCTTCGGCTATTACAAATCACTGATTTTATATCACTGTGCTCCACTGGTTGAGCAGTTCCTGTTGTAGTACTATTTCTATTTCAGAAGTTAATAATAAAGGCATAAATAGCGCTCCGTAGAGAACTAAACGAGCGTTCTGCCAGTCCAGTCGTCAGAATGGCGTTCTGAATATACCTCGACGAAAGGATATAAAATTATAATTGTTTTTAATACAAATGTTGTCTGTTTTTTATAGCTTATCAATCTTTTTTAAAGCAATTAACAAATTAAATATATATCATAGTATTTAATTATCTAAATTTTATTAATGTTTTTACATTTTTTTACAATTAAGCATTCGTTTTCCTCTTCATACATTAATGATGTCATACTTTCCCACAATTCTTGTAATTAATGCGGCGAATGATTTGGGTAAAAGAACAGACTTATGTTATAGAATGGGCGTGAATTTCGTATGGATTATCCGAAATTTGTGAATTGTTTGTTCAGAAGTTTTCCTATAGAAAACATAAAGATATAAGGATTGTATCTATGCCGTAAAATTTGTCGAAATATATTATATAGCGATTTTCAAGCTATTTTATTGACATCGGTAACATCCAAAACACACCTATTTTTTTCTGTGAAAAAACCGGACCGCAGTGTATCAACACAAAATATACATCGACGGAGGTCATTTGAATGAAGTAGGCCTAGGCTATATAAGCTCTAGGCTAGTATATAATGATTATTTAAACATTTCTGTTGAGTAAAAAAGAGTACTAACAAGTAGCAGAATCCGAATATACAGTTGGTTTTGAACGCTTACAAAATGGCAGATCCGGCAGAATGTAGCATAAAGGTTGTGTGTCGAGTACGACCAATGAATGATTCAGAATTAAAGTCTGGTTCAAAATTTATTGCTAAATTTCCCAAAGATGGTGAGCTAATTTTAGGGGTAAGTACCTAGGCCTACTGCCTACTGAAACTAGGCTACACAAACGGAAACTCGTTCGTGGTTGCCTAGGCATAACAGGGCCAAGGCCTTGTTAATTATAATTAAGACCAAGACTAAGAGCTGTTTTTTATTCGCCGTGGTTAGGATTCCGGCACCGGAACTCAACTGCCCACCGTTAGGGAATCCGACACGCTATTGCGCATGCCCAGAGCTCTGGGAAGTGAATTATAGCTTGCGCTAAATAGTGCCACACCACGGAGAGTCGGAGTGTTATAGGGATTTACTGTAGCCTAGATAGTCGTTGCGCGAGCGAGAGAGCGATGGATGAAACTTCATGGCCTACTATGCCATACATGAATTAATAATTAAAATACGACTAATTATATATTATAATATTTATAATGATATTAATAAGTATCAGTATCTATCTAAGATTTAAGAATCGTAATGCTGTTTTTAGCGTTGCGACCCTGACTTCCCGAACAGTTTTTTCACATCCACGCGGTGGCTGCCGTGTCAACAAATCAACTTGTGATTGCATGTTGTTTATGTACAGCAAAGAACTTAAGTTCTTTGTGTACAGTATAATGCGTTATGAAAAATCATAAAACTAGTCATGTAATTATATAATTCATAATGATATGAAGTTTATATATGATTTTATGAATGAAGCAACCACTTTTTAATTACAAAATAAATACTATAGGCCCACTGGTCACGTCTAACTGGTAGCCCTAGCCTAGATTAGTGGATCCCATCAGTAGGCATCTAGGCTAGTTCGCCGTGTGTTGTGGCGCAGCTCATGAAACGATCCATCGCTGTTATTGATAGTATAGAGTCGCCGATTACCTCGCTCTGCGCATGCGCAATAGCGTGTCGGATTCCCTAACGTTGGGCAGTTGAGTTCCGGTGCCGGAATCCTAACCACGGCGTTTTTTATTTGTTATTTATAACGCCGTGGCTAAAGATACGGTACCGGCAAATCCTAACTTCCGTCACTACACACTTGCGGTTTATTTAAAGGTTGGTTTCTAGGTAGGCTGAGCCTTGTAAACCCTAATATCATGCCAACACTAATGCAAGACATGCAAGGCAAGTAAAAGATTTATTCGAGGCATCATTTACCATTTAAAAAAGTTTCACAAAAGTGTGAGGCATCATTTTAAAATGTTGGTGTGATATTTCTATTATCATGAATTGATCAATTCGCCAAAAAAAATAAATTAAGATGATCTGTAGACAAATCTGGGAGAAATGAAAGGACTTGTTTACCTATGCAGTATTATTTTTGTATTAATCATTTATATTATTGATGACTAGCCTATGTATCTGTTTAATGTACTTATTCTTACACAGGGAAAAAACTATGTATACGATCATGTTTTTAAACCAAACGTCACCCAACAAGAAGTTTATGAAAAGGCAGCCAGTGCCATTGTTAAAGGTGGGTATACAATTCTTTAAAAATTGACAGTTGAAATTTTCAATTAACTTGCATTGGATTGGATATTAGAGTGGATACCACAAAGAGTTGTGGACCGATAGACAGCGAATTTAAGCCGTAATTGATGTGGCGAAGTAAATTCATGTTTAAATGGTACCTAGTTGGCTGGAAATTGACACTCTAATAATTTGTATGGAAAGCACTAGAGATATATGCAGTAAAACCTTCATTTTACGTACGAAAGGCGTACATAAAACATGGGGTTCTAGGCCTACAGTAGCTAGATGTGAGGCCCAGCTGTGTATTTTTTAATTGTATTTTCTATCAATTAGAATAATAAAAACAGTCACTGCTGTAGGGGAATGCACATGTGTGGCTTGTCTCATAGTCATGGCTTTGTAGTTTGTTGTTAAATTGCATCCTCAATGTAACAAAATACACACTAATAAATTACTGAAAATGATCATATTGTCATCAATCATTTTATGTGTACGTAAAATCCAGGGAACGTAAAATCATTTACAGTAAAACTTGTATTTTACGAACGTTCAGTTTACGAATTGTCAATTTTTTATGAATGGGTTAATAAATGACATTGATGATGTCACTAAAAACGTAAAAATGTTGATTTTAAAAAGTAATAAAGCTCACTATTCTTGACAAAAATCAAGTTTAATTCCTATCATTCCTACTACCTGCTTCATCACTCTACAGATTTGATAGTAGCCATGGATACATCAGCATGATTAAAGTTTGATTGTTGCAATATGCGTGTCTAGGAGAGCGATCGACGGTTTAACTGCATTCTTACTTAACATATAAGGTCCCTAGTACACTTTCTATACTACTGAAAATCACAATAATTATTATTTTTTAAAATGCCTCTGAAAATAAAAAGAAAACGTACAAGCCTTGGCATCGACTAAAAGTGATTGAGAGGGACAGACTGTAGTCGCTTGCAGCTGTGGCTCTTCAGTTTTGTTTGCCGAAATCTATGGTATGTATTTTATTTGGAATGAAAGGGATGAACTTTATCAACATGTTTCGAAAGCTGATGCGCCAGGAAACTTTGTCTAGATATCGTCAATCAAGGATACTATGCCTACCACTTAAATTTATGCGCTTTTGGCAAATGATGTTGTAGTCTATGAGAAGGGTCTTTAGGTGTCTGAAACTGAAAGTACAGTCTTACACAGTCCAGTTCAATTTCATACATACTAATCGCATACGATTGTCCGTGAAAACGTGCGCCCTCTCGAAATGATCGAGCGAGGCTAGCCCACACACGTACATTGTGTTACATACACGGTCATGCACTCGATGTTGTTGCGGGTGCGAAACTCATGAATAACAAGTTAGAAAGAACTTGTTGAGGCTGGGCACGGCCGAGCCTAGGTAAGAAAAAACCTAAATAAAGGACGCCGTTGTAGATTTAACAAATTATATTATTACAATAAGGCCAAATAAAAAAACATACTTGTTAAGCGTCACCGCCCGCTCCTGATTATCCAGCCGCCTCTCTTTTTATTTTTATTTTTTTTTTACCCATATACAACGGAAAGTTTAGCGGCCCGGCCCAGCTCCAGAGCAGGGCTCAAAATTCACGCTAGCAAACTAGCATTTTGCTAGTAGATTCTTTATAATTGCTAGTTGAAAATTTCAAAACTAGCAAATGTTTGCTAGGCTGGTGTAATTTTTGAAAAATACGTACTTCTTAGCTTAGCCACGCTAGCTAGCCACCGATCGCTCTATGTCGACAACGGCAATTTGGTGAAAACAATTGTTTCATTTACACGCCGCCGATTTACGTCAAGGAAACGCGAATAGCACCGCGAATCATGTGTGGTAAACAGCAAGCTTTTTCCCCAACACATTAAATCACGTGCATTTAGTACGTCGCTGAGGATTACATCATCAGTCACGTGATAGAATACACGATTATCAATTTAGGGATTACTGAAATAAATATTTTGCCTACACAGTGGTCGAAACGCGTTTTTTATAGGTTCGTAAATAGGAAACACCCCATACATAATGGACTCTACCAATTTTGTTTACGATGATCTCGCGCTCGAGATCGGCACACCACGAGGGTCCTGTTGGGCGATGGGCCCGGCGATGCGTTTTCTTATGCCTGGTTTACCTGTGGAATAATTACACACACTTTTCGCATCACAACTTTAAATACTGATTTACACAAAGAAGAATGAATACGTTGAATAAAAATTCACTTAAGAAATGCCGTAAGCTGTTTTCAAAATCAGCCCACTATAATTTAGTATTATTGAGACCAACATCATGCTTCTCGCGATAGGGAATTTCCTGGATAGATGAGTCGAGCGAGAGACGGCGGACCATGGCCGCCGATGAGTGAGGCGGGGGTGGCAGCTTGGACGGATTAGCCTAGGGCCTACAATTTCGCTCGGTGGCAATTAAATTTAATGTTTTAATTACGTCTGGATATAAACAATACAAAACTCAATTTTGTCATCGGCAATAATATTTCATACATAGTCAATTTTGTTCTGTTTCGCATTTTAAAAGTTTGACGTTTCGTCCTAAAAAAAAGTGGGCCAAAACGTCCATCGCGCAAAATTATACCTCCATAAAAAGTAAAAAAAAAAAAAAAAAAACCGTCCCCCCGCCCCTGAAAATTTATGAGGGTGTGACGCTTAACAAGTATTTTTTTTTATTTGGCCTAATATTGATTACAATTTAAAAAAACATTGTTTTGATGAAATATATGGTGCGTCTTATACATCGACGATATAAAAAATACCGATATTTTACTCTCAGTTAGGGGTGCGTCTTATACACAGGTGCGACTTATACACCGAAATATACGGTACATATGACCAAAAAAACAGCTTAAATCAGTTGGCTAGGATAGTTGCTACAAGGTGGGCTTGGGTCTAGGCCTAGTGGGTTGGGTTGGGTAAACTGTACATGGTAACGGGACGATTCAGCCCTGAGACAATTCGGCCCTGGGACGATTTGCACACTTAAATTTTATCGGCTTTGATATGCATTTTTTAAGCATAAAATAAGCTATTTTCCCCAAACTTTAATTTCAGAGAGACGATAGGGTAGTACTACTATAGGAATAAAGATGAAATAAAGCAAATATTTTGAAAACATTGTCGAAAATGATCATTTTTTAGTCACGCGAACAATGTAAACAAGTTACGCCCTCTGTTGGCCGCTTGGCGAGTGCACGAAATAAACAAGGTTTTCGAAGTAATAAATTGAATATAAAATTACGTATTTTTAGTAATTTATTATATATAAAATATCAACATTGTCAATATCAATAAAATACGGATTGTTAAACACCTTTAAAAACTTGATAAATACCAAAAAAAATGTATATGAATTTGGTCTAAAGTGAGACGTTTCGGCCAACAAAGTGGGATGTTTCGGCCTAAAGTGGGCCGAATCGTCCAACAGTGGGCCGAATCATCCCACCAAAAGTGGGCCGAATCGTCCTGGAACCCCGTACATCACACGAAAATGGCAAATGATGCAGCAGAAGTAGGGCCTACTATATATTCATGTTCAATAACATATGCATTTATAACTCAATTCTATAGGAGTTATTTAAAAATAATAGACCTGGACCTATTGGGCGAAACTTTAAAATGGAAAAGCTATATAGCGTAAATCAAGGCTAGGTATTTATCTGGCCCGGTAACTGTACTCTACTAGCTAGGCCTAAATAGGCTAGACTAGAGCTCCGATGTACTACATATTTGCAGTTTTATTAATAAAATACATACAATTAAAATTATTACGTTCAATTAACTAAATTATTGTTACGTTAACTATTATTATTATTTAATTCTCTACAATTGCGGATCATGTGGATAATACAGGATTTTTTTTGTCGTATTTTCCTACCTAACAGCTCCAACCAACAGCAGCCTGAAAAAAGGAAGTTTAAAGGTATGATGGGAAGAGAAATGCTTCGGCGGCTTTAATTTTTTTCCAGTAATAAAGCAGCCGAAGGCTAGGAGAGGGCGTACTCCAGACTGAAAAGTCAGAGGAACAATATAGAGAGAGTAATGGCATTGAATGGATTAGAAGCCGTGTTTTTGTGTCCAACTATTCCTATGTAGCGTATGGAGTTGAGTCTTGTTTTGAAAATGTATAACGTTCAAAAGGCTTTAATTATCGAATTTATCAAAACAATCAATTTGATTAAAGGTTTTTGTTAAAATAATAAAAAAATTATAAAGTTACTGCGAACATGATTTAAAACAACAAAAATAGCAATTTCGGAACGGCTCTGGTTGTGCGCTCCATGCACGCTCTACGCGTGCGCGTTTAGTTTGTACAGCGTAATGCATTGTTTTTACATTTTGTTGTTTAAAACCATGTTCGCAGTAACTTTATGATTTTGTTATTATCTTAACAAAAACCTTAAACAAATTGATTATTTTGATATTAAATTCGATATTTAAAGCCTTGTGAATGTTATACATTTTTTAAGCAAATGACTCGACTCCATACGCTACATAGGCATAGTTGGACACAAACATGGCCGGCCTGCACACCACGTGACTTTCTAAAATCCGTGAACGCAAAGTCGTAACTCTCTCTATATATGGCTCTGTGAAAAGTGATTCCTAAACAGCCAAACAGGAGAGAGTCGAGAGGGAACCAACAAGATGGCGACCGTAAATGTGTTTAAAAACATTATTTAATATAAAAAATAATAATCTAATACTGTATAATACATTAAGACCACATAAATTACAACACATATTCTTGCCAAAGCACAGTGAAGTTTTTATAAAATCAAATATATTGTTAATCGCAATGGAATGAATAATTTCTTGGTAATCTAGCATTTTTTGTATAAGGATCATATAAAATTAATGCGTTCGCGTTTATACGCTTAACGCGCTGCGTTGCGTATCGTTCTTACGCAGATAGGCTCAACGCACAACGTAGGGCATATCTGATTGGTGGATTGCAGCCGCCATCTTGTTGGTTCCCTCTCCATGGAGAATCACTTCTTGAACTGCGATAACACTATAGATTACCATCCAGCCTTCGGCTATTACAAATCACTGATTTTATATCACTGTGCTCCACTGGTTGAGCAGTTCCTGTTGTAGTACTATTTCTATTTCAGAAGTTAATAATAAAGGCATAAATAGCGCTCCGTAGAGAACTAAACGAGCGTTCTGCCAGTCCAGTCGTCAGAATGGCGTTCTGAATATACCTCGACGAAAGGATATAAAATTATAATTGTTTTTAATACAAATGTTGTCTGTTTTTTATAGCTTATCAATCTTTTTTAAAGCAATTAACAAATTAAATATATATCATAGTATTTAATTATCTAAATTTTATTAATGTTTTTACATTTTTTTACAATTAAGCATTCGTTTTCCTCTTCATACATTAATGATGTCATACTTTCCCACAATTCTTGTAATTAATGCGGCGAATGATTTGGGTAAAAGAACAGACTTATGTTATAGAATGGGCGTGAATTTCGTATGGATTATCCGAAATTTGTGAATTGTTTGTTCAGAAGTTTTCCTATAGAAAACATAAAGATATAAGGATTGTATCTATGCCGTAAAATTTGTCGAAATATATTATATAGCGATTTTCAAGCTATTTTATTGACATCGGTAACATCCAAAACACACCTATTTTTTTCTGTGAAAAAACCGGACCGCAGTGTATCAACACAAAATATACATCGACGGAGGTCATTTGAATGAAGTAGGCCTAGGCTATATAAGCTCTAGGCTAGTATATAATGATTATTTAAACATTTCTGTTGAGTAAAAAAGAGTACTAACAAGTAGCAGAATCCGAATATACAGTTGGTTTTGAACGCTTACAAAATGGCAGATCCGGCAGAATGTAGCATAAAGGTTGTGTGTCGAGTACGACCAATGAATGATTCAGAATTAAAGTCTGGTTCAAAATTTATTGCTAAATTTCCCAAAGATGGTGAGCTAATTTTAGGGGTAAGTACCTAGGCCTACTGCCTACTGAAACTAGGCTACACAAACGGAAACTCGTTCGTGGTTGCCTAGGCATAACAGGGCCAAGGCCTTGTTAATTATAATTAAGACCAAGACTAAGAGCTGTTTTTTATTCGCCGTGGTTAGGATTCCGGCACCGGAACTCAACTGCCCACCGTTAGGGAATCCGACACGCTATTGCGCATGCCCAGAGCTCTGGGAAGTAAATTATAGCTTGCGCTAAATAGTGCCACACCACGGAGAGTCGGAGTGTTATAGGGATTTACTGTAGCCTAGATAGTCGTTGCGCGAGCGAGAGAGCGATGGATGAAACTTCATGGCCTACTATGCCATACATGAATTAATAATTAAAATACGACTAATTATATATTATAATATTTATAATGATATTAATAAGTATCAGTATCTATCTAAGATTTAAGAATCGTAATGCTGTTTTTAGCGTTGCGACCCTGACTTCCCGAACAGTTTTTTCACATCCACGCGGTGGCTGCCGTGTCAACAAATCAACTTGTGATTGCATGTTGTTTATGTACAGCAAAGAACTTAAGTTCTTTGTGTACAGTATAATGCGTTATGAAAAATCATAAAACTAGTCATGTAATTATATAATTCATAATGATATGAAGTTTATATATGATTTTATGAATGAAGCAACCACTTTTTAATTACAAAATAAATACTATAGGCCCACTGGTCACGTCTAACTGGTAGCCCTAGCCTAGATTAGTGGATCCCATCAGTAGGCATCTAGGCTAGTTCGCCGTGTGTTGTGGCGCAGCTCATGAAACGATCCATCGCTGTTATTGATAGTATAGAGTCGCCGATTACCTCGCTCTGCGCATGCGCAATAGCGTGTCGGATTCCCTAACGTTGGGCAGTTGAGTTCCGGTGCCGGAATCCTAACCACGGCGTTTTTTATTTGTTATTTATAACGCCGTGGCTAAAGATACGGTACCGGCAAATCCTAACTTCCGTCACTACACACTTGCGGTTTATTTAAAGGTTGGTTTCTAGGTAGGCTGAGCCTTGTAAACCCTAATATCATGCCAACACTAATGCAAGACATGCAAGGCAAGTAAAAGATTTATTCGAGGCATCATTTACCATTTAAAAAAGTTTCACAAAAGTGTGAGGCATCATTTTAAAATGTTGGTGTGATATTTCTATTATCATGAATTGATCAATTCGCCAAAAAAAATAAATTAAGATGATCTGTAGACAAATCTGGGAGAAATGAAAGGACTTGTTTACCTATGCAGTATTATTTTTGTATTAATCATTTATATTATTGATGACTAGCCTATGTATCTGTTTAATGTACTTATTCTTACACAGGGAAAAAACTATGTATACGATCATGTTTTTAAACCAAACGTCACCCAACAAGAAGTTTATGAAAAGGCAGCCAGTGCCATTGTTAAAGGTGGGTATACAATTCTTTAAAAATTGACAGTTGAAATTTTCAATTAACTTGCATTGGATTGGATATTAGAGTGGATACCACAAAGAGTTGTGGACCGATAGACAGCGAATTTAAGCCGTAATTGATGTGGCGAAGTAAATTCATGTTTAAATGGTACCTAGTTGGCTGGAAATTGACACTCTAATAATTTGTATGGAAAGCACTAGAGATATATGCAGTAAAACCTTCATTTTACGTACGAAAGGCGTACATAAAACATGGGGTTCTAGGCCTACAGTAGCTAGATGTGAGGCCCAGCTGTGTATTTTTTAATTGTATTTTCTATCAATTAGAATAATAAAAACAGTCACTGCTGTAGGGGAATGCACATGTGTGGCTTGTCTCATAGTCATGGCTTTGTAGTTTGTTGTTAAATTGCATCCTCAATGTAACAAAATACACACTAATAAATTACTGAAAATGATCATATTGTCATCAATCATTTTATGTGTACGTAAAATCCAGGGAACGTAAAATCATTTACAGTAAAACTTGTATTTTACGAACGTTCAGTTTACGAATTGTCAATTTTTTATGAATGGGTTAATAAATGACATTGATGATGTCACTAAAAACGTAAAAATGTTGATTTTAAAAAGTAATAAAGCTCACTATTCTTGACAAAAATCAAGTTTAATTCCTATCATTCCTACTACCTGCTTCATCACTCTACAGATTTGATAGTAGCCATGGATACATCAGCATGATTAAAGTTTGATTGTTGCAATATGCGTGTCTAGGAGAGCGATCGACGGTTTAACTGCATTCTTACTTAACATATAAGGTCCCTAGTACACTTTCTATACTACTGAAAATCACAATAATTATTATTTTTTAAAATGCCTCTGAAAATAAAAAGAAAACGTACAAGCCTTGGCATCGACTAAAAGTGATTGAGAGGGACAGACTGTAGTCGCTTGCAGCTGTGGCTCTTCAGTTTTGTTTGCCGAAATCTATGGTATGTATTTTATTTGGAATGAAAGGGATGAACTTTATCAACATGTTTCGAAAGCTGATGCGCCAGGAAACTTTGTCTAGATATCGTCAATCAAGGATACTATGCCTACCACTTAAATTTATGCGCTTTTGGCAAATGATGTTGTAGTCTATGAGAAGGGTCTTTAGGTGTCTGAAACTGAAAGTACAGTCTTACACAGTCCAGTTCAATTTCATTTTCTGACGTTTTAACAGAGAGATTTGGGATCTTTTAATTACGATAATTTCAGACACAATGGGGCCTACAATTAAACAGCTTCTTTGAAGGCAGTATGAAAAAATTCTATCTAGTTCAAGGAATATTATTATGCTAACTAGGCTATAGACCGCAGTTTATTCCTGATTTTATTACACAAACAAAAAGACTATTTGATCCTCCATCAGGTACCCGTGGAAATTGTATAAGACAAATGGCTAAACAAATGAAATGTTAGTGCTAGATGATGGATCATAGATCTTGTGAGATAAAAGTCTTTAAAGTTTGATCCTAGTACCCCTTCAATATAACTAAACCAAGTTTGGTGAGGTTTTGATAAAAACTGTGGCCTCTACGCTGTTCATACACACACACACACAAATATACAGGGGTGAAAACATAACCTCCATGGCGGATGTAATAAATGAAAATTATTTTATATAAAAGTAAAGACTCAAAATTTAAAGAAAGTTTTGTTTAGCGCACTCATCAGCCTTGAGCATGAAGGAGAAGAAGGCGGACATGTACGAATTGCGTTGATTTTTTCATTTTGTTTTTGATTTTACATTGATACAGTTTTGCATCTTTATGATTTACAATACATATGAATAATACATAATGGCAATATTTTCCAAAATTGAATTTAACATTATTGTAATCTAAATACAATTTCCTGGATTTAATACCATGAATATAGTTCATCTGTCACTTGTCAGCATAGCCATAATGGCTAATCAAAATATAAATTTTGTAGGCGAGTCAACATTTTGATTACCATTTTTTCATGTAAAATTTTGTTATGAATTTGACATGTTTAAAAGGATTGGACGCGTTTATTAACCGTTTGCCTCATTTAATAACCGTTTAGACGCGTTTATTAATCAATTTGAAATTAAATCACAAAATTACTAGAACAATTGGCTTCACGCGTTTTAAACAAATTTGATTATTTTAACAGATTTGACAAATTTTAACGCAATTTAAACATGTTTTAAAATCATAAAATACCTCACGCAATTCGCATTTTAATGTATAACCAGAGGTGCGTCGCGCATTATAGCAACTAATCAAATGTAATTTATATTATTGTATTAAATTCAGAAATAACCAAGACAGGATTGTATTCAAACCGTAAGCCTGCCACCGCAAACAAAGACTGCGAGAATTCTTGCATGGAGTTCATTTCTGTACAGTTCTGGAATTCGAGGAGAAGTTTTGTCAACATCGGTGATAGGAAAATGTTTTCTTCGCCAAACATCGTCTACTTTTACCAATACACAGTTTCGCGTTTTATAAATATTTTTTCCATTAGAAATCAGGAAAATAACAATTAAATCTGGACAATCATAATTAAATCGGAATGGTTGAGAGGTATGGTACTGGTAATGTAACTAATTATAAGCAAGGAACTAGCCTAGAATTAGTCTAAAAAAGGCAGGGCTTGCCTTCAAATTGAATCTCCTAATTTTGCGATACGGTTTTGCATTTGCATCGCAACTTGTGTTTATTGTGTAGCCATTGGCGATGCGATACTGGCGAACATGTTCCCTGAAATGTAAAATGAACTCTTAAAGTGTTATTGAATTTTTATGGACCATGTGTATATTGCATTTGTAATAGTGCAATTTATACTCATACTATTCCAATGTAATTTAATTTACACAAAACAAAATATAGTCTCAATTTGCACATCCAAAGGTCAATAACTGTTGGTCACAATTTACATTATGATACTGATATTCAGTGTTTACATTTTAAGATAAGTTCAATAAACTTTGGTGTAACATCCATAATGTTGGCATTTCTCGAGAGCTAGCTATGTTTTGAAGTTTGTAGCCTCAATAAACAACTCTACGATATTCTTTGTGAATTAACAAGGTGTGAAAATCATTCTGCATAGCAATTTTTCCTCTCGTTAAGCATCATTGCTTGTCAGATCCGAAAATTCACTGTTTGACTACAAAACCAGAACACATTAAACAGATATTTGGCAGAATCGTGGAAGAAAGGTGGAGCAGAGAAGGCTTGAAACCCATCGAGATCAAACCATTTCCGAGATAACATAATTTTCCAATAAAATCGGAAATCTTTTCAATACACTACTGTATTGCATTAATTAAATTATACAGAAAAAAAGAAACTATCTTTTACCACGGATATGGACTTTTGGATCAAAGATTTAAAATAGCGGTTAATTTGTGTACTATGAGATCTTTAAAGTTGGATTAACAGGTGACAACTTTGGAACTGACATGATCAGCAAGTGATTCCAAATAGATGGAACAACCGATAAACTAAGCATGTGGAAAATGTACTGGGAAATATAGGCCTCTAATTTGTTCCACACTGTCTGCCAGCAGCTTTATTCGATTTTGTCCTACGAAAAAGGTTTCTTACTTCATCTTTGGATAACAAAGGGCTACTCTCAGAAACTAGATTCTTAAAAATCTCAGAGACCTATTCTCAAATTTGACTCATCAAACCTAGTATATAATTTATTATGTGCTTCTGCTAGGCTTACTTCATCAACCCAAAGAGCATCTCAAAATTTATAATTTATATTGTATTTATGGAGACAAAATAAATGAAATGAAATTATAGTGGTGAACAGACAATCGGGGCCACGGACGGTCGGGGACATCATATAGTCGATGTAGTAGTTTAATTTGTAATTCTCTGCATTGTTGTAATTTTTTTTATACGGTACTTTACTAATAAAAAACAAGTGAGATATTACATCATGTTGATGCTCTTGTTTTTTTAATGCTTCTCTATTTACAACATTTGTGTAAAGCAAATTTAATTGGTAATTTGAACTATTCACCACGTTCTTATATTTCTTAGTAATTTTCTTCCTATGATTTAATTGTCAATCTTTTTCAGATGTACTAGAGGGTTACAATGGTACTATATTTGCATATGGTCAAACATCAAGTGGTAAAACGCACACAATGGAGGTAATAATATAGATAGATTTCCGGTGGCCGGCTGGATGGGTTATATAGTTATATTTATATCTATTTGGTGAAAATGTGCCAGATTCATAAAAATAATAACAGAAGAAGAATAATTATCATATAGGCATAGTCTATGAGCAATCTTTTGTATTAAATCAGCTTCTATCAACTTTTAGACTTCTAGGTTTTTTTCAGTGAAATATCACATTTTAAATTATAAACGCATGCACATGCCAAAAGTTAACAATAATACTGCTTTCCATAAGTTATGTAATATTAAGTTTAACCTTAAACCGGTTTATAAATTATATTTTAGCAATGAATGATTATAGAAATATTCAATGATGGTTGTAGGTAATTATAAAATAGAAATCTGTCATCTTTCAAATGTGTAGGGTGTGATAAGTGAACCAAATTTAATGGGCATAATTCCAAGAATAGTGCAAGACATTTTCAACCACATTTATGCATTGGATGAGAACTTGGAATTTCATATAAAGGTATGAAAATATAGACATTATTTTTTATATTTAATTTACATACTGTACTTTTCAAAGGCGACTTAAATTAATTATTTTAGTTTGACAAACTTAAACATAATACTGTATACACATGATTTTGAACAGTACATACAGTATAGCATTTATACTGTAAAACCTCAAAAAGAAATCAATGTGCTTCCTTTTTAGTACCATACTCTTAGGTGGGCTTCGAGATATTCCAATAGTCGGTGGCCGGGGTAAAATTAAAGGCCTGTATGTAACAAAAACATTGATGCTTTTGTTTAATATAATAATTAAGATTACAACATTCTGGTTTATTTCTTTTACAGGTCTCGTATTTTGAAATTTATCTAGATAGAATTAAAGATTTATTAGATGGTAAGTTAGTAATTTTGTTATATTTTATTATATATTAATGTACTTTTATTAATTGTATAAATTACAAATAACCAAAACATTTCTTAAGTTACTTCAATGGATACTATTAAGCATTACATTCAATGATTGTGGATGTAAAACTCTATATACAGTATGTTTAGTCTTGTTAATTATATCCATTTCATAAACTTAACCTCTTATATTTCAAGATGAGTCATATCTTAGAGGCAATAAAGGGATTTGTGTTATAGTGTAATAATTATTCACACATTTGATTTCCATTATCACATCAAATTTTTCACCTGTTTAAAATTCTTTTGTTTTCACCTGTTTATTTAGAGTTAAAAAAGATTATACATACACTATAATGAGAATTATACATATAAATATTGAAAATAAATAATTAATTCTATCATAGACAAGCTTAAATAATAATAATATAATAAAAATTATTTTTAAATGATGGAACATAATTTGGTGATTGTTAATGTTATGCAGAAAGTCAGTTTTCTGATGAGTAGTTGTTATTGTTGTGCATTTTTATTGTAGTTTCAAAGACCAACCTATCCGTTCATGAGGACAAAAACCGTGTACCTTATGTGAAAGGAGTTACCGAGCGCTTTGTATCCAGCCCAGATGAGGTTATGGAAGTGATTGATGAAGGAAAATCCAACAGACACATAGCAGTAACAAGTAATGTTCATTTGCTAATCTACATATTTATTATTAATGCTACTAAATTGGTCGCGTAATTTTACGTATCTGATGTCTCTTGATAGGCCGCACATGATCGTATGTATCACTTTCCTGAATTTTAAGGATTAACACAAAAAAACTGAAAAAATAACAGTAATTTGACGTCTCAGCGGCCATGTTTTGCGAGTTGTTACATCACATATCAACTCTGTAACCTCCACTATTGTGTACAGCAATGGCTGGATCTACAAATACCATGTCGAGCCACCAAATTAAAAGAGTGTTTTGTTTCGGCAGTCATCCAACTGTATCGACTGATCACATCGCTGTAGTTTTTTAATTGCATATATCCTTGGTACATAATGTATTTCGTAAATCATGGTTAGCTTAGTGAGTAAAACGCTGTGTACATTTTATATCAATGCTTATTATACAGTCGAGTTTGAATCCAAGAAATGTAAAAATTATAAGTATCACTGCTTAAAGCACACTTTAAAGCAACAAATAAAAACTAGACCACTATTTAATTAATTACAAAAGCTCCCATAACAAAATTGGAAAATAAAAAAAAACCATTGAAATTTTAAAAAAATGTACATAAATAAAAATAAACACACAACAACAAACAAATAAAGAGGGGGTAGTAGTAGTAGTACTCCATCAGCCCATCTGTTTCATAATAAGATCAGGGAAAAAATGCAGTTTGTAAACAACTTTACGATGTAAACAAGGTGTGTAAAATTAATGAATACATTTTGACTGACAGAGGACTAAGTTGTAAATTACTCGGAAGCATATAAATAAATATTATTTTTTAATCGTAATAGTTTTCTTCATGCATGTTTTATATCTATTCGACAGCGAATATAAATAGAAACTAAATTAACTGCCCACACGTCACATTTTTTCACTCAAAATTCTGGTCAGGTGAAGATAGGATTAAATAATTAATAGCGCAAGCCTAGGCCGCCGAAACTAAACTCGACTCCGTTGTCGATTCAGCCCCGATGTCATCTCATCCAGCTAAATTAGGCTAACCAGTGCATATGATGGCTACAAAATTTGTCATCTACTAGCCTAGGTAGGATTTTAAGGCACACCGATTTTATTAGTGAACAGTCCATACTTTTTCTAAGGCGATGGTGTTTATTAACCCTACGAACCGCCCTACGATCGACGCATAGATAATTATAATAACAATACATTGTATGCCGCCACAGCAATGTACTTTCCATTCGATTTATGTGCACTTTTTTATTTATCTTGTAAATGCGACCCATTGCATACATATCACTATTTCGCAAAAAACAACAAACACTACTATATTCTATACTTTCCGTACACACAGTTTTTAAGAAACATTTTCAATTTTTTTTGTGGACAATTTTATATTTCACCAATAAAAAAACATATTTTTCTTTTTATATTTCACATATTAGAATATATCAATGAATTGAAAGATACACTACATTCTAGCAAATACAAACATTAAATGAATTAGTACAAGTAGTTACAATCATTGAAAAACTGCACTTTTTTTAATGATTTTCAGGACATCCAGCCTAAAAGGATCACAAATGCCTTCCGACCAATCATTTTTAAAATAGGCTTTGTCGAGGCTCCAAAAAAGAACTTGTACAACTATGTGATATTTATCATATTAGCCTCGAATGAGTTTTGAGTTTATTTAAGTCCATTTGGAGCATTTACAAAAATTTCATAATTTGATTACAGATATGAACGAACATAGTTCTCGTAGTCACAGTATCTTTCTCATCAATGTCAAACAAGAAAACCTGGAAACACAGCAAAAACTTAGTGGCAAACTTTACCTTGTAGATTTGGCTGGTAGTGAAAAGGTAGACATTAATATCATGTCAAAATGATATGCGATATATTTATATTATTAATTATCTACTTGAAATTACAAATAAGCAAGATTTATGAAAACTTGTGGTATTGAAGAGTTAAAATTGGACATCGTGATTTTATTTTAGGTGAGCAAGACTGGTGCCGAAGGAGCAGTTTTAGAAGAAGCCAAAAATATTAACAAATCATTGTCCGCCCTTGGCAATGTTATATCATCACTAGCAGATGGCAAGGTCAGTTTTATTAGTTCGCTTTATTACTTTTTGCAACAGTAGGGACTTTTAGATTTGAAGGTGTACGAAGTCCACATCCATATGTAGGCGACTGTTACTGTCAGACAGATTATATGAATGTTTGGATCAAGGCACATCCACATAAGACTTTATCGTACTTTAATATCGTGATATGGAAACTCGCGTTCGCAGGAAGAGTGCATGAAAGGCCAACTTGCATGTTTGGTGCAAACGTGGGAAGGAATGGTTGATTTCTTTGTAGAGTAGGCCTAGTAGTAGTAGCTAGCGTACTATATTTTATTATCTTATTCGCGGTTAAAATACAGTATACAAAATAAATTTGCGTGTGCGCAAATAAATAGCAGCAATGTCACCCTTTTCGTAAGGTCATGCATGCCTTGTGGGTTATGTGGAGTCTAGGCCTAGCTTTCGAAGTAGTCCTGGTGGCTACTTTCCTGGTTGGCTGTTTTACATTGATTTCTGGTTCGTTCTCCAGGTTTCGATCAGGTATTTTATTCGTCTTTAACTAATGATATGATATGATATATAGTGAGTTACCCCTATGCAATATAACTATCAAAGCAAAAACAACTTGTCAACGAAATCAAACAACAACAATGATGTAATGACCTTTGGATCATCTGCCTTGTAATCTCTAGTAGTGCTTGTCGTTTTTATTCATGCTGCATGTAAACTACATTTCTTCTCAACTACATACATACACTAGTCTCTGCTAATTGTCCTACAGTAATGACATTTTTTCACAACAAAGTGTCCAAAAAAGCTCGTTCACCAAACAAGAGGATTCTTCCATGAGTTTGTGAAAACAAATAATATAAAATGTACAGTATACAAAAACATTTTTAAAAATGTTGAATTTTTTTTTATTCTTTGGAACATATACACTTATTTAAAATATAAACTCTGATTTAGACCTACAGTAGCCTTACTTGAGAATTTATTACACTGTACCTGAACTACACAAATTATCAGAAGGTACTTTGACTTGTTAGCTTTCCTTGTTAATGTATGCTCACTTTGCATTTATTTTCTTTTACAGAAATCTCATATACCATACCGTGATAGTAAGATGACTCGAATTCTTCAGGAATCATTGGGAGGTAATGCCAGGACCACCATCATTATCTGCTGTTCTCCATCTTCTTACAATGAAACTGAAACTAAATCCACACTTATGTTTGGACAAAGGTCAGTGGATTTTATTTATCTTATTGTATTCTGTACAGTACAGATAAAAACTACTGCAACTTTTCCCACGCATAGGTAACGTAGTATATGCGTGGCGATTTGTGTGCCATGATTTACAAAATGCATAGGCTACGCGCAGCATTCGTAGCCGACGTTGTTTTAGATGTGAGTAGATCAACTGTGTGTGAGAATTCCCCAAACTCAACTGTGTACAGGTACATCGTTGACGGCTAAGCAGGCTACGAAAAGTTCGAATAAATAGACTTGATACGATTGTTTCGCCAATACAATAATATCATTAAGCATACTTGAAATTCAAATTTTTTTAAAGAAAATAGCAATTAAAAACTGCTCAAAGCTTAGGCTAGACGCAAAAAGTCTAACTAGGCCTACTGACTGTACATTCACGATCGCCTAACGTAGGCTACGAATGCTGCATTTTGTAAATCACGCCACGCAACTGCCACGCGTGACAAATGTTGCAGTAGTTTTTATCTGTACTGTATGCTTTCGACAATAGATTTGCTATCATTACACTGCCTAATCCTTTTTCAATGGATTAATATATTGGGAAAAAAACACGACTCATAAAACATTTGTAGAGGAGACTCTAGAATACTGTCCACCTGAGATTGATATTAATGTCACTCCTGATCTTGTATTTAATTGCATTGATAAACCCTGTCTGGAAATCATCCGGACTTGATGGTTGGGGTGGTGAACATCATGCTAGTAAACGACTTAATATCTTATTGAGCAATTGCTTTAATGCTATGCTGTGTCATGGTCATGTAACTAAAGATCTTGTTAAAGTTATTCTGGGATTGTTAAAAGTAAATTATTTTTTTTCCCAATTCTTTTTTTTATATTTCAATATTGTACGAGACAAGTTGGCGAAAAATGGAGCTTGAATTAAACAACATGATAACGAACAAAATAAATGCTTGGACCTTTTAGTTGGACTTTTTAAATGATGATTTGATTATCTATTTTATCATATGTCTCAAATTATTAAAACATTTGCATTTAGTTATCAAAAACAAAATATGTGTTTATTCTAAAATTTATATGATGTTTCTTTTGACTAAAGAAGACTTCTAACACTTTGATAGTGGTTAAAGAACAATGTGGGGTTCTCCTGAAATTCTGGTGAGAACTATTGTTATTGTTGTTACTATTGTTGGTCCATAAACCTTTTCCTGTTTATTTAATAGGGCAAAGACAATTAAGAATACAGTAACTGTTAACTTGGAACTGACTGCTGAAGAGTGGCGTGCACGTTATGAGAAAGAGAAAGAGAAGAACGCAACATTGAAAGCACGACTAAATAAGCAAGAATTAGAACTTAAACGATGGAGAGCAGGTAATTGTTAATATAATTAAAGCCATCCTTCATTTGTTAGTTCATATACTTTATAGAAACATTATAATCAAGCATGTTTATTTATAATACTTATAGCAACTGTTTGATGCTATGTTTGGTGTGGTTGTTATTTGTTGTTGGTTTGTTGCACATGGTTGTTATTTATTGTTAGTAGATGACCTGTCACCTTTATTCCAGTACTTTTATTGTCCTAAGAAACTTTTCTACAAATGACCCGATATTATTAAATAAAATTAACAGTTAGACAGGATCAGTCAATTTTTGAAAGAATAAGTCTGTTGCTAACGATCAAACTCCTAATCCATTGTATTGTCCCCCTGAAAAAATAATTCTTAAAAATGTTTAGTTGAATATGCCATTTTGATGTCACATAACAGTTATCCACTTTGACCAAAAATTGGATCGCAAAAAAATTATTCACCTGTAAAAATGTAATTTAAAGCAAAAACTGCCAGCCAATGGGTTTTTGGTTGAATTTAACCATTTATTTTGTTATTTTATAGGTGAAAACATTTTTTTTATTTTTTTTTCTATGGAAGTGGTTAAATGTATTAAAATTACAAAACAGCCTATTCAAAGTCTTGATTAAAATTGATCCTTATTTTTCATGTTTACAATACAATGCATCTTTAAACATAGTCCAACCGCACAAACACTATTTCTTTTTATTAAAACATGTCATTAACTTTCATATTAATGTGTCTGAGTAAAAAGTGCTTGCAATAAATGATTTTTTGAAATCTCCATATTGTCAATTTTTCAGACCAATCAAATCTTGGTTTGTGTATGATGTATCTCATATTGCCTAAAGCTGTGCATAAATTTGATTTACCTTTTGTTTATTTTGCAAATTTGTTTTCCAATATTTTTAAAAGCCACCTTATTTAATACATTGGTACCATCTTGACATTTTAGGCGATACTGTTCCCGAAGAAGAGAGAATTGACAACACTCCTGATGAGACGTTAAATATTGCCAAGCCAAAAACTCAAGTAGAAACCATATCTAATGAGGACCGAGAGAAATGGGAAACTGAACGGTCTGACTTTTATAAAATGTTAGACAGTAAGGTTAGTCAATATTTTTTTGAAAATAAAGTAAAAGCAACCACTCTTGACTTTCCTTTTCTTTTCTGGGGCTGTTGATTTATTTACTGTTAATTTGCATAACTAGATGGTATGATCGCTTCGCTGGCAGACCATATAGGTTGTGCCCTGTGCCCAAATGTATGTACGGCCGGACTATAATGCATTGTTGTTTACAGAAACGAATAAATAGACACGATGATTTATGTCAGCTAAAATTAGCACCCTGGGAATTACTCCCGAAAGTGAAACCTTTTTTATTGCTAAATTGTTTGTGTATTTTTTTTTACCAGTTAGGTAGAGGGTGCTCCAGCTTTGAAAGTTGTGATCACTTTGTAGTACTAATTAGGATCACATAATTAATCTGTGATAGGGAATCCTTTACAGTTTTTGAATAGTATTTTATTCCTTTTGCCATTAAAAAAAAACCATTAAAAAAAAGCATGAGACGATGATGATGAGCGATGATAAACAATCAACAAATCACTCACATGAAAAAGGCTACTAATGCAAGTAGGCGAAACATAGCAAAATTTAAGTCTATTTTTTATTTTTTACCAAAAAGAAAAAAATTACATAATTATCATTTGAAATCAAATTAATTTTTCAAGAATATTTTGAATAGTAGCTTACTTTTCTGTAATTCTATGTGTTCATTGTCTTATTTAAACAATGGGCCTTAATACACTTTGTTGTTTAAAATTATTTTACTTAGTGGAGCTGTCTTGGTGGTTAAAGTGCACTGGTGGATCCAGTATTTTGACATAAAGGGACCCAATGCCTAAAAATGGCAAATTTTAGGTGTCCAAATAAAATTAGTGTCCTATCTTTTATATATCTTAAATATATTGGCTTTGATATGAAATTGTTTATGTTAATTTTTTATACCTTTTAGGATAGTGAAATAGATTCATCTAGCCAAATGATTGAAAGGCTTAAACAACAAATGCTAGAACAGGATGAGATGGTACAGGGATGTCGTCAAGACAATGAAAGTCTTCAGATGGAAATGCAACGAATTCAATCAGAGAATGAAGCAGCCAAAGAAGAAGTGAAAGAAGTGTTACAGGCATTGGAAGAGCTAGCCGTCAACTACGATGAGAAATCCAAGGAAGTTGAAGATAAACGAAAGACAAATGAACAGTTGAATGATGAACTAAATGAAAAATCGGTATGGACAGGAAATATTTCACACATTTTTATTTTGATAAATAAAAAATATTAAGAATCATTACATTTTTACAAGCCATATTAATTTTGTCAACAGACAGAGTTGAGTAGTACTTCAGATAAGTACCAGAAATTACAAGACATGGAACAGCATCAACGTAAGAGGGTAGCAGAGATGATGTCAAGCCTTCTAAAGGATCTTGGAGAGATTGGTGTCGCAGTTGGTGGCACTTCACTCGATGCCAAGGTTTGTGTTTTTTTTTTTTTTTTTACATATTCCTTTATTAACTTCCAGATATTACATATTAGTAGTTTTATTAGATGAATATTTGTTTTAGTGCTATGATTTGAGATGTTTTTAAAAGGTACAATCTTTTGTTGTTGTTAATCTAAAAATTTTTGAAATGTTCTTTATTTTTCTAATTTGTTGCACTCTTCAATTTTGTGAAATTTTGAAAAAAAAATTGAAACTAAAAGCACAGAAATCCATGTGACAGCACAGTTAACCATGTGCATTGTAAACATTTGAAGCTTCATCAAAACACATTAAACCCAGTGCGTTTAATAAATCATTGATTGGTCAACGGTCAGTCACATCATTGTATAGATTACGCGATTTTCAATTTTGGAAGGTAATATACAAATTACAATGTTATGACATTTTAACATGAGGAAACATTTTATTTGAAATATCTTATTTATTCATAGTAAACAAATTTATTTGTTTCACAGTAAATAGTAAAGTGGCATGTTATGCATACACCGCTAGGACGTTTTTATTTTGTTTATTAATTAATACAAACCATTGGGAAACAATTAATACAGTAATAAAGTTTTGTGTTTTATTTATATAACAGTGTACCCACACTCATAGTATTTTCACTTTAAATGGTGACGATCATTTGAAAATAACATAATTAAAGCCTACAAACGCAAAGAATTAAATAATGATTTGACATAAAGAGCTATATAATATATATAGAATAATATATGTAGAGGTCGGAGGCCGTGGATTGAAAACCTAAGTCACTTTCCCGATTTCCAGAAAAATTTAAAATGTAATCATAATAATGTAATTCACAAGGCTGTAATCTATCTCCATGTTGTTTTGTTTGTATCTATTCTTAATGACCTTGAGTGAGTTTTTTTTTAAAGAAAATTAACAGGATTCAAGTAGACAATTTGATCAGTTTGAACCTAAAAGATATAGATGACATATACTGCTGATTCACCATATAGATTTTAGCTTTTAAATTTTTCAAAAACCAAAGCAATGGTATTTATCATAGTTGCAAGACATTATTATCTCATTTCTATTTTAGATTAATGATAATGCAGAAAAGGTTGATGAGGAATTTACAATGGCACGTTTGTACGTCAGCAGAATGAAATCGGAAGTAAAATCTTTAGCGAGTCGTTGTAAGACTTTAGAAACATCAACAGCCTCATTTTCAAAGAGAGTGGAAGAATCTGAATCAGAACTTGCAGAGTGCAAACTAACCGTTGTACAGGTATGCTACAAAATGTCTTTATTATATTAATATTGGATTTTACAAGAAGAAAATTCTTGTCCTGTAAACCACATGGACAAAATAAACAAGAACACTATTTAAATTAAATAAAAACACTCTTCTGTATGAAAAAAATAAGTAGTTATATATAAATTCAAAGGCAAATTACTGAAAAAAATAACAATGCTGTGGGTATCAATGACTGGATCTCAATGGAGATAAAAAATAAAATAAGCAAAAATCCTGTGTGGAATAAAAGAAATAAAATGAGAAAAAAGCACAAGGAATACTTTAATTGAAAGGGTTTACCATTGAAATGTATGTACAGTACTTCTCAGGTATTGACCATATATAATATAGATTTATTAAATGTTTTATACTAATCTACAGTTAAACTCCTCAATTACGTACAGCACGGGCCTGCTGCTGTTTGTAATTCAAAATATTGGTAAAATTGAGGTTACATAGATTTTAAGCTATACACCGTATCCCATAAGCATTGTAGATGGGTCAAAGTTTTAGGCCGAAAATCAGCCATGAATGCATGTACATGAAATGTCGACTAAATAAACATTTTAAAGTATTGCGATAATGAAACGAAAATAATAGTATAAAATAAAAGTATGATGCAACAATATAAATAACTGAAATATTGTAGGCCGGCCCAAGTATAAAAATGCATACGTCAGCACTGTACGGTACTTCTCCTACAAAGCAAATAAACAACGTGATTCGATCATGGAGGTATGATTCGATCACCCATGGCAATCGGAGGCCAATAAATAACCAACTCAATTTAAGCCTAAATAATCAGCTCAACACCTATACCTACCTATTCTTGTGCTTGTTGTTTAGAGCAATGAAGCCATGCAGCATAGCGTCTTGTGTGAGCACATGGCATGATATTGTTGGACCATTCCATTTGGGAATAGGGTATTCTAATAATAAATGTATACCAACTGTACATTTAATCAGTTTTACTGTATTATCATTTGTAATTGATTTTGTCTACATTTCAGCATGAGGCAAAAATGAAGTCAATGACTACCAACATGAGGGAATTGGAACAGAAAAAGAGACAGCTAGATGAAGAAGTAGATATTCTCAGAGATAGATATGCTGAATTACAAGCATCACGTAAGTTGACAATGTTGTATTTAATTGCCCATTTGGGTCCTTGGTTTTACTCAAAATAGTTCTCATTCTATTTATTTAAAACTTATGACCCGTGTAATGAAAGAAATAGCTAACTGAAAGAGAGGCTTAATCATCAACAAAAACAAGTCTTTTGTGGTGCTAAATTTAAGCTTTTTTCAATCTCCATGAGAGGAACTATATTGGTATTTCCAAATGTATATTTTAGCATCATACAAGGTTCAACACAGCAGACTCATCCTATCAGTTGGCCAAGCTACTGTAGATGTCAAGCAGACTTTGAACACCATATTACTAATTCATATTTAGAAATTCCATTTCAGAAAGAAATTCAGAGACATTTTTTGTATATTTTTGTCCGTCAATTATCTTGAGATACATTTCATCTAGCTACATACATTTTCAGAGTACAGTACTGTATATTCTTTATAGTTGGGAATCGCTCTAATAAGCTTTTCACGGTGCACAATTAAAAATTATGAAGTCTATGTGTGATTTAATGAAATTATGTTTGTAATCTTCACATCCAGCTATCATAACTAAACCAAATTTGGTGTTCATAAATTTCAGGAATATATTGATTTTGCATATTTTATGATGGCTAGGGCGTAGTCGTCGCTGTATTTTAAAATTTGTTTAATTAAGGTAGGATTTACGTACAGTATACCCCTTCTTGCTAGGCCGGCCCACGTGACAACTTCAATGTATGTTGTTTTGCATTTCGTTCAGCTTGATTGGGCATGGTTTTGCATTATAAACAATGCTTACCTAGGGCTAGCAACGCAAATTTAAAGCTTAAACTTAGGAGTGGAGTTGTGGCTTGGTGGTTATGATGCTTGTCTACCACTCCAAGGGTCCTGGGTTGAAGTCCCGTCACATGTCAGGATTTTTTCTAAGGACCAAATTACTCCACTCCCAAAGACTTGTAATAAGACTTTGTTTATGTAGAGCATCTTGTGTATATGTTTTTCTTGAGAACCTCTGAGGGTCCCTAATGATCAGCAATAGCTGGATGGATCACCCTCATTAAATATAAAATGAAAGATCTATTGTCACTAGCGGGTAACTCATTTTATTCCCCCAGTATCATTCGATTTTAAATACAAATTTAATAACACAGTAGCGAGGCCTATTTTAATGAATTTATTAATGGGTCATTCCGTGTCAAATCGACCAATAGTGGTATGGGTCATGTCATGGATTTTTTAGGGTATAATGAACACATGCAAAGTTTTAGCGTTTAACTCCCAAGTTGTTTTGAAAATATGGCCTATTGAAGACAGGGTACTATGATCGTCATGAAGACGGTAATTGGCCTGTATTGAAATTCATTAACCAATCACATAACAACTGCTCCCGTGGATACAACCCTGAGTGTTTCAAACAATGTTTTAGACGATCTAACATATTTGCGTATAGAACGTTCATAAAAATTAAGATGGTGTGTCAGTTGGTTGGCCATTTTGCAAACGTTTTATACCGAAATTTAATTATATTTATTTGTTTACTTCTCAAGTTCTACTAGATATTTGAATCTAATTTTATGTGTGTTGTTTATTAACATTAAAAGGATTCAAACAAAGTCATGTTTTTGAAATTTTAAAATTTTTCATGTCCATTTTAAAGTCTGATTTATTAATCTTCATTTTTCATTAACCTATGATCAAAATGAAAACGAATAGTGCCTTTTTTACATATTACAGAGGATGTGCGTGATGAGTTATTGGATTCCAAGGAGAAAGAACATGATGAAAAAATACAGACTGCTAATGAAATGAAAGCAGCAATGGAAGAACAATTAGAAACTCACCGTGTAGCTCATCAGCAACAATTATCCGCTCTTAGGGCTGAGATTGCCGATAAAGAAAGACAGATCGAGGATCTTCAAGAGTAAGTTTTCAGAATTGTATTTTCAAATTAACTAGTTGACTTTATTATTATTATTTAAAAAAATGTATTATTCACCAGAGAAGCTAACATTCTTCTTAGTTATAAGTTCTATTTAACAAAATATTTATTTTTGCTAATTGTGTAGTGCTAACCAGTGTCTGACCTTAGCCCATGAGAAGTTAAAACTTGACTATGAGAAGCTAAAGTCAGAAGAAGCAGAGAAGGCAAAGAAGCTATCTGAGTTAAGGTAAGTTTACATCAATGTAATATAGCGAAAATGGTGGGATACTAAGGGTTCTGACAAGAGCTTTTTTTATTTCAAAGTTAATAACAAACCTTTTTTACATTACATGAAAGACTCAATGTTAGTAAATGTTTCATAACACTAACTTAAAATTTGAAAAAGATGCACAGTTATGCAAACTATCCTGCTGTATTATTGTTAAAAATTATGTACGGCATGGGCTTGTTACTGTTCGGATTTCAAAATACCTAAATAAACTCACACTTAATATTCCGTTCTACTCATCAAAATTGGCCATAAATAAGCTAGGTTTTAAAAACTTGGCCGATCTGTGTGCGACATTTCAACTTGTTTCCAAAAACAAGTCAAATCGTCGCACATGTACATATTTATTATGGGTTTACAGAATTGTTTACAAATATTATAAAACCAGATGAAAACATATTTAAAACAAATTGACTTATCTTGTTATTTAATTGATTCATGTGTATTATATTAGGAATTCTTACTAAGTTAAACAAAAACAATAACAAAATGAATTTGTATTCACATACTGTAAAGCCCAACATTTTCGCACGCTCTTTATTTTCGCGACTTTCATGATTGAACAACGATCGTGAAAATTGCCAACAAATTTTGTTACAGTTGATCAGGCCTAGCCTTATAGTTAGCTAGGCTAATATGGAAAAGATGAATATAAAATAGTTTTGTTTTTTAAAAATTACAGTAGAACCTTCATTTTACGTACGGTACGGGACCAAAAGGCGTACGTAAAACAAGGGATTCGTAAAATCAAGGTTGACCTTAAATTGACCCCAAATACTTAGAGATCGTAGCTAGCCGTATTTGCCTACTTCTGTACAGTATGCAGGCTGAGGTGGTCACTAGCTAGGCCTAGGCCCTAGACTATTCAGGCTAGGCTAGCAGGCCTAGCAAGATGTAAGGCCTAACTAGAAAAGTACAGTATATACAGGCTGTGCGATGTTTAAATAAAGTGTAAAATATAATTGTTTTCTATCAATAAAAACAGTCGCTTCTTTAGGGGGAATGCACGTGCGTAGTTTGTCCCACACACAGCAGAATTCCTCACACAGCCGGCCATGATTGTGGCTTTGTTGTTGTTAAATTGCGCCCTCAATGTAAGAAAATGATGACGTTATCGGTTATTTTAAGCGTACGTAAAATCGAGGGAACGTAAAATCAGGGTACGTAAAACACAGGTTCTACTGTAATATAAATAGATAAACTTGTGTATTGTATGATCCCCGATTATTTATATTGTTTGTTCAGGTGTAATTAAAACATAAAATAAATTGCAACCAACTGAAAATGCTAGACCCTACTCAGTCTGCGCCTCGCTTAAAACAATGATAAAATTCCTCATCAGTTATCGAGAAGCTTGGCGCCGTGGGAAAGATTTGATCGCTAAAATAATGTTCAAATTGGAATAAAAAAGCTTGCTTGATGAATCCTTTGTCCATTAAATCATATAATAAGTTGTAATGTGTCCATAAAGTTTTTGTTTTTGGTAGCAAATGGCAAAAATACCATAGCCATGCTCTCCAGAGATCGTTTGTTGTTGTAGAAACAATAAATTGGTAGAGTACCATTACCTATTAAACACGTGCCTCGCCCACTATGTAACCACGTTTATCTATTTAAATCCCCAAATTTACAATCACGTATTCTGTTATTTTACCAATGAATCATGTTGAAAACTTAAAATTACACAAATCTCAATACAACACAATACTCAATTGTTGTTTGACGCCAATTTGGTTCAACAAATTACACAAGAAACTCAAATCGTGAGAATAAAAGGTCGCAAAATAGTTGAAAATGTAAAATCGTGGAAATGTTGGGCTTTACAGTATTATTTTTTTTATATTTAAAACGTCTATTTCAAATAAAAGCGTAAAAAAAGCTAGTCTCAAAAAGTTGAAAGTTTAAGATAAATTCTGTGTAATTTTTTACATCTGTAAAAACATGCATACATTACTCGTCTTTCCTTGTCTTAAATGTACGTTTTATGGTTAATTATGATAAAAAAAGAAAACAATGCACTACCTAGCTTGCGTTGAATGTCCTCTCATGGACGGCCTTGGGGCAGCCTAGCTATGCTTACTTTAGTAAGCCTAGCTGTTAAACATTAGATGATCCACTCAAGCCAGTGGGCCACTGTGTGATGAACCTGACAGTGTTATTGAAAGGTTTTTGGGATATATTGAACATACATTATAAATATACATTATAAATTACATCTTACAGAAGAGGCAGAGGGCTACGAAATATTTGTAAACATTAAATACTTAACCTGATCATTTATTGGAGTAGAGAGTTCAAATGTAAAATAGTTTTGATTATTGACTTTTCCTATTATTTTTACTTTTTTTACAGCCAACAATTTGATCGTCGTGAGCAGGCAAAGCAGGACTTGAAAGGACTGGAAGAAACAGTTGCACGTGAACTACAGACCCTGCATAATCTTCGAAAGCTCTTTGTTCAAGATTTGCAGTCACGTGTCAAGAAAGCCGTTGAGGGTGGTGATCGTGATGAAGACTCTGGTGGAAGTCATGCACAAAAGCAAAAGATAAACTTTTTGGAAAATAATTTGGAGCAGCTAACCAAAGTTCACAAGCAGGTTTGTATTATTCAAATGTGTCTTTTGCTATAATCTGACCTGAAAGTGGAGCTACACTCAAACTTTCTCAGCTTATATTATGTTTATGTTTAATTGAAAGTGATTACATATAAAAAAAAACAGGAAAAATACGGAAATATTTTCCAAAAACTCATTTCTAAAAAATCGGTCAGAAAATAGTGTTTTTTAACACATTACTGTTTTTCAGTAACTTAGGGGTTATTAGTTTACAATACGTCGCGAAACGCGTTACACTTAGCGACTGACACGTTTTAGTCGCCGGTCAACGCATTGATGAAATGTCTCCCCTTTGGTAAATTATGTGTCGAAAAATGGGGAATAAATTTTTTATACACACAATTAATACGATTTGTTTAGGCCTGAGTAATATTTCCGATGAATGTCAGTATAATTTACATGTAACCTCATGATTTTCACTGTACAACAGCAGCATAATAATCTTATCAGATTGCTTTTAACTTTAAGCTAGGGCTAGGCCTAGCTAAGCCGTCTGCTCAGCCTAGCTAGCCTTGAATTTTTGTCTAGAGGCCTATGTATTCATAGGCATGGTCGTTTCGCCCCATTTATCGTTCCTGGGTTTTCTCGCACATTAAGAATTGTGTAACATAAATTCTTTACAGAACAAGAGTAGTAAAGAGTAGTAAAGCGATGTGCAGGCTTAGACCTGACTGAAAAGCAACTATTCAGGCACCCTATCATGGCCCATGGGTAGACCAAGGTCGGGTGCCAGCAAAACAAACTTCACTGCTGTCAGCCTAGCCTAGCTAGAGGCCAAGCAGCATCGGTACATACCTACACTCTAGTAGGCCTAGCTTTATTGAATATATAGCCACGTCTTTCTCAAATCTCGTTAAATTTGACATTTTAGTAATAGTCTCATAATCACATTATTACATTGTGAAACATAATAGGGTCACATTCAGAATGTTTTAATATACTTTTCGCCCGTCAAAAATAACATCGCGACAAAATAACAGATCTCCAGCTGCAGTAGTAGTGTGATTGTGAAAAATGTCACGTGATCGTACTCCCTAGCAGAATAAAAAACCCAATTGGACCCGAACGGGGGAAAGTGTCTATTTACGCAAAATTGCGCAATGTATACGTGATAAAAATACCAGAAATAGAAAGATCTGGAAAAATTAAATAAATAGACATTTTACATTTTTTTTTTGGTGAAGAAATGAATTTTTTAGGATTATTCAAATATACCCCCCTTTTGCATGTAAAAGAATAGGAAATTACAAGCAATGAAGCAATATCTTATTGTGAAAGCTGCGATATTAATGATTTCAACCAATTTTGGATGTCTCTCATTTTTTATCTCGAACTGTGCTCCTGCAAGTATAGTCTGTTGTATCGTCTCTTTAAATGTGGAAACGTAAATTGATACTTCAGCTTTTACAGGTGCATTGGTGTAGTTAGATCCGGGGAGGATTCTGCATGCTCATTTCTGGACAGACATGCTCGAAGTCAGCGACTTGTTCCTTAGTGATGCTCCCCGTACGGAACGGAGCAGCATACTCGACAATTTGCATTTTGATGAATTTTAGTTTGCGAAGCATTAAAGAGACGACAATTAGCTAGTTTGATCATCTCTTTCACATTGTGCCATTTCAAAGCTGCTTGAATAAATACACCAAACATATTCACTGTCGTACATTGCTGGATAATGACATATTTCCGGTTTTTGTTAGGAAAAGTACACTTCAATACAATTTCATGCACACTTTTTGGGGTTCAGGCTCATCTTATTGTCAGTTCCGTGGCGTTTAAACGGTGCATCCAGTAGTTTTGATACCATATTGCTGGGGTGCGTTTCCACTATTTAGATCAACAAATTTCACCCAGTCAGAGACCGGGCCTCCATAACGAATAACCTGCTTTCTATCTGTTAAAAAAATTAGTAGTCCATGATATAATGAAAATGAAACTCCGATTTTGATTAGATGAGCAAATTAAATTTTTGTGATAAAGGAACAATAGGAGTGATTTTGTAATTTAACAAAAATGTTTGATTTTAGCATGAAATTCATTTTTCTGGGTCGGTCGGTTGTGAGAAATTCCATAGTACAGTACAATCATTTTTAACAACCTAGGGATTCAAGCCAATTGAAATGGTTGGAATGGTTTTATTTATGTGTACGTTAGATTGCTACCTAGTTTGCGAATCTTTGGCTGTTATTACATAAAATACTCTTTCGTTTACGATAAAATATTATGACTTTCATTTTGGTTTTTCAAATTTGGGAATTAAGAGTTATTCTCTATATTTTTTTTCTAAAATGATGATTCACTATTTGATCTTATTGTATTTTACATTTACTAGCTTGTTCGTGACAATGCTGACCTTCGATGTGAACTTCCTAAATTGGAGAAACGCTTGCGAGCTACAGCTGAACGTGTGAAGGCTTTGGAAACTGCTCTAAAGGATGCCAAAGAAGGTGCAATGAAAGATCGCAAGAGGTGAGATTTGACAATTTTCAACTACATTACAGCTAGAAATTACTGCAAAATTCTCCACGTTTTAGATTTGTGACTTTTTGTTATCGTGATCCTATGATTTTTTTGCCACGCATCTTATCACAATGTGTTATAAACACCATTGTAACCAGCTGTCAAGGGGAACCATGGTCGAAATCGTAAACAATACTGAAACTGTTGTTTTGTACATAATTATAAACCTATACTACTTGGATTGACAAATTATTGTAAATAGAGCAGTATATTTATTTACATTAAAAAAAAAATTTAATAGGCCTATGCCCAGAGTCTAGCGATCAGTAAAAAAATCAACAAAGTACCATGACGCGTTGGCTTCTAGCTATGCCTTTGAATTCATAACGCAACTCATGTAGTAGCCAAAACCTTGCAGTACTATTAGGGCTATAGTGCACTTTTGCCATGCCTTGTTTTGATCACATGAAATCCTGTTGACCACATATGTTCACATTTTTCACTCCATTCGATGTATGTCATGGGCTATTGGATTTATATTCAATGGGTGTATTTTTATTGGCATAGGGCAATATTAAAATTACTTTTTACACAATATCATCATATTATTATTACATTGATTTAAATGAAGACGACTAAATAGAAACAATAAGATTGTTAATACCATTCGCTAGCCCTAGACTCTGGGCCTATACTATATCAGGTGTAACGGTATTTAAAAGGGTAAAATTTGTCGATCCAAGGTATTACTAGCATTTACAATAAGAAAATTGTTCCTTTGATAGTATCGCATTAAAAAAACGATACCATTCTTGGGATCGCGATAAAAAAAAAGCAATACTTCATAGGACCATGGTAAAAAAATTATGCCCATGCGTAGGCTACTGGTGGGAACAAAGCAGTAATTAATAGCTGTACTCTACTGCTATCAGTGCATGACACATGTCTTTTGGGATAATTGAGATTGGCTGAAGGTGGTGGTACTATTATGTATATTTTTATGTTGGGACACAAGGCTATGCTGTTACTGATCACTTTAAAAAATCAACCTATAGTGTTACGCCGTCTAAAATTGTTCTACTCTGCGTCCAAATTTTGATTGCTACCTTCTCGATTGGTTTAGGCCTTGACATATTTATTTTTATGAAAAAATCTAATAATTATAGTTTGTGAGATCTGCAATCCCACTGTGAATTATTCGGTTGGATTGCAGTTACTACAGTATAGTATACAAATGTTTTTGCCTTGAGAGTTTCTAGTTAACATTAGAGACAGAGATTACTATGAAATAATAGCTGGAACTATTTTTGCTATTAATTTTGGACAACCAGAAATGTTTAATAGGCATGCTTTATATTATGGCTCAACACACATCTATCCTTCTACTTAGTAATCCAGGTCACACAAGACTTCAGTATTGA
This sequence comes from Antedon mediterranea, assembly GCF_964355755.1. Lineage (NCBI taxonomy): Eukaryota > Metazoa > Echinodermata > Crinoidea > Comatulida > Antedonidae > Antedon > Antedon mediterranea. The sequence goes on from NC_092670.1 coordinate 26,249,455, forward strand.
CTGATGATTGATGTTCTAAAATCTCAATCTTCAATTAATCATGTGATGCTCTTTCAACCAATTGCTAGGCAGTAAATGTTTGAGCCATAATATAATCATATACTCATTGCATGTCATGTTGTTTGTTAATAATTGCAAACACAATTTGCTGTATATCTATCATTTGTCAAATTCCCATACTAACAAAAATTGTCAATTATAATTTCAAAACAATTTTTAAACCAGTATATATTTCAAATAAACACTAAGACATTGCTGTTCTCTGCCATATTTTTCTGTCTAGGCTTGACAGCAATTTCTTCAGCAAACAGAACCTTACTGGGTAACGTAGCAAGGGTTCAACACACTTTTGTTTTACTAACCTGTTTTTCTTTCATCAAAAGTTGTTTTATTTGTCATTTCTTATTTACAATTTAGCCTAGCATAGTTTGTGACATGGGGGTTTGGTACACTTTTGGTGTAAAAATACAAATGTAGTAATAATATTGTCACACTGTTTAAGCAATTGATATAAAGATAATAAAATTAACTTTTAACACTTGCAAATACGTGCATGTTATTATGTGTACAATGGTTTACTCATAATGTATTACAAAGTCTCTTGCAATAAAAATGATACACAATATTAATGAAGGCATGTGTTCTGCATTTTACATGCACTGTATATTGGTTATGGGGAACTATTGGGTTTTAAGTTGGTATAGTTGGGTTAATCATATTTTAAGAATAATGTATAAAACACACTTTCATTCATTGTGTATACTGTATAATTGAACTGTTTTTCAGATATCAACAAGAAGTGGATCGCATAAAAGAAGCTGTGAGACAACGCAACTCCAAAAGAACTCACAGTGCACAAATAGGTACATTAGCTTGTGCTTGCATCTTCATAACATTCCTCCCAATTTTTAGTCATTTACTAACTTAAATATCTCCTGATATTTTTGATATATTTCAATATCTCATGTACTGTAAATATTAATATGTAGAGTGAAAATTTCAACTTTTACCAAATTGAACTTTCTGGTGATAGCCCTTTAGAAGACATCGCAATAAAACTAGCTAGCCAGGCCTCTTCTATAGTAGGCTAGGCTAACTGTAACCTGGCTTGTTTGGTACAGAGGTTTAAGTGACCAGTGTATATTAGATAATTAGTGTAATTATATAATTTGTGCATCAAAAATGCGACTTGTACACCAGATTATACGGTGATATGAATTTATATAATTCTAATCTATATTTGCATGTTCTAAATTCAGTGAAGCCAGTTGTACGTCCAGGTCAACAACATCATGCTGGCTCACCACAAGGAATTAGAGGCGGTGGCGGGATTCGAGGCGGTGGAAGTGGACATGTATCTCCTAATCAGAATAACACTTCATATAGAAACACTAGCCAGTAAGTTCAATTATTCATATTGGTTTTGTGATGTGTCCGTATAATTTTTAATTTCCTCTGTTTGTGTTCCATGTTGATTTTGCATGGTCTTCTTGCTTTTCTGCAATTTTTGTAGGGGCCTTTTCTGGGAATCTATGTCGCTGATACATGAATATCCATTATAATACAGATTGCATTCAAATTTAAAAATTAAAATGTGTATAAAAATGTTTACTTTATAAAAAATGTTATTTCTATGTTTGTGCACATGACCAGGAAAGTTTTCATATTATATTCATAATATATTGCCGTAAATGTGCTTTCACACTTTTATTAGCCCAATGCCACCTACTGTAGGTTTTTGTAATGTTAAGCTTAGATCAAAGCCAAATCTTTTCACATATAATGCTTTATTATTCCTTTAATATTGGTAGTTAATCTTATTGTGTGAAAATTGTTGTAGTTTAATATGTTTCGTATGTGAAGTTTACAGTTTGTTTGCTATAATGTTTTATTATGATAAGTGCACATTAAATATTTTTTATTTTTATACTGTACATTCAGTTGTATTCTTTTTTTTTTTATGAAATACTTTCTCTTATATTTAGTAGTTCGTTGGAGCATTTAGCGGGACATAGTCGTGGAGAAAGTCCTCGCCGAGATCATCATAATCGCCATTCTCATTCTTCCAGGTCTTCCTCCCGATCAGCTTCATCTGAGTCACTATCAACGTTAGTTTTTGTTGCTCTTTAATTTCTTTTTATTTGTTTTTTTGCTTGCTGTGGTTTTCTTTATTATTTGCCTTTTTAGTTTAATTTCAATATACTTGGACATGATCTCCAAATTATTCCAGATTGTAAATTTTATTTATTTATTTTTGAGATATAATATAAGAAATTTACAAAAATCAGACTTGAGTCTAAAAATATTGTAGTACAAAGATTGAAACATAAATAGACATAACAGTATTGCAAGGTTATTAGATTACTTTTATAAATTGTCCACATATTCATCTTATTTAATTACATTTTATAGATTTTTTAATTTTAATTCATCAGTATTATATTGAAAATGTCTCATTTGTTTAAAAATCTTAAATTTACTTACACTACATTACAAGTTAATGGATGCACATGAAATTTAAACATACAAACAAGACATCAAAACAATTTAAACAAATTGTCCACATGTTCATCTTTATTATTTAATTATATTATCATATTTTAAAATTTCAATTCATCAGTATTATAAAAGTGTCTCATTTGTTTAACTAGCTAATATTTACTTGAATTACAAGTTAATGGAAAGATAAAACGGTGCATCATTATTGGGTGTTTAGAAGGATATAAGGAACGGCTCTTTTAGGCTCTTCATGGGTTTTACCACTGGATCCAAGATTAAGTTTTCGCTTGCTGCAAGAAGGGAGTATATCCCTGTGCAACCATGATTTCAAAAGATCCTTACCAAAGGAAAGTACTAGACTTTCCCTCATTGTGACAAGTGAAAGGAGTTGAGTCACATCCAATACATTACATAGTTTTTTCTCAAGATGATTCGTAACAGCTTCAATATTGTGCACTAATTTATTTTTAATTGCGCCATGCCACACTGGGCATACATACTTAGGAATTGGCCATGGCTTACCATTACTTCTTATTTTCACATGTCAAGGACATTTATCATAGTAGGCATTTTGTAGAGTAACCTCTAGCTCCACAGTTTATCATTTTTATTTATAAGATTGTAGACGTTATTCCTTTTTATTTTTTTATTTTATTCAATCGAAACCAACAGCGATAATTACCGCCACTAACAGGTTTGATTCAAACAAAGCCAGGACTATTTAAAGCACCTAGATTTGTCCTAACATTGATCAAGGGCTTCTCGTCCAGTGCCCACCTTGACCAGAGGAATGCCTAACAGGACCCCAGCTCCATATACAGCACCTGATTTTCCCAGATGGTATGCCATCCAAGCTCTAACCAGGGCCAACGTTGCTTAACTTTGGTGATCTGACAAGAACCGGTGTTTCAGCGTGGTAAAGCCATATATAATTAATGATTACAGCCATTGGCCAAATGGCCTTATGGATGACTCTTTCATAGGTCTAATCTTTAACACAACACGATTATTTTTTATGATCACTGTGTCCAATGGGTGCTTTCTGTATTATATCATCATATAATTCAGGATAATTCATGAAAACAGATGAACAGCGGCCTCAATAAATGAGGGCTGCAAGGTGATAAAATGCGTTAATTTGCGAACGCCGGCTTATCTGTGAAAGGGTAAAATTTTAGTAACATTTATTTGCTTCAAATTCCCATCATTTTCTGCAAGAGAGACATAGGCTATTATTTTGCGGATAACCTTTGTGATTGTTTGGATCTCTCTTTTTCATCTTCTGTGTTAATCTTTTTTTTCACGATTTTTGTTTGCAGCATATCTCTAAAACTTGTAAGCATAACATTTTTTAACTTTACCAGACTGTAAATCTTTATTTAAAGATGTTCCAATAAGGTTTCCGACCAACTAAAGATTTGCGTACCGAAATTCTATGATTGAGCATAAATTCAGAACCAAAAGCCATTTTGATTGAAACTTAATGAATTATAATTTATGTAAGGGGTCAACTTTCTATTGAGTAAAAATGGCATTTTGGTTTTTTAATTTGATCTCTCTATATCGTTTTCTATCACATTAAAATGTCGTTATTTTTTGCCTAAAAACTTGATTTGTGCGTCATTTGATATTTCCATTTATTATACGTACCTTATACTGTATGTTCCTTTGCGTACCATTCCGTAAAAATTTCTCATCGAAAAAGCAGTTTTTATCCTTGTTTGGGTATAAAATGAAGCCCGCCATAATGTCACACAATATGCAAATTACCAATTTTGCCCACCCCTTAGGGCAACATCATGCTCATCGCAACATCCTGAAATAGTTGTGATTTTTTGGATAATTTCATTATTTTGCCCCAAAACTTTGATTTGTACATAATTTTTTATAAAACAATAAAGATTATAATTCAAAATTGGTTTGATTTTTTAAAATTTTTTTATGGTTATTCACACTTTTATTCTTTCATTCCCCGAATTTTGCATCATGTGTATCTCTAATTCTGGTCAACATAATTTTGTATAACTTTGTCAGAAGATTGATCTCTAACTGTAGATGTGCAGGAAACTTTGTTATATGATGCTAGAGTCCAAAATGCACAAAATTAATTTCTAATCAATTTCGCATACATTTCATGTCATTTTGAGCATTTCAAGCCATTTTGAGCATTTTTAAATTGTTTTGCGTTTTGCGTACGCACTTGTGCGCACAGCTCGGACAAAATTTGGATCATAAAAAATGAGTAATATAATACAAATTTGTGCAAAAATATACCTATTTTTAATCAATTATAGCTTCTCAGGATGGCTGGTAACCCGTATTTTAAAAATTTTATTATGGAAGCCGATGAGTTGTGGATATCAATTCATGTAAAATTTATATCTACCGGATGTTCTGACGTCGCCATATGGCCATTGAAATGTTTAAAATAGGATTTTTTTTCGCTTTAGTACTGGTTAATCCCCATTTAATAGACCTTATGATTACCCTGTTTAGATTTTAATATGTTCTTTCTCAATCAATTCTCTTTCAATTCTCTTCCAATTTTTATTACGTCAACATATTAGAATAATGTGACTTGCTTAATTTGATCTATACAAAATATTTCAATTTGTCATATCTCCTCGGAATGAAAAATGACCCACATAATTAAACTTATTATGGACTGTTGAATTGTAGATATGAATTCATATAAAAATGTTGACTATCTGACGTCATGACGTCATCATATGGCCAGTTGAATTCAAAATACCTGATTTTCATCTCTTTCGTAAATGTTTGTCGCGTTCACTTTTATGTGCCCAAAATTCTTCAAACTTTAATTTAATGTATATAATTAGATAATTATGTGTCACTTTGATGATGTCATCGTGTTAAAAATTGGATTAAAAGATGGGTCTCAAAATTTCATCTATGCTACACTGTATATAAAATATACAGTGTATTCTGCAAATACTGTAATATGCTTTATGATAAAAAATAGGTACAATTAAGCACTTTAAACATATTTAATTAATGTCATATGATGGTATAATAATTGTCGACGTTCATATATTTTAACGTATGTGCATGTGGCATTTCCGAGGATAACCCGAACTCGTCGAAGTGACGAGTTCAAATCTAGTTATTTGTTATAGTTACCTTTATCCATATCCAGTGGCAAAACCATATTCCATAATAGTTTTTTATCATTGATTTGATAGAAAACAGGTAATCCAAAATAGCTATAATAAATGACGTCACATGACATAGTTGGAGTGAAGATAAGAAAAGTTTGAAAAATAGAGTTACTAGTTCCCCTAGAAATTGGAGTTATTATACTTATAAATATGAAACGAAAGTATCCAGGACCAGCTCTAAGAACATTTGGAAAATTAGTGCTGCAAGTTTTCATAAATTGCAATAATACTTTGAAAAAGTGGGCCTTTTTAGGAGGTGCATCTGTATTCCCTGCACCCCCTATTCTAGCCTACACCGCTGTTTTTCAATCTTTCATAGCTCCTCGGAGCGAAAAGTTACCCTCATGATTAAAAATTTTTTATGGAAGCTGTTCAATTGTAGATATGAATTCATATAAAAATTAAATGTAAAAACGTCATATGTTAAATTCAAAAAGTCAAAATTGAAAAAGTTCATCACGTTTAAAAGAGCGCGCATTTCATTTCTATCTGCATGATTATCTTCTGAGTTTAATATGATCTCTATCTTAATGATTTATTTTGATTATGTCAAAAACTGGAAAAATATGGGTGTTTTATGCATAATTGCATCTATGCTACACTGTATATAACATATTTACAGTGTATTCTGTAGACACTGTACTATGCTGTATGACACAATTCATCACTGTATCTACTTCAGGTCACAGGATGGAATAATCATTTTCGGTGTTCACATTTTAACACACATGCATGCACAGCATTTACACGTGGATAATGTGTACCAGCGGGAATAACATAGCGCGTACATGTGCAATCGTTAATTGTACTACCGAATTAGTAGCACTTCTACCTGGTCAAGCACAGTGCATGTGAACGTTTTGTACACGCAACTATTTAGCAAATCCGTTATAGCGTGCATCAACCTTCTAGACCTAGGCCACTAGTACTGCTGTATTCCTAAAGCCTATTTTCCACTAGGCGAATTTGTTCGCGCGAATCGAAAGCGTCATGCCATGCACATGCGTATTCGCGTTTCTGTCTGTCATACTGCCTTTTTCAACAAATTCTAGTTCCTTTGATTTTTCGCTTCAGCAAAATTTACTAGTCCGAATTGTTTCTACTTTTTGCGAAGCGAAATATTGCGCAACCAATCAGAGCTCAAGAAATGAGCTATGACGCTTTCATGAGCAGTCATTCGAATCGAAATGCTCAGCAACCACGCGAGGAACATGAACGTCGCAGCTATTCGCTCATGTAGTGGAAAGAGAGTAGGCGATTTTTTTCTCTTCGAAACGTTTGATTCGCGCGAACAAATTCGCCTAGTGGAAAATCAGCTTTAGGCATGCGCCTATCTATGAGACAATACATTTTTTTATATCAAATTTGGTCGTAATTGTGAACAAATGAAGCATATATTTACAATTAAAAACACTTTAACTTCATAAAGTAACAACTATGGTAGGTCAAAGAGACCAACGTTTTTTAATTAAATTGGGATTTACCCTAGCCTAGGTAGGTCAGATCATAGAGGAATTATTTCCTTATGACAGCAGCCAGTTGATAAATAATAATAGCTAACCAACAAGGCAAAAAAAAACAGATAGACAAGAGTGTTGAAGATATATTAATATGTTTCAATCTTCACAATATTCAATTTAGGAAATGATAAACTGACTGGTATTTTTTTTTTTTTTTTTCAGGTCTTCAGTTTATGATTCCATTTATGTTTATTATTAAAATAACAGTACTATACTTAAATAAACGACGAATTAAATTTTAGTATTTCAATGCAGTACATTCTAATTATATACATATAATGTAATGTTATATTTTGGTAATAAAAGTTTCAAATGCGAAATAAAAATTGCTTTTCATACTATTAAACAATTAGAAAACAATCAAAATTGTTAATTTGAATTTAATTAGTCAATTTGATGAATTATAGGTGAAAAAACTTACATTAACATATGATTGTAAAATGTTGATGTATGCGATCCATGACCTAATGCATACACTTATAGTGCTGAGTGTTGCCTATATGTGTCATATAGAGCATATACAGCATACTGCTGTATATCTATATACATTGTAGCATATGGATAGGTAGATTGTGAATACCCTAGAGTAGATTGTGAATACCCTAGAGTAGATTGTGAATACCCTAGAGTAGATTGTGAATACCCTAGAGTAGATTGTGAATACCCTAGAGTAGATTGTGAATACCCTAGAGTAGATTGTGAATACCCTAGAGTAGATTGTGAATACCCTAGAGTAGATTGTGAATACCCTAGAGTAGATTGTGAATACCCTAGAGTAGATTGTGAATACCCTAGAGTAGATTGTGAATACCCTAGAGTAGATTGTGAATACCCTAGAGTAGATTGTGAATACCCTAGAGTAGATTGTGAATACCCTAGAGTAGATTGTGAATACCCTAGAGTAGATTGTGAATACCCTAGAGTAGATTGTGAATACCCTAGAGTAGATTGTGAATACCCTAGAGTAGATTGTGAATACCCTAGAGTAGATTGTGAATACCCTAGAGTAGATTGTGAATACCCTAGAGTAGATTGTGAATACCCTAGAGTAGATTGTGAATACCCTAGAGTAGATTGTGAATACCCTAGAGTAGATTGTGAATACCCTAGAGTAGATTGTGAATACCCTAGAGTAGATTGTGAATACCCTAGAGTAGATTGTGAATACCCTAGAGTAGATTGTGAATACCCTAGAGTAGATTGTGAATACCCTAGAGTAGATTGTGAATACCCTAGAGTAGATTGTGAATACCCTAGAGTAGATTGTGAATACCCTAGAGTGCGCAGCATCTACAATAACTCACGAACATAGACTGGTGCGTTATTTGTTTTATAACATGGGTCTATGAACTATTTTCACTTCACAGAAATGAGAATGGTGTTGTGTTTGTTTTTGTGTTTTTATTATTGTTTTGCGGTGAAGACAACTGGTTCATACTCGTAAATTGTGCAACGCCTAGCGCGATCGGTAATCTGCCATATGATTTACACCCTGTGCTGTTATCCTTTTTTGCTGCACACTTTTTGCACTCCAGTACATGATAGTAAAAAAATAAAAAGAGCACATGGTACTCATTTCAGCACATCTGATTGGCTACATCCTGAAACCATGTTATAATGTGAACTAATTGTATTACAGATGTATTAATATAATAGTTGAATTTTTTAGCTTACATTCTAAAACTTGACATCCACAAATTGAAAAAAAGATATAGAAAGATACTCTTTTTTTATTTATTGATTTTTTTTATTTTTTGCAGGTCCAACCATGTCAACAATAGTCATCAGAATGCAGATAATTCTGATAGGAGAAAACGATTGCCAAACATACCTAGTGGAGGTTTGTCTATGATCATTTTCATTATTTTTAAATAGCTTATCTATAATACATATATGTACCCGACAAAAGCCAATTGTTAACTACCTTTTTTCCTTTTATTTCATTCATTATTTTATAACAATGTTAACAGCCATCGAATGCAAATTCAAGATTATAGAGTACAATACACTGATGCCACGGTACCATGTAACATGCTTTTGTTCCTATGCGTCAATACATAGCCAGAAGTGTATATTTTGATATTTCACAGGACGGGCAGTACCGAATTATTACAATATTGGGAAGGCCACATTCTGAGTTGCAATGTGAGTTGCATAGCAACAAAAGCATGTCACATGGTACTGTGACATCAGAGTACTGTATATTCTTGTGTATTTTTGCTTGTCAATGTATGTGTGTGTATAGTTATCGTATTATATTTTGTCCAGTGTTATTTACTTTGCAACTAATCTGTTGTGTGTTCACCAATGTGGCATAAATTATTCTAATCACAAAAATAAATTAGTTAATAGATAATTAATTATGAAAGAAACAATAAAATTCTATGGAAATGTGCCTGATGTATTTCTATACACAATAAATTTGATTCACATATCGGTCATTGAATGTTTGTGAGTTATATTCTTCCACCTATTCTCCAACTATATAAAGCTCTGTCTACACTATCAAACTAATTTGACAAAAAAATATGGTAGTGATATGACATCATCATGTTCATAAGTGCACATCACATTTTTTTTGTCACATAAAGTTTGATAGTGTAGACAGAGCTTAATAGTTAAAAAGAATTTAAAATTGGATTATTGCTTATTGTCGAGTCATTCAACTTTCACAAATTTACATTAGAGGCAGGCATGGTTCTGAATTCTCAATTCATGAATTTTAAGCTAAATGTTAACGGGGGGATGTAGTGTAAATCAGTAAACTTATATTTCGTTGTATAATTGTATCAAGTGCATTATATGTGGAATGTTTTCGTGTTGAACTTTCTTCCAGGGATATTGACAGAAGCCGATATACAGGCAATGAGAGCAAGAAATAAAAGGGGAGGAGCATCCTCCAACCCTTCTGTAGTGGGTGAGGACTTGCTAGTGTTGCTTGTTCATTACAAATATCACAATAACATGCCTATTATTCACAAATGATTGCTTTGCATGTTATTCCTTTAATGACATTTTTGTATTAATTTACTGTTTATATGTGAATACATTTATTGCTTCTATATAGATAATTTTACTGTAAATAATTTATAATAATAATAATTTTGCAAGAGGTTCAAGAATAAAAATTGTTATTACTGTAAAGCTAATTGTTATAGTAAAAATAATAATATACAAAATAATTATAAAAAAAGTAGACTGGGATTATATAGTAATAATGATATTATTAAAGCAAATGCATATTTTTATATAAAGCGTTACATCTACTACAGTCCTAGTGGGTGAAGGCTTTTTTTTTCTCAATCTTGATTTGACATGGCATTTGTTTCTTGTATTTTGTCTATTTTAACAAAGTACCCGATCTTCCCCAATTTGTATAAACAGATTCTGGCAAAAAAAGAAAGACAATTCGAAAACAATTTCAGGCACGATGTTCGTACATTACCTTTGTAACCTAGTTTACCAGCTAGGCCTACAAAACTACACCTAAAACTGTCTACGGGAACATCTACTTAGGTAGTCCATAATATATGCATTATTTTTACAAAATTGCATGGAAAGTGTCTTTTGTTAATTGTTGATATTCCAATTAGTCGATCAATTTTCTATTCTGAAAGTTAATACTGTAGTGATAAGTGACATTTTAGTAAATTTATATAGTTACACTCATAGCATAAGCAAGAAAATAAGTTTGTACTGTCTTTTTCAATAAAGCCCTTTTCTCACAGAACAGGAATATATGGGGAATATTCTATTACCTTGCCGGTAGGGTTTTCTGTTAGAACGGGTCACGCCGGTACCATGGACTGGCATCAACCAGACATGCTCAACCCTAGTAATATTACTAGGGTTGTTTTCCGCAGTGCGAAAAGGGCAATCTGTGAGAATGGAAACTGTTATTTCTTCATCAAATGATGTCTTGTGCTGTCTAGGAAGGCCCACATATATGTATGCTTCCATTGTGATTGTGAGGCATTTGATGAATAGTAAAAAATCATTTTTAAAATCAGTGGTGGTGCCAGCGGTTTCTGGTGACTATTGTGTCTTTTGAAGTATAATTTCCGGGACTCTATTTTTCAAAATGTTCTTAGCTGGCGGACTGGTCCTGTAGACCTATAATTTTGTTCCATATTTTAATGTAAACTGCATTTTGCAGGGACCTAGCTGCTCTATTTTTCACAATTTTCTTAGCTCCACCTAACCATCTATGGCTGGCTGGTCCTGTAGACTTATAATTTCGTTGCATTTATCAATAGGAGCCTATCTAAGTGCAATTTCCAGGGACCTAGCAGTTCTATTTTTCACAATTTTCGTAGCAGCTCAGTCCTGGAGACTTTATATTTAGTTTCATATTTCGAGGTATAATCCAATTTCCAGGGACCTTAGAAACTCTATTTTTATAAATGTTCTTAGCTCCATCCCAACCTTGGTGGGCTGGTTCTCCATAGACTTGTACATTTGCAATTTCTGGGGACCTAGCAGCTCTATTTTTCAAAATGTTCTTACAGATCAGCCCATGCTCTGCCCATGGATATGTTTTACATTCGCGTATATTTTCTATGATAGGCATATTAAACTTTAAAGCCTCGTGCAATGTGTTTATCACACAGTATTTTATTTAAGTACCATAAAAAATGGAAACAATTGGCTCCCCTAAATCTGATTAAAATGGCCTCAAATTACGCTAGAATGCATTGCTTTCGGGTCTTCGCTCCCTGGACCCCCATGGGACGCAAGCCTAGTGATGCTTCGCTCGCATAGCAGATTTAGCCCCCGCGTTGGAAAGATCTTGGCGCCACCACTGCTTAAAATACCGTGACAAGTTTCGAGAATACTATTCTCATCATCAGAACTAAAATCCGAGCCTAGAGAGCATTCAACAAATAGTATTTTGATTAACACTTTTATTGGTTGGATATACCTCGACCCTTTAATGGAAGTCTGTACCTGTATATACTGGTTATATTCCTGGCATGATAGTCCTATCTGAATAGATATATGCCAGTAACGATACAGGCATCAGCCGGCACATCTGTGAGAAAAGGGCTTAAGAAACATATTTTTTAAGAGATTGATTGTGCTTAATACATATGATTTTTTTTTGATTTTTTTTTTTTATATTTATTTGGTATAACACTCAAAAGGCAAAAAAAGTTTAAAATGTTATGAGTTTACAAAACTAGAATAGAGTATTATTGTTTAACATTTTTACTAGCTTGGTTCCATAAATTGCTACACTCTGTCATTCTGCGATACTAGTCAGTCTTACCCTAGCCATCAGCATAAGCTTGGTTGGAGTTGTGGGTTTGAGTCCCACCACTCTAAAGCCTGCCTACCAATACTCTTATTTATGTGTTTGTAGGGTATGTACAGTACGCATATGACTAAAGCAAATTATGTCTTAAAGTGCATGTGTGCTGTTTCTCAATTGTATTATTTTCATATCTCATTACAGGTAAACTAACTGATGCTGATATAAAAGCAATGAAGGCTAGGAACAAAAAAGGAGCAAATTCAGATACAAGCAGAAAACCAATATCAAGTGAATACATTTAGACTTTTTTACTAAGTACCATTGATTGGTATAATCACCTGCTCGAATATTATTGACCCTCAAATTTAAACTACAAATTAATATATTATATAATCATCAGAGTACTATAATCCCAGTAAACTTTAAGCTGTATTTTGGATAACTAATGCAACTAATCTCAGCCCCCAGAACATTGTTGATGCAATTCAAGTACAGTGTTAAACCCCATCCCCATTATTAAGCTATATTTCTGCTGACCTAGAAAATTATTGAAGCAATCCTAGTCCTAACCCCCCGTCTCTAATTTATTTTGTATACCAGAACATACCACGTACCAAGTACTAACAAGTGCTAACCCTCATCCCTTTTTAAAGTGGAGATGCATCAAAACATTACTTTCACCTATATTCAAGTATTTTTTTAATTTGTTATATGTTACATGGTTATTATGAAAAACATATAAAAGAAAACAGGGGGGGAAAAAACCCTTTCCCTATTCATTTCCATGTAAATTTTCAAAAAACAATGCCTTTTAAAAAAATCTTCAAAAAACAAAAATATTATACTAATATGGTTTCAGAATTTTTTAGAAAAAACAGCTTCTAGAATAATTGGTTCAATTGTTAAAGATGTTGATGGTGTTTATGAAAAACAAACGTTGAGCAACGTCATTTAAATTATAAGAAACAGTTCTCACTCATTACACAATGAATTTATTGTAAATAGATCAGGGAGAGTTAGACCACCCAATCAAATAATTCACGTTTTAGACTATCTTTTGTTGAAATGCTATTCATATTTTTAATTCACGATTTAAGAGAAGTTTGTAATACCGATGCCTTCACTACTCATACCTGTGCAGTATATTATAAATATTTTTGTGTAATTTTTATATGTATTTTAAATATGTTATATATGGTCTTTTTATATTTATATTCTTGCCAAGAAAGACAATTTTCATTGTAATTTTATTTGTTTTATGACGAATAGAATTTTTATCTATCTTATCTATCTATCCATTTGGGCCCAGTACTTGGACCCCAGCCCATAATTTGTTTCTGATGCCAGAAAGCTCTAATTACAAACACTTTTCCTTAATCATTTCCATGTAATTGCATCATAATTTTTCTGTAGTTTCACAGTGCATCAGTTATTTTGCTAGTATTGTTTTTCTCATACTGACATTTTCTTTCTTTTTTTCATTTCTTTACAGCCAATGAACCATATTAGATTTGAAAAAACCGAAATGAAATTGAATTGTCCACATTGAAGATATACAGTAGGTTATAGCACTGCATTCACAATCAGTCACAAGACAAAGTTTATTCAATTTGTAAATCGATTTTGGGTGTTAACGGTAAAATTAAATTATAAATAAACACATTATAAGCTTATTCAACACATACCATATTTATTCGAATAAAAGACCTGGGGCATTTATTTTAAAGGGGTTTTAGGGGTTGGGGCGTTTATTCAAATGAGTTGTTTGTTCGGGAGATGCATGTATTTTTTAGGGTGTAATATGGTAACATGTGTAATCAAATAAATGCCCCATTGATTTGAAAAAATACAACACAATCAATATAGAGAAGTGATAAAATACAGTAAAAATTGTATCAAAATGCTTGTTAAATTGTCAATGAATTCTACTAGTACAAATAGAAATTCAAAGTGAATAAATATGGTAATATAGTTTAAGTAAAACCACCAAATATTAGTTTGTAATTAAGAAGCTGTCCATCACCACAGGTATACATTTGTAATATCTTGTAGTTGGTTTTAAGGAGGTGTCAAAATTATGTAAATGTGAAATAATATTTAATGTTCATGCACATGCATTTATACATTATTTTGATTTGCTTTATTGCTGGACATTAGCTGAATTTCAATTATTCTAATCCATATAGAGTATACATACATGGATGGATGTGAACATGCTCTATGATAAAAATAAGCAAAGTAAATATTGATAGTGTACTAGAATTTGGGAAACCTCAATTCATAATCGTTTCTTTGTTTAGGTCCTGAACCATTAGTTTTGGATGACTTTTATCACAAACAAAACAAAACCGTTGGAACCTTTTCCAAAGTCTATTTCAAAATAATTTATATGTAACTTTGATTTCATGGATGACTGAAGAATCATGAAAGCAAACTTCAGGAACTTTTGATTGTGGAAACTAAATTCGACTTTGAACTGAAAAATCACACTTTATGAGCAAAAAAAAAAAAAAACAAATAGCAGCCTCTCACAAACTAAGCATTGCAAACTTTGTGAATCAAAAATATGTTTTATAATTTATTATCTAGTCATAATTAAATGAGAGAATGGTTGGCAATGTTCAGTACATTATGGTAAATCAGCAATGACATGTAAAGATTTCCACTGGTTTATAATTTATGAATTTTACAAAAGTATACTACCAGATGATGAAATTGTTTTGACACAATAAATATAACATTTTATTGGTGATGGTACAATTGACCCATTTAAATTGGTTTTCGTACATATTCTCAGTCAGTTTATTGTGGTGTACAAACATCGTACATGAAGGATACATGCAATATATATATGAATTATATGTTTAAAAAAAAATATGCTGCTTATGTTTAAAATGTTTTCATTTTACTATTGACATTAATTACATTACTTTTCTTGAATCGAATGCTGTCCCCAAGCCTGTATGCCAAGAGTTTTCAAACAAACCCACTTTTCCCTGAAGTGCCCTTTTCAAACAAGAAACTACCAAGGACAAGGTTTACAGTAGCTCATACGATTTTTTGGCCGTCCTAAGCCAGCAGGAAAATTTAACATACTACAAAACAATCTTTTTTATTAAAATAGGTGATAATTGATATTTTTGCATCCCACTTCCAATGTTTTTTTAATACAAGGTCAGAAAAAGTAAGATGTAACAATCCTGGCTATGGGCTTGATACCAGCAAGACTATCAAACAACAGGATACTGAGCGCCGCTTTATCAAACGTTAAGGTTTCAATGTAGTTTGATTATGCCCGCCTCCACATGTTTGATTGATTTGCTATTGGCAGATTGGCTTCCACGAAATGTTATTTTTATCTATGTGTAAATGTGACTATAGTACCAAAATAGTACCATTCATTATCTGTACACTTATTGATAGCCTTGATTTAATTCAAAACCACTGAACTATTAATGTCAATTATAATCAATGCAAGAATTAAGGAGCATGTATGAGAGGCACTTTTTTGGGGGAAAATAACAATAAAAAATCTGGTTTTATGCATTTTAATGTCAACATTGTCTTTTTAAAAATTAGATGCCTAAACTTCATGTTCGTAAAAGAATCCAATACAATACAAGGTATGGTGTACATAGCCTAGAATTTGTTGGTTTTGCATGAATTTGTCGAAGCCTATCTTGGCAAGTCGAGCTCATAACCTGTTTGATCATAGAGTGTACAATCTACTTCCTATCAATATAATTTCAAGGATCCCAAATATGAACTTTAATGCACATTTTTTTGTTTTTAAATTTATTCACATTCAACCTTGATTTTGTAAAATAGAAAATAAGCATGTTACCGTTATATAGCTAAGTATTTGTACTTAAATAGTGTAGTCATTAAGCAAAAAGTCAATATAAATTTATTTCATAACTTGTATGGAAATAATCATGTTTACAATTCATTGTACTACTGTAAATTCATTTAAAAACATAAGGTTAAGATTCCATAATGATTTTAGAGTGAATCTTTTCAGCAGTTAAACCATTTTCTTAATTGAATTAGAGCATGGAGGAAAATTCCTCCATGATTAGAGATTGAGAATGGCAGTATGTCTTAGAGAAGCATTTAAATGTGTCGTTCCAAGATTACTGTCTATCTACTCTCTATATTTCATATACTTTTTGGTATAGAAAGGTATAACATCTAGTTATTGTTTACACAAACACACACACCAACGCACCCACACACATATATGTATATATTTAATATATGTTATGCTCTTGTGCAATTATATTCCTTAAAACTATATATAATATCAGTATAAGTTGTGTAGGTACTGACATTAAATAACATACTGTATGCTCATTAGTTAAGAATTGATAAGTGTTTAGGTGTGAACGTCCTACTAATGTTAGTATATCATACATTGTGTGTGCTATTTCTGTACCTTTGATAGCAATCCATCTCATACAGTAAAGCCTCGTCTTGTACTGTTTGTACATGTATATATAATAAGAAATCACCGTAGATGTGTCCTGGACAATTCGTTTTAACATTGCTACATAATCACGAGTCAATCAGTTTTCTGTGTATTGAGGGTGACAATATATAATAAAATATTTAGTTGTAATGATAACTTTATAACTTCATTTAAATATGCTTAATTTAACAAGATTGATGGCAAATGGGTGAATGAAAAATATGTGTTAATAAGTTAGTTGAAGCAAAATGCAATATTTGTTATTTATTATGCAGATAGGCAATAGTAATTTGGGTTGTTCTCGGTGTTGTTGATGTACTCGGGTTTGGGTAAACTTTGTGCAACTGTTTAAAAAATTGCACAGTAATATTAAGTTCTTATTGCAGAATTTGATTTACTATCTAATTAAGGTGTTTTAATTTTATTATTATTATTATTATTATTATTATTGTTATTAGTGTTATTATTATTATTATTATTATTAGTGTTATTATTATTATTATTATTATTATTATTATATTATTTAAAATCATGTCTTGTAAGAAAATTACACAATGTAAATTTTATTAAGAAAAGAATTTAGTTTTTTATGTAAATTGTGGGTTTTGGTATTGGGTAACACAGAATTTCATGTATATTAACTAAAATAATTTGTTTCATTTGTTAAACTTGTGTTAATTACTGGGAAGAAACAAGAATGCTCTTAATTGAAAAATATTTCATCTACAGTTAAGATAGCATTTCTGAAAGTTGAATGATGTTCCATTATTAATCATACAGTCATAAATTGCATACAAACAGTTATAGAATGCCAAGTGCCCAATTTTCTTCTATAGGCTTTACAGCTAAAAATGTTGACTAATGTATTGTATTTTCTCATTAATACACAGCATAATAATATTGGTGTTAGGTCATTAATCACTTTTGCCCCTTTTTTTCAAAATCTAGCCTTACAGGAAATACTGTACATTTACTTTATAAGAAGCATTCATTTATCACTGTAGTACAGATTTTATTCTGTAAGATAGGATTCGGAAGCCGCAAAACATACATGTGTCACTAAAATGCAAAGAATAATGTGTTTAAGTTGGTCAGGATTGTTGTTGAGTGTAAACTTTTTGTGGCACATAGGATTGAAAGAATGAAACATGAATGTTTTGTAGAACACAATAGTAGTGAGGATATCTTTTTTTCCTTTTTTTTTTGTCCGTAAAAAAGTGGAGCATCAACATCTTTTAAATGCCAGTAATTGTATGCGCATGTTGATTATCATCAGTAGCTATGCTTTTGTCTTTATATATAAAGATAATCTATGAAAGACCAGCTAAAAGAGGTTTTAAAGATTAAACTGTAATGCTCTTTATGGCCAAATAAATCTAAAAGCTTCAAATGTCTGTGATTCGTCTGTTACCGTGTTGATTTTACTTCACCTGCATGACAACACCAAACAAACCATTGTACTGTAGTTTCATAGCATTGAATTTTATTTCATTTTCAGAGCCCATAAAATCTAAATCCTGTTCCCTTAACGGGTGTCTAGAAAACTAAGATCTAGAAAACTAAGACCTAAGATATATTATTTTTCTAGTTCTTAGTTTTCTTGATCCGATGATGGGTGTCTAGACAACTAAGATCTAGAAAACTAACACCTACTAAGATATCTTAGTTTTCTGGATCTAGAAAACTAAGATTTGTTCACGCTGCTGCTTTAGCCAGCTACGTCCCAAGAGGACTACTCATTTATAAGCTATAAGAAAGCAGCAGTTATAGTTCTAGAGGCAGACGTTTTTGATTTTGTAAACTAAAATTACAAACCCCAAAGCATGTCTGGGAGAAGAAAGTCTATGAAAAAAATTGGCGATTATACAGTATTATATAGATGCAGTGATCTGTAAAATCTTGTTCAATTAATAATGACTTTGTTCTTGCTGTCAAAATAGGCCAGTATTATAATAATTCACTGTCAAATAATCAAAACATTATTTCTGGTATTTACAATGAGTCCCATTTTACCGTCAATCTAGACCAATATATATATATATAATACTGTAATGCGCTGTCAGATAATCATTGAATTATTATCAAAACAGTCCATATACAGTAATAGTAAAGTTTTTGGTTATAATAGGATACAATTTCTTGACACTTGAAGCATCTAGGCTTGATGAAGTGACCCCCAGACTTGTCACCGTATAGTCGATTGAAATAGTACAGTACATGTAACGATACATCACTAATACGACGTTTATATTTTTTTGTACAGTAATTACATTATTAATTAATACAAACGTTCAGAAGGAACTGTGTAATAAAGTAAACACCTCTATTCGGGGAAAATCGTAAATTCGGCCTAAGGTTTGTTTATGTCTCGGTGCAAGGTATTTTTTTTTTATTGTTTCGAAAAGACGCTTACAGTTGGTAATTATTTCGTTATATTAATAATTGCTATAACTTCTGAATTTGTTATTCTGTTTGACAGACTTTTTTAGTGTATTTTATCATTCGTTATTTTGATGCAAACGTTGTTCAATTACCGTAGAACATTTATTTCTATGTGCTACTGTCATCATTAGATAAATTATTTTTTTTTTTGTAAGCCTAAACTAACTGGAATAAAAACTAATTTCTTTATATACTTTCTTTATATATAAATCCGTTCAAAATGATTCAATATCCACCTTAGGGAATCCACCTAATATCCATATTAGGGAAGGATGCCCAAACAATTATTTAGAAATAAAGAGTCATAATATACTTATTAACTTGATGTGCAGGGCGTAGTTGTTTTCCCTTTGTTGCTGAAACATAATGCACTAAACAAAAGAACAAAAGCAGCAGTATTTCAACACATTAGCACACTAAATTAATAAATGGGACACCCCTATTTTCCCATCTTTTTATAATGGTATAGTCCATACAAGTCGAGGTGGCCGAAAACGGCACCTGATCCAACTTTTACTTTAAGTCGAAAATTCGAGCCAAAAACAACAAGTTTACGTAATTTACAGGTAAATTAATTTGATTACATTTCGTCTGGAAAATTGTCGCGAGCGAAAGGAAACAAAGATTTCAAACCACGAATATGCATGATGCTAATTAGGATTGTTTACAACTCGTCATGGTATTCCAGTGAAAACGCGTAGTGACCGTGCAGAGTCACTAAAGACTCAATTATACTCAAGTCATCTTGTCAAATAGTTTCACTCCGCGGACGGGTAAAAAAGAATCTCCGCGCGATTGATCGAACCCTCTTTCTTTGATATTTGGTCAAACAATGATAGAAGTACTAAAAAACACCAAATTTGTAAAAAAAGATAAATGCTGCTCGGATTAGCTGTATATACTTATTTTTGTCAAAAATAAATAAAATATGCACATTTTATTATAAATTAACTTCAAAACTAAAGATTTGCAATAAAAGTTGGGTAGCAATGGATATCGTATATGGGCTTTCATTTGACACCAAATTCTTCAAAACATTTATTTATATGAATATATAAACACAAAAATTACACTACAATATATTCATTTTTTATATAAAAATATTAATTATGCACATTTTCCAACAAAATTAGCTTAAAAATGTAACATTTTCAATACAAGTTGGGTATCAGTGGATAGCATATTCTATGGGATTTCTTTTGATACCATACATCTATTGACATATTAAAGAACAATATAACCCAAAAATGTATTTTTTTTTAAATGTTTTTGGATCAAAGGTCAGTATAAGCATTTCATTTTTAGTCGCGTGGACGCGACTCTATAGTTCACTATGTCGGTTGGTCTGTCGGTCTGTCTGTCTGTCGGTCCGGTATCACTATGCGTTTTATGGCTTTTCTGTACTTTTTGAACTGTTTTGATGTCAACATGTGGCATTTACGTGAAATTGTGCACCTCCTATTGTGAATGACGTTAGAGTTGCGCAACGTGATTTACGCGCGATTTAACGATTTTCTCGTATTTAACATAGGTCAAAAACCAAATAACATTTTAAATTGAAACTTTGCAAAAGTTTAATTTATATCAGGCGCTAACTTTCTGTTGAAAAAAAATGTGTTTTACACAAAGGTACGCGCGCACGAGCATTTAAAATTTTAAAATGCGCAAAATTAATTTTTAATAAACTTTCTACGCGTTTCTTGTCATTATTTTGAGCATGTCAAAAATTCCCATACGCGCGCAAATTTTACGCGCGCGGTGCGCACATAGCGTTAAATACATACTTTTTTCGCGTGATTTATGTTTTTGCAGCCTTTTATAATAATTTTACCAACTTTTAAACAATTTCGACTTAAAATTACGTCATACGAGCACGTCGAATTGGATAATTTGCGGACGTTTTTGATGAAAAAGTTAAAAAATTCGTCAAAATTATGCCTTTTTAGTCGCGTGGACGCGACTCTATAGTTCACTATGTCGGTCGGTATGTCTGTCGGTCTGTCTGTCGGTCCGGTATCACTATGCATTGTAGCACGCGACTTAATGGCTGTTGGCCTTGTTTTGGTATACTCTAGTTGTGTTAAAGCAAATATAAATGTGTGTATTCTAAACAATTTGTAACCAACAGCAAATCTCTATGTCAAGTAGTTATCGAGGTATAAGAACCACACATTTTAACCTTTGACCCCGATTTTGGGCATGTTCGTCCCCGGATAGCAATTCTGGTACACATCCCATGTTGAAATTATCATATAACAGTTGAGATGTTCTCTCCTAAATTAAATGCATACAAATCTTACTCAGGTCCTAGACTAATAATACCCGTTTTGGACAATGGTACGCTCTTTATTATAATCGCCATTTACGCAATGGCTGATCAGCACCAATGAGCACGGTACCAAATAAACACAACTCTTGGCAATGAATGGATGAATAACAAATTGGGCATAAAGCAATTTCGTTTATGAATGAATACAGCTGTCAGATATGAATTTATCTGTTAGTATTTGAGTATATTTCGTACATTCGAAGAGCGATTTTGAAATATCTGAGTGACTTTTTCAAAGATGGACTGAAATATTTTGATATTAATATTGATATTAATACACATTTGTTTATATTGGAAAACATGCATACGCATAATAACAAATATCAAGAAACATGAAAAAGAGTAATAGTGATTCTTTAAGCCAGCATCTTGGTAAGTTATACTTAATTATTTGTCTAAATTTAGGCCCTACATAATAGGACACGTATCAGTAATATATTGTATTTACTGTGTATATTGAAACAACAGAAAATACATTAAAAACATGACCCATAACATACATATATAATATCTATTCTTATTTATTTTCAGATGGTTTAAACAATATATAATTAGTTTAGGTAATCAAAATTATCTATATTACCTCATTTTACCGATTTATAAAATCAATTAATCCCAATATCGGACGGATGTTTAAATGTAGTATGCGACTGACAACTACTGCGCAGCTTTAAATCTTTACTGAAACAAAATCAAAAATATTTTTCAAGTTGGATATTAAACTACTTGATAGTAAGAATGTTTATATCTGTCTTTCTTTTATTAATTAAAGTGTGTCTCAATTATTGTCAAAATCAATGAATTATTCTGTCCATAGAAGTACAATCTACTCTTCACACATAGTCCATACACTAATAACAATTCACATATTATGAACAACATTTAACATGAATTGAAAGAATCATGTTTATCGAAATTCGAATACAGTATACCATGGAATAGGATAAGAACAATTCCTGGTGATAGCGGAGGCGGGGATGGGAAAGGAATGTGGAGGAGGATCACTATCTAAACCTGCCTCTGTTTTGTTTTGAATGTTTATTATGGTAAAAATATGTATTCAAACAATTATCATTTTTTTAAATTTATAGTGAATAACGCCACTGTAACAAATGATTAGTTGGCCAAATCTGCTTTCAATTATAAAATCAATGGTGTTGAAATACTGAATTGTATTTGTAGATAATCGGATTGTCGAAAGTGAATAATTTTCTGATGAAATCGACAACAATCAATATACATTACTGAATAAAGATGTTATGATATTTGAATAGGCTATTCCGGTATACATTTTAAAATTAGGTATATTTAAAAGATAACGAATGTGGGCAGAAAACAGATTTTCTTTTTAAACAAAATTTGAAGGAAATTTTTCTGCATGACGTTCAAGATCTTTTGTATCGTTTAAACGATTATTTAATTGACAAAATTAATAAACAAAAAATAGATAAATGAATGCTTTATAAAATACACATTAAAAATAAGGAGGGAAAACCAAATTGTTCGTATGTGTGTCTGGTGGACCTTTTCAGTATTACTTGAAACATATATTTAAATAATTTTAGCGCTCCGTGTGTTACTGAACTTAAAGTTATTTACAGTAAGCATGGATTAACAAAATAATTTCTTCATGCAGTAAGTACACTCTATTGTTCTCTAATACGAAGAGCCTATGAGTCTTCATGGGAATTGTACTGTATAGTTCATTGGTGAGAAAAGAGAAACCAAAATGATTCCAACACGCAAATGAATGAGGATACAATTCCTTAAATTTTACATTGAAAATGGCAAATGATGTTGAAATTTCCATCAATAGAACCTAACAAGAATGCTTATAATAATTGAAATTTAATGAAGCAAGTAATGCGTAAATATAAAACAAAAATTGAAATTGTTTGAGGTAATTTAACTATGGAAAAAATAAATCTTATTGTGAAAAATGGTATTGTTGTAATTAAATTGCCAAAAAGGTACAATGCAAATATGCTTCAGGGTATGGACTAAGTCCGTTTTGTTGGAGTATTTTTTTCAGAGTATTATACTTACCGTATCAACGGTTGAGAAGTAGACGTAACTACACTACACTAGATATTTAATACACTTTATTAGAATTCCCACCTTCAATATAAAGTCAAAGTCAATGTGATTTTTTAAAAAAATACTAAGCACAGAGATTGTTCATCATCCACCTTGGGTTAGTCGGAAGTTTGATTTAAGTAGAACACAGGGAACATGTATCGAAGTATTCAAAGACTTGAATCTTGGAGACGGAATGCTTTTACTGATTTGACGAATTCTTCAGGTAAGAAAAAATCAGGCAAATGCATATCTTATTATGAGTCAACGTCAAATAATGGTCGAAATTGTCTCTATAGGCCTACATGTAACTAGCATATTGTCTCTATAGACCTACATGTAACTAGCATTATAGTTATAACCTGGCACAGTACTCTTTATTTTACCATATAGAAGTAACGCAATATTATACAAGCGTTTTTAAAAACTGGCATACATATAGTAAATAATAAACTATAGGCCTACACTCCAAGACCATCATTCCTACATAAAATCCCGCCCCTCCTGTTTAAATTTGTTTGTCTTAATGCGTGTAATGGGTATGCATTACCTACCAATGCTTGATTTCGTGGTTTAAGTCTTAATTTAGGATTTAATAATAATTCGCTGTTTTAATAATAGTTTGCGACGTGACTCTGAATCTGATGGTTCTCATTGTTTGACAAAGTTGTATGGAAACTGTGACCGGTGACAATGAAATTATAATAAATATAAAGGTTAAACAATTTCAGTTAGGTCACTTAATCTACTACTACTACTAATACTAATACTACTACTTGAAAATATCATGTCAGTGATACCGTGATGATGAACATGCGCTTCTACTTTTGTGGCAGTATTCTTGAAATCTAACCTCAATTATGCAGTGCAGGTTATATACAGTAATCTGCCTTTAACCACAATGTGTGCTGTTGACCAATTTATCTTTAATAATGTTAAAATGGTTCAATTAAATAATGTTACTGTTTGTGATTCTTGGAAATCATATTAATTTAGTAGTGTGTATCAAATTTCGTCTTTCTACTTTTTTATTTTACATAGATAGTACACAGTGTGATATACAAGAGTCTAATCAAAAGCTTCAGTATTATTATTATTGTTATTATTATTATTAGACTTACAGTAGAACTCCTCCTTTAAAGAGGATAACATTAATACATATAAATAGTTAGGCCTATATTTTATACTGTTTAAAAAAGTAGCTAAACATAATAGTGAGGTCCTTTATGTTATGCTTTATATTTTACCTATATACAAAATTATTCGTTTCTTTTTAAACGTTACATATCTTTAGCAATTTGCATCCCTTTTCAATTTACTTAATGTATCAATGTAGATAACATTATGGAGTTATTGAATCATGGAATTCAGTGAATCTTTCGAAATTTCCCTGCTGTTTTTAGGTATCTTTTACAAAAACTATCCAAAATATTTTCACACTCTTCATCAATTAAATTATCTGAGTATCCCAAAATATATTTAAGTTTGTCATTTTCATGGGAAGTATAAAAAGTATCAAACATATCTTTGCTGCCATTTCTATACATTTCCACATATAAATCAAATAATTCCTGATTACGTATATTATTTAACGGTGGACAATTAAGGATAAAATGATGGATGTCTTCGTCCGAGTTTGTACCGCATAATTTACATTTCTTATTATTATCAATATTCTAATTTGCAGTTCTATCATTTAAAGGTAGAGTATTTGAACGAACTTTAAATTTTAATGCAACACCTTCAAAATTAGTTTATCAATTAAGTAGTTTTCAAATCCAGGTTTTGATTTTAATGTTTCATAGATGTGTAGACTTGATTTTTTTGTAATTCAATTCTCCATTCATCTATCATTATAGAGTTAAGTTTTCTTAAGATTTCAGAAATTGGAAAGTGGACTTCTTTATAATTTGAGAGAGTGGTGAAAATATATTTGGATTCACAAGAGAATATCGTTTATACAAGATAGAAACTTATACCTTAAGTCTTTAAATTCACAATTAAGTTGTAGCATTCCAATAAACATAATGTTAAACATAATTTTACTAAATTTATTTTTCTCTTAGACTTCCGACAACACGGAGATTCACAGTCGGGTATAAACCAAAGAGTAAACCGTATGGCTCCACAATCGACCTGGTATTGTCGACTCTGATTATTTGATATCCTTATTTGTTCCATTCATTCTGCATGAGTTCAGAAACTCATTATAGCCATTGTGTTGTTTATATTAACACAGAAATTCAGCGTGTTTGTTGACACCAGAACACTTCGATATGGATTTTCACTGCGTATTTCAATCAATATTTGTTATCAGTAGTGTTGCTAGTTGATTGAAGATGAGAATTCGTATTTTATTAACATTATTGATGATTTTGAAAATCATCATTTTTTATTAGGAATTATTACCAATCTCCAATGCTTTTGACCATAGATATATTCACTACAATATCTCTATGTTTTGACGCTATTGATTATCACAACATTCTTTTATTCAAATTGAATCCATGGACCTGTATCACATCTTTTCAAAAGTTACCTTTCCAATCGTGTCCAGTAACATGTTTTGCAATTCTATCTCTAATTTCAATTATATTACTTGTGGCATCCCCCTGGTCTCTTTAATTGGTCCCCACTACTATTCATTTAATATATTAACGATATCTACATTTCTTTCCATTACTTAATTTTTTTCCTTTCTTTCATTACATTACTTTTAAAAAAAAATCCCTGTTGTCATAGTCTGTAAATAAATGAAGGTTCATTTCGGCCGCGTAATTTACAAATAAAAATCATTCCTCTAGTCAAATGGTGAGTAAAGACGAAGAGACTAACCAAGTAATACATTCAATTTTGCAAAACTTATTAAATATAATTTTGAAGTTCTTACGAGAGGCAGACGCTTCCGGTAAATATTCCACTCTCATACAAATAGATTCCGAACTAGTTTTTATACTCATCTGCCATTAGAGCACTGATTGCGTGATGGCATTTTTGTTGTGGATTTGCACTGTTTTTCTCTTTTGTTTTGTGGATCATTTAATCTATTAACATTATGTAGGCCACTGGCCCAAATGTACAATAATAGATAATGAATTTAAGTAGTAACAGCAATTATATCTCCTTTTATATGTGAAAAGGGCAAATCTTACCAAGTTATTGATTTGTTTTCCTCTTTTTGTTGTTCATTAGTAAAATAAATCATTTGAACGAGCGCTGTCTGATAAAAATAGAAGAAAGAAAAATGACAACATTATATTTTAATATATTATACGGTAATGCATAATCATGGAGGTATAATGTATGATATTGTGTTTTATTACAAAATATTTGAAAACAAATGTCACTTGATTCTAAACCACACCAGCTGATATCGTACGTAGATTAGACCGACTGTTTGTAACCTGTTCATATTTCATTGAACGAATACAATTAATTATTGAAGTTGAAACTAGTATGAACTAGTATTACAATAACGTGTATACAAATGTATTGATTTGCGATGAATGGAACATTCCAATCTCTCAGTCTCAGTATTATTTAGTTTAATACAAATAGGTACATTTATGGGTCCTTGGGGATAAACTTAAAACCTTTAGATAGTATTGAAATACGTTGACAATACTGTAAATACGTAACCATTTTTGGTCGCCAATTTAATCGCAAATGTCAAAAGTTTGGACCCATTTGTTACAAGTTTCTCTTTCAGGGTATTAATTTTAGATGACTACATAAATCACCGTGTCTATTTATTCGTTTCAGTAAACTACAATGCATTATAGTCCTGCGGTACGTACATTTGAAATTACTGTGTATTCGAGAACCATTTGTGGGCACGACTTTGATGGTACGGAAGCGAAGCGAATAATATAGTACGTCGGTAGTGTAATTTAACATAACATAATAGTACTATACTGCATTGCAATAATGCTGTTTCAAATTCGTCGAAAATATGTTCTCTATTCTGAGAATTGTCGATACTAACCGCCATGGAGGGGTTGTGGGTTGGGAGTAAAGAGGTGGTATCAACAGGATCGAAATTTGTACTGGGAAGGTTTTAAAGATATATTGTCCCCCAACACATGAAAAATAAAGATTATTTAAATCAAACTTTGAATATGTTATTTTGAAGTTTTAATCAAGTTAATCACTTCTGTAGAAAAAAAAATTTCACTTTCACAAAACAACATAATAAATGGTTAAATTCAACCAAAAATCCATTGGCTGGCTGCCAATTTGACAATATTTTGCTTTAAATTACATTTTTTTCAGGTAAATATTTTTGTTTAGATCGAATTTCTTATCAAAGTGGATAACTATTATGTGACATTAACATGACATATTCAACAAACAAATATTTCAAAATATTTTTAGGGGGACAATACATTTTTTAATTACAGTTATCTGGTAGGCTACTGAGAAAAAGATAGACATACTATTGACCTATACACCATCTCAAATACATACATAATAATAATTTGACAAGCAACGAACTAAGGTGTATCGTGTTTTGTAAACTAAAGTTAATAGGGTACAGGTACAATGTAAAGCAATGTGTTCTACTTTACTTAGCTCAGAATTTAATGTGTCAGTTAAAAATAATAGATTTAGTTAAGAGTGAAATTTCACTCTTATCTGGTTACAGTAATTAAACATAAACTGGCTTTATTAAAAATAATAACTGTTCTCGTGTTTAAATTCACTAAGCAACGATCACAGTCATGTGTTGATATCTGTTGGCGTCTTACATTAAATACAGTAATGTGCAGGATTAACGTATGAAGTAGAGCGATGAACGACATTGAGCGCAAAACTGTCGAAAAAATGATTTAGCAGTTTCTATCTGTTTTCTCTTGCATCTTTTGCTTTCATCTACACCTGCCCTATAGACCATATGACACCTTTGGGACACAATCAATTTTCAATCAAAATGCAAAAGGAAATGATATAGTATACAGATATCGGATCTCAGCATAAGATTTCCTGTGTTATTAGCCTAAATTTAAAAAAATAAATTTGTTTTGTTGAAATGACGTTTATTGAGTATCATAAATACTAGTTATAACTTGTATGTAATACATATATAATCAAAACTAATATTTTGTATAGGAACATATTCGAATTGATTTTACTTTTGATAAAATGATAGTGTCAATTATTTCTAGATTGTATATTTTAAAATAAAATAAAATTCCAGTTTTATTTTGTTCTTGCAAACTGATTTGATTTTAGAGGATTCAATTTGTATTGATTTTTTTTTGTACGATCAGGTGAAATAGGTATAGTATAATAGTTTCTTGCTTCGTGTATTAATATGATAATAAATAATTTTCATGGGGAAGTACAACACACAAAGGGATAGATTATTATTCAATTATTATTTGTATTGTACTATTATAATTGCAATAATAATAATATAATTTATAAAAAAGTTTTTATTAAAACATCTTGCAGACGACGATGGAACTTTTAAGAAATCAAACTACGTTTGCCCTAACCGTGGAGTACGAAGCTCAAGATTTGAAAATAAGTCTGGAGTGTCTGACGACTTGTCGTACTTTCAAGAAATGCCAGAAATATGTGACGTAATATTTATCGTTGGAGATGAAAAAGAACCAATTTGTGGAATTCGCGCGATACTGGCTGCTCGAAGCAGGTTAGTAAATAATAGTGAATAGTAGAGTAACATTATTTCATTGCGTTGAATATTCATAGGTCTTGAGCAGGTCTAGCAGCAGCTGATGCCGGCATTGTGCCTGCATATGACCCGTTCTGACAGAAAACCATACCGTGCATTGTAATAGCATATTGCCGGCACACAGCTGTGATGAGAAAAGGGCTGTGATGTGGAAATTCCATTTTTTACTGGTTTGAAAAAGAAAACATTCTAATTTATACTAATCCACCCCATTTTTTTGTGAACAATAATAGTATAATAAATTGATTTTCCACTTTAAATTATATATAATTATGCTTCATGAAGTATTAATAAGCAAACTAAAAGTGTCATAACTGGTACATGTTTAGAATAAATGATGTAATGTTAATTGTTTAAAACCCTTAAAAATAAGAAAAAATGATTAGTTAGGATTCCCGGTGACCTATGGTTTTAATCGCTCAGCGATTCGACTGGAGGAAGCCATGCCTTCATAAAACAATTTATAATATAAATTACGAGAAAAATTGTGCATCTGAAAGCTAGGACCATTATCAAATTTCTGGTATTATTTTGTTTAATAAAATAAATATATAATTTTTAAGATTTAAATAGAAAAGTTATGTGAACAAACTGCTAATTATTTTTGTTATCGTTTGAGAATCTAATTTGATACGACTTTGATGGCCGAGGTTTTGCTCTATATGAAAGGATTACACATGTTCTCTATACACCTTATTATAGTTTAATTATTCTAAATACCAGTACGATTTTCACATTTTACTTTTAATTATAGAGTTTTCCACAAAATGTTATACACACATTGCCGTTCGGATAGCCCAAAAAAGAGAACTAACATGATGAGAAAATTGCGAAAAAGTGGTAGTACTGAAGAATTTGCCGAAAGTAGCCATCCTCGTACCGTTGTAATAAAAGAATTTGATCCAAACGTGTTTCATCAATTAGTCGAGTATGTCCACACGGGATGTGTAACTTTGCAAGCAGAAACGGTCATTGGTAGGTATAATTATGTTAAGAAATGTCGATTCACACAAAATAGTGAAACTCTTGTCTGGTAATTAGACAATTATCCCTCGGACAATCACCACTCTAGGACATCTACCCACCAGACGACTACCCATCAGACACTATCCGCCTAGACCCTTTTATCTTCTTATGAAATTATTAAGGCCAAAATGGTAAATATTTTTTTATAAACACATACGGTACGATATGTTATGCTATCACTGTCATTATCATTATTTGAAGCACTGTAAAATGTCTATCACTATATTACTCTAATATTTTGTAGGACTAATGAATGCAGCTGATCACTATGGTCTAGACGAACTCCGCAGGGCTTGTATCGGATTTATGCATTGTTGTATAAACGAAGATACTGTATGCACGATTCTATGCTCAGCTGAAAAATATATACAGTATAAGTCTACAAAATCTCTTGTTCAAAGGGTACTTTAGTCATTACTTTATTTAGATTCTTTTTTCACTGTCAGCTATAATATATTAAACTTAAAGTAGTGCGGATCCATGAATGCTCTGAATTTTAAACATATTCCAGTGAATGTATGATGACCTAAATGAAATTAATTTGAGTTTTTCTGTTGGTAATATTAATTTAGGAATGAACACACACATTTTTCTAATCAGACAGCGAGATATGAGCTACATACATTTGTGCATAATGTACAAAGTAACTGCAGGGGTGGCGCCAGGATCTTCCCGACGCGGGGGCTACATTCCCCGACGAGGGGGCTATGCGAGCATCACAAGGCTGGGGGCCAGGGGGCCGCCAAGGGCCCCCGGTGGGGGTCCAGGGGGCGAAGCCCCCGGAAGCAACGCGTTCTAGCGTCATTTGAGGTCATTTTAATCAGATTTAGGGTAGCCATTTTTTCCATTTTTTATAATGCATAAATAAAATACTGCGTGCAAAAAAACGATGCGCGATTACTGTTTCAATCCATATTTTTCAATTTAAAAAATAAAAGTTCAAAGAAAATTTAGAAAAATAGAGTTGGAGGTCCTGGAAATTGGACTTATTATACTTCAAAACATGAAACAAAATATATAAGTCCCTATCATGGTTGTGACTGAGCTAAGAAATGTTTGAAAAATAGAGATGTTAGGTCCCGGAAAATGCACTTCTTGTACTTCGAAATATGACCAGCTTTATTGTTGGGGCTGAGCTAAGAAAATGTTTAAAACTAGAGCTGCAGGTCTTCAAAAAATTGCATTTTATACTTTGGAAACATCAGGCCCAGAGGCTTAAAAAACGCAAGCGTAGACCTTTTTCAGTCGGGGAAATTTTGTATTTTTTGTATTTGTATTAATGACATACAGGACATTGAAAATTTAATAACTTAGCTATAATAAGATGTTGGCTAAGCGAAAATGGCATGTTTTTTTGTTTAGTAATGGATGAAATATTTATTTTAGGTGCCCCACGGTACAGAAGGTTACTTGTAAATTAAAAAATTGGTGAACATACGAACAATTAACATAATTCGTTTTTGCTGTAGTGTAGCGTACGTCGACACAGTACACGACGTAACCGTCGGTAAACTTCGCCTGGAAAATAACTACAGTACACATTTTTGATATGATATCACGACCCAACGTTGAACGATTCGTACAAAGGGATACCGCCAGACAAGTGCGTACCTATAGCTATTGTTTAGTAGTAAGTTAGATCGCTGGCAATAATGAATGCATATAAAGTGCATAATATCACTCTGACGTACTCTCACGGTCAATGAAACGTCTAGGTTTTCTAGGCGCTGAAGCTACGAAGTGAACGCGAACGAATTATATTCCCCGACAAAAAGTACCCGAACCGTCGGTAAACTTCGCCTGGAAAATAACTACATTACACATTTTGGTCCCTGGATGGAACTTGATATCACGCGTCTCGACCCAACGTTGAACGATTCGTACAAAGGGATACCGCCAGACAAGTGCGTACCTAGCTAATGTTTAGTAGTAAGTTAGATCGCTGGCAATAATGAATGCATATAAATTGCATAATAGCACTCTGACGTACTATCACGGTCAATGAGACGTCGCGGTTTTCTAGGCGCTGAAGCTACCAAGTGAACGCGAACGTTTTTTACTGCATATTATATTCCCCGACAAAAAGTACCCGTGTTCCCTTCGGTAACCGTCGGTAAACTTCGCCTGGAAAATAACTACATTACACATTTTGGTCCCTGGATGGAACATGATATCACGCGTCTCGACCCAACGGTGAACGATTCGTACAAAGGGATACCGCCAAACAAGTGCGTACTAGCTATTGTTTAGTAGTTAGATCTCTGGCAATAATGAATGCATAAAAGTGCATAAAAGCCCTCTGACGTACTCTCACGGTCAATGGAACGTCGTGGTTTTCTAGGCGCTGAAGCTATATGAAGTGAACGCGAACGTTTTTTACTGTATGTTATATTCCCCGACAAAAAGTACCCGTGTTCCCCGACGGGGGGGCTAGGCTCCCCGACGAGGGGGCTAGAGCCCCCGTAGCCCCCCCGCTGGCGCCACCACTGAGTAACTGAAGTGCATATAACGTCAATTTGCAAAGAAAAAATACATATAAAGAATATTATCTATCTAAAAATCTATATTTGTATACAATGGTAATAGCGTCTTTATAAATGTTTTTATTACAGGCATTAGAATTTATCGATGAAAATGGTGAAGAAGTTTTAAGTTTACCTGGCTTTTCTTCTTTACCTGAACACGTCGTTCGGCTGATCTTATCACGCGAAGAATTGCGTGCTGAAGAAGTGACAAAATTCTACGCTGCCGTAGGCTGGAGCAGGCAACTGTGTAAACGAAGACCAGGAACAAAATTGAAAGAAGCCATGTCACCGTTTATAGGTTCTATTGCATGGCACTTTATACCTGCTTCTGTACTAATGACAGAGGTAAAGCAGTGTGGTGCTGTATCAGATCAAAAAATCATGAACGCCCTGGCTTTTCAGGCTGATCCAAACTGCGTATCAGAAAATAAACTTACAAAGACTCTAAGCACTATTCATTTACATCGGGACTGTGATAGCAGTTCAATGAATACCAGTAACGTTACTTGGGAAGATGAACAGGTTTTGAATAGCGACATATCGTGTGCAATGTCGACGTCTTCAGATTTAACTGATACGAGTAGTTCAGGAGGAAGTTTTGGAAAGGGAGATCAGAAAAATGGACGAGTTCTTGAAGTTTGATAGAATCACGTAATCAAGC
Organism: Antedon mediterranea; assembly: GCF_964355755.1. NCBI lineage: Eukaryota > Metazoa > Echinodermata > Crinoidea > Comatulida > Antedonidae > Antedon > Antedon mediterranea. The sequence goes on from NC_092670.1 coordinate 26,283,132, forward strand.
TATATGTCCTAACTCTAGACTACAATGTTACTGTATAGGCCTATCTATTTAGATTTCATTTGAGTTAATATAAAAAACCACAATAATACGCAATGTAACATAAATCCGTGATGATGTGGTGCCCTGCAATAATTTGCGCTATATTAATTGAACTTTATTGTTGTTATTATTGTCTTTCTTTCAGGCGTAGCTCGTGCAAATTCTTTAGTTTATAAATATTAGTTTGTCCTTCGGAAATCCAGGCTTTGAACTGCAACATTCTTAATTGTAGATCGTAGGCCAGTATAGGCCTACTGATATAATAAGATATACATTTTAGTAATAGATGATTTAATTTATATTGTTTCTAACAAGACGTGATTGCGATAATAAGCCATGATCGATCGGTTGTTTGATACGAATGTAATAATTGTGCACCATCCAAAATTATTTCAATTCTAAGTTTAGTAAATTTGAATAAAGATTTTAAACAAATGGAAATTCGCTTTCAAATAGATTTACATATAAGAAATATAATTGTTGTAACTTTATTTCGTTAGGCCTAACTAAACAATGTTTTCACGACTAATTTAAAATAACGACATAGGCCTACTACATAAAGCTACATTCACACTTCTTCTTATTTCATGGAATGGAAGACGGCGTTGTGTTAAATAACGGCAGTTATCAGGAATAGTCCTGAACAGGGAGATGAACGCCCCTGCCCACCGATGAGTTTCGGGATCCCTTTGACCCGGAGGGAGAGTACCCGTCAGGGTCCCTACCTAGGGTTACAGGTCCCAGGTTTTTAGTTGTTTTAATTAGTGTTCCATGACCTTCTCATCAAAATTAATGTCTCTCATTGTTGTGCTATGTCAACATAATGTCAATGACGGCGAAATGTCCCCAATAATGGGGATAGCTATGCAAACAAGTAAGTAACAAGTGTAAATGTAGCTTTAGGTATAAGCTACATTCACACTTCTTCTTATTTCATGGAATGGAAGACGGCGCCGTGTTAAATAACGGCAGTGTGAATGTAGCTTTAGGTATAAGCTACATTCACACTTCTTCTTATTTCATGGAATGGAAGACGGCGCCGTGTTAAATAACGGCAGGGTGAATGTAGCTTTAGGTATAAGCTACATTCACACTTCTTCTTATTTCATGGAATGGAAGACTGCGCCGTGTTAAATAACGGCAGTGTGAATGTAGCTTTAGGTATAAACTACATTCACACTTCTTCTTATTTCATGGAAGACGTCGCCTTGTTAAATAACGGCAGTGTGAACGTAGCTTTAAGTATAAGCTACATTCACACTTCTTCTTATTTCATGGAATGGAAGACAGCGCCGTGTTAAATAACGGCAGTGTGAATGTAGCTTTAGGTATAAGCTACATTCACACTTCTTATTTGATGGAATGGAAAACGGCGCCGTGTTAAATAACGGCAGTGTGAATGTAGCTTTAGGTATAAGCTCAGTAGGCCTACCATATTGGTTTATTTCTTGAAGTTTGATAGATGACCTATTCAAACTGTATTTCCTTACTCTAGACTATAATGTTACTATATATCTATTTAGATTTTCTTTGTTTTAATTTAAAAAATACACACATACTCAATGTACCATACATCTGTGATGATGATATTATGTACAGTTTAATCCAACAATATAACAAACCTGTATTAAACTATTATTCTAACTTCTCACAAAATAGGAACCTCGGCCTCCGCAGAATAACAATATGTAAATCGTTTCAGTAATTTCAAGATACACATTTAAAAATGTTAATATAGGCCTAATTAGTCTTCTCTTTTGAGATGATTTCTAACTACTTAATTGAGTCACATCTCAATTATTCCCAAATAGTCCATTAATTTCAATTTCTATTTATTTCCACAATATAACAACATATATTTTATGATAAAACATTATGATAAAATGGTTAGTTAGCCTAGTATAGATACACTTATGATATAAATACAACATAAGGCGGGATTAGTGAATAATGTGAACTGTAAAAGAGAAAAAAATAGACAATCTTTAACAATCAGAGGTAGGTCATTGAAAAAACGTAGAAATGAATTCAAAATAATTATTTTAATGACCAGTATTCGTTCTGGATACACTACGTACAACCTCTCTATTGAAATCTACATTTTCTTATACAATTCTGCGGTAAAAGTAATTCCTAAAAGCAAAAAAATCTGTTTGAAGACTGCATCAAACAAAGACACTGAAGACGAATTTCACAAGGAACAGTTGAATAATTATTTTGTTCCATGGTCTTAACAGCGTAGGTGATTTTTTCACAAAATTCTTAACGTATTGCATAGGCCTAGAGGGTTTAAATATATTCTGAAATGGACGAACTATATTATTACAGTATATTGGTAAACAATAAGTTTGGGATTACATTGGAAACACATCCAACTGTTGTGATTATAAAACAATCGTCTTCGATGCTTTAATATTAATTCGAGATAGGCCTACGTGAGACCCCCAATCAAGTTTAGATGACTCCCAAGATATTTGAATTCAAGGCTTCATCGACGGTAACGTACCGAATCAATATAATATGGTGTTTAAAAGTTTAATTTTACTCCTAGTAAACTCCTAATTTTACACTTCATATTTAATTTCATCCCAATTTATTTATATAAATTATATATTAATTTCTTTTTGAAGAGTACATACATCGTTAGGCGATCTAATTACACGATATAAGAGGGTGTCATCAGCGTACATTTAAATGAAGAAGATAAAGCATTTAGGTCAATAACAAACACATTATAAAGTTATGGGTCCTAGTACCGAATCACGGGGGACACCAGAAAGCACAGAAGAAGGTGAAAGTTAAAAAAAAACTTCTGAGAATGACCTAGCAGAAGAAGAAGAAAAGAAGCAAAATGGTACCACCGAATACCGAAACCTTTAAGTTTTCAGAGCAATAATGTATGAAAACTGCGTCAATACGTCGAGGCCATCAGTACATGAACCTCCTTTTACAAAATCATGTTGATTGGACAGAACAAGACCATTATCATACAAATATAGTCAACTTATTACATATAATATTCTCAAGCAGCCAACAATCGAGCAGCACAGCAACATTGGCCTAAAGTTTTCAATACGGTTAGACCACTGACCCCCTATGTGAGTTTGAATACCACATAGATGAGAGGTGATTCATACTTCAGAGATGTTGTCTACAACTATTAGCATTTTAAAATGTTGCCAGAAAGAAGAAAGAAGAACTAGAGATACTATGTTGAATAGAACATGAACCCAGTAAGATGAATTTTGTACTTAAAGATGAGGGTGAATGAATTCGATATCTGGTGCGAGTGTGTACAATTGAGAACAAGTGCTGTTCCGCCGAGTCGTTATCCAATCAATTTTACACAATACCATCGAAGCCTCGGTGTGGTTAGGGGCGCATTGTTCACGGGAGTCATGAAATTGTCCCCTTCACAATTATTCGTCAATCGCAATTTTATCAACTTGTTATCAACAAAGATTAAGATGCAAAGTGTTTTATTACGTAATCACAATTAACTGGAAACAGTCGACGCAACAGTGCTGCAAACATTGTTACCGGTAGTTTCATTTCACGCAACAAAAGGCAAGACAAGAGAAAAACATAGTATGCGGGATGAACCAGGTCAAAGTCTACGGCGACTAACGTTGACGAGCAAACCGAGCAGGTTTGTTTTCACCTACGCACTTTGTTGCCACTCGGGAAAAAACTCAAGGACGTAGACACAACACAAGGAGTTGACGCAGTACGAATACTTAAGAGCCATTGTCTGTAAGAATCAAAGAAATATCAAAAAGAGTGGCAGACTAACAAAAATGGATTTCTTTCAAATTTTGCACATGGCTATATATGTGTTGAGAGAAATCAAATATGAAGTATTTTTTATTTCACACGTATATTTCCATGGCAACGGCCAAATTTGTGTTTTTGACAAATTTTGTCCTTTTTTAAGGTTTTTTAAAATGGATATTGGTACTACTTTGATGAACGATATTTTTGTTTTGTTCATTTAATTATAAAAAATAATTAGTGTATGCATAATAACAATGCATTGTGTACCTGTTTCATATTTTTTTATTTTTTTTTTATTTCATACTTTGGGAGATACCATTTATTTAAAAAGGGGTGTTTTTCACTTTTTTTAAATTGTTCAATGCAACTAAACTTTACTTTGTTTGTTTGTTTGTTTCTTTATTTCCATTCACAACAAAATAAAACCATTAACATACATAAATATTCATTACAAAAATGAAAGAATGGAAAGGGGGAATCTCTGAAGCACAGCTTATAAGTAGAAACCCCCTGTTACAAAACAGTTTATAAATAGTAATATGAAACAAAGGCACAACGGCATAGGCAAACAAAATGTAACTTTTAAGAAAGTTTCTTTTTTTTTCTTTATCTTAAAAAAACAAAAAAGATTTCTCAGAGAGTAAGATGTAATTGTAAAAAGAAAAAAGATAAAAAAAAAAAAACCTGTTCTAATCAGAGTATTGCAAAAGTAATTTATTTTTGTATTTTATTTTAAAAGTTATAGGATTCTTAAGTAACTTAAGAGTCTCAGGTATATCACGCCAAAGTTCAACCCCTTTACTAACTAAACTTAATGATTTTTGAGTGGTTCTTTTAAATTGTGGGTAGAAATGGTGTTTTTGTCGCGTGTATTTATAGTGGACAGCTGAGCATAAAATGAAATTATTTTGAACAATCACTGGGAGTAAGTTATGAAAAGCTTTATGCATTAGAGAAACGGTATATAGTTTTATTAAATTATAAAGATCAAGAGTTTTAAAAAAATTAAAAATTGGTTTACTTGGACTGGTGTATGGGACTTTCATAACAAGTCTGAGTGCCTTTTTTTGTAATATGTATAAACAATTTAAATTAGTTTTAAAGGTATTACCCCAGACTTCACAACAATATGTAAAATAAGGCAAAACTAATGAATTATATAATTTAAATAAAGCTGATGTATTTAGTAAATGTTTTACTTTATAAATAATTCCAATACTTTTAGAAATTTTGGAATGAATATATTCAATATGATACTTCCAATTTAGTTTTCCATCAATAATAACTCCTAAAAACTTTATTTTATTTACCCGTTCAATTGCAACACCACTAATAACTAAATTGGTTGGTTCATAATTGTTTTTGCGACTAAAAACAATATACTTTGTCTTACTATGATTCAACGTCAATTTATTTACCTTAAACCAAGTATCAATTTTTTTTAGCTCATCATTAATAATATTACAGATACATTGCAGGTTCTTACCAGAAAAAAGTATGTTCGTATCATCAGCATAAAGCGTGTATTTCAATAGGGAAGAAGCATTACAAATGTCATTAATATATAAAAGGAATAAAGTGGGCCCCAAAATAGATCCCTGTGGGATGCCACATAAAATGTCTGATAATTCTGAGGTGGTATCACCACGTATTGTCACAAATTGTTTTCTGTTAGAAAGATAATTTTGGATCCATTTATTGGCAATTCCACGAATACCATAAGCTTCAAGTTTTTTTATAAGGATATTGTGGTCGATGGTATCAAACGCCTTTTTTAAGTCAATAAAAATTCCGATTGTATAGTTAGACCTGTCCATCTCTTTAAGTATATACTCGGAAAAGTGAAGCAATGCATGGCTAGTGGACATATTTTTCCTAAAACCAAATTGTCCTGAGTATAGAATGTTAAATTTGTCAATAAATTTCAACAGACGGTTGTTAAATAATTTTTCAAAAATTTTAGAAAATTGGGGCAGCAAGGAGATCGGTCGATAATTTGAAAAACTACTTTTATCCCCAGCTTTGAAGATGGGAACAATTTTTGCAATCTTAAGGGTATCTGGGAAAATACCAGTCTCAAGCGAACGATTAAAAATATGTGTCAATGGCTCACTGATTTCGTATATAATGTGTTTAACTATTGACATAGGTACGTCATCATGTCCGCTGGAATTTTTAGACTTAAATAAGTTCACTTCTGTAATTAATTCTTCTTTGGAAGTGGCCTCTAAAAAAATAGAATTTGGAATACGTTTTTTAATATAATCATTGGGACTATCACGACTTGGAAATTGACTTGTTATTTTTTTGGCTAGGTTAGGTCCTACGGTAGCAAAAAAAGTATTGAAACCATTTATAGTATCAACAGGATTATCGATAAAATCTTTTGGCAGATTTCCATAATTTCTTGTTTTAATCAGACCATTTATGATACTCCAAGTACCCCTAATATCATTTTGTTTTAATAATAATAAGTTATTATAATATTGTTTCTCAGCATTTCTTAGAATATTTGTTAGCTTATTTTTGTATCGCTTATACTTTTTTGAAGACAGTTGTGTTCGATCTTTTAAAAAATGTTTATATAGATTATTCTTCTTTTTACATGCATTAATTAGGCCAGGTGTGAGCCAGGGTTTTGAATTACTTTTTTGTGTCAATTTAATCTTTTGGGGAGGGAAATATTTATTGAATAGGTATATAAAATTACCATTAAAAACATCGTAAGCATTATTTGGATCTTCTTCATTAAATACACTGTTCCAATCAGTGCAACGCAAATCATTTTTTAAAGCATTCATTTTAACCTCAGTAAAATATCTTTTAGTAATATATTCATGTGCAATACTTGGCGTAACATTATAATTAATTGTTGTAAAAATTGGTAAATGATCTGTGATATCGTTAATCAAGATACCACTTTTTATAACAGAATGAACATCAGAAGTGAAACAATTATCTATTAAGGTTGCTGTTGTTTCTGTTATTCTTGTTGGTTTGGTAATTAGAGGAAAAAGTCCTAAACTAAAACTATTATCAATAAAACATTTAGTGTCCCAATTACTCTCATGTTTAAGTAGATCTATATTCCAGTCACCACATATAAATAACCGCTTATCATTCATGGACTTGACCAAATCTGAAAATGTGTCGGTAAATATTTTTATATCTGTACCAGGTGCACGATATATACATGATATGTAAATTGGATTAGAATTATTAATATAGACAATAGCAGAAATATATTCACAGCAGTCGGGTATCACGGATGACATATTATCAACAACATTATGTTTAAGACTTTCTCTTATAAAAAGAGCAACACCCCCTCCATACTTTTCTTGTCTTGAAATACTATAAAATACATAGCCATTAATGTGAAAAGTAATCGGATTATCAGGTCGTATCCACGTTTCTGTAATTGCAATTACGTCAGGTGATGCTCCCAACTCTGATAAATAATTTTTTATTTTGTCAAAATTTGCACCCATACTACGACTATTAAAATGAATAATAGTAAACTTATTTTTAATATTACATTCTCTACTAAATTGTTCATCTGTGTAGTAATTGCACTCCCAATTCATATTATTTAGAATGTTATTATCAGGATCTCTATCTCCGTCAAGATTGCTAGGATTAAACACAGATGATGAAAGGGAGCCTAAATTAAGGTCAATTAAAGATTCTTCCATAAGTAAGGTTTATATTGGTTGTCTTAATTGCAATATGATTAAAGAAGATTCACTAATCTCCTTCTGTTTCTTTTGATCTTCCTTGAGTTCTTCCAACTGAGAACTGAGGTCCAGTGACTGCTTGCTCTCTTCCAGTTCTTTCTTGGTTAACATATTTGGTACTTGTGTAATAGTTTCAACCATTAATGTCAACAGTATTCTTAATATGCACAATTTTTCCATCAATACGTTTAATAAAAATTTTACCATTCCTGGTCCATGTGGCTTCTACTTTCTTTTGTTTTTTGAAATCTCTGGTACGCTTGAATAACTCCGCATTTGCTCTAGTCAAATGATCATTTATGTAAATATTCTCTCCTTTCAGTTTTACCTTAGCTTTCATCACTTCCTGTTTCTTTCTTCGCGAACAAAATCTAACAATAGTTAATTTCGACTTACTTTTAGTTGGTAAAATATGTACAGCTTCCAAATCACAAGTGTTAACATCAACATTCATTTTCTCTTTAAATAACTTCAACACAGCTTCTTCGATAGACCCACGTTCTTTATCTGCGGTCTCCTCCACCGACGAAACACCAAGGTCAGCCGATGCAGCTGATGCGTATGAGGAATGCACATATTTTAGCCCCGTAATTAGAACATTATTGTTTCTGCTGTATTGTTCTAATTCGTTCACTCTATTTTCCAGTAATGAAATTTGCTTACTTTTTTTTCCATTGTCGGCCTCCAATACTTCAATCCGTTTAATGAAAGATTCACTAATCTCCTTCTGTTCCTTTTGGCCTTCTTTGAGTTCCTCCAGCTGCGATGTTATAAAGTCAAGCGACTGCTTGATCTCTTCTAGTTCTTTCTTCGTTACCATGATTGTTTGGGCCTAGCGCGTGTTAATCACGGAGCCGCTAAAAAAACACGTCTACCCACGCCGCATAGCGCCCTCTTCACCATAACGCCCAAAGTGGTGTATTTTTTTAGCTGATTTATTACAAATAGGTAATTCTAATGTTTAATAATTGATTTCTAAAATAAAATACTGGGGTAATTTTAAAATCTACAAGCAGTGTTGCGAGAAACATAGGCCTTTTTATAAAAAAAAAACATGGTATATTAGTAGAAACATTTTATTTTCTTTGATTATTTGATTTGAAACTCATTGGTCAGAAAAATTCTTAATGTTTTATATAGTTCTAGTTGTGTTGTGAGAAAAATTTTTTTTTTTATTATAGATTCTGTAATTCCCAGTTTTAATGTCATTTTATAGGTTATATCCTCTGGAAATTTGAATAAATTATCAGATCGTTGTGAATTTTAATCTTTGCAACAGATTACTCCTATCTTATTTTGAAGCTCCTCTTTCATTTGATTACTTCTTTTATTTGTTAACCTAAGCAGATCCCAAATGCCCATCCACCACCAATTTCGACTACCAACCCCCCCCCCCCCCGCCAATAACCACAAAAAGATAAACTGCAACACTTTGTTCGATCATCCTCTATAGAGTGTCAAATGCATGCATTCAAGCACCACCCACGCTGCCGCTACCATCGCCCCAATGAATAGACGGATTCAAACTCCTCCATCCCACCCCTCCCCCTTTCTCCAAGCCCCCACCCACCCCAAGTTAAAAATTGCAATGCAAAAGATAGGACATAAAGTTAAGTTTTTAGACCCTCGCCTTCAACCCCCTAACTATTTCAAAGTCCTGGATCCACCACTTTCCCCTCTCCAAAATAGAACCAATCAAAAGAGTCAATGATATACTCAGGTATGTTAATGCTACATAACAAATATTGAAGCCCTGATGTGAAATTTCATTTCATTTAAGGTCAGCATGTAAAATATCACACTTTATTATTAAATACTGGTTTTAAATTCTATATTTTTTTTACTGTGATGGTTGGATTCATTAATTAATTATTAATTAATAATTATCTGATAATTATTTAATTTCATTTAGTTATGCATAGCAACAGTTACTATGGTAACTAAAATTGAGATATTCTTTAGATTTTGCATATTTATCTTATACATTAATTTAAATTTGTAGATTATTAGCAGGCATGCCTTATTTGCATTTTCAAATTACCGTTTCACAAGGTCATATTCGTAAGCACTTTCTTCTGTGATTATTTTTATTCATGAAAACCCCGTATTTTATTTACAGCGGGCACCTCCCGTAAGCCGCACTTTGTAAAGCCTGTTTGTTCTCCCTATCTAATTAGTGCATTTGGTGCTTACCGTAAGCAGCTGCGGGCACCTTTTTATACTAAAAATGAGATTGTTTGTAAGCGGCCAATCGAAAAATGTGATAATTATTGCATGGACCTATGAATTAGAGGTGCATGTTTATTGTATTTCTTTATATATTAGCTTTATTTTGAAGAGGTTTTAAAAACATTACTGTGAAGAGATGAGAAAACTACACAGATTTTGACCGACCATTTTTCATATGATAAAAGTTTTAAAATTTGTCTCAAAAAGCTAAAAAATACTAAACCACCTGATTATAAATAATAATAGGCCTACAATTAGCTGGAAAACTGAGAGGCTCGTTTCGTTAAGAATATCGTATATAGCCATAATACGTGATTTTGGCCCTTTATTATTAAGGGGTCACCACCCGGCCACTTTTCCAGGTCCCGAGGGTGGCCACTTTCGGGAGGTTCAACTTAATTTTTTTTTAAATATCCTTAGTTACGTAAACAGGTTTAAGATAACACTAAAGGTCAATTGTTTACCTTTATTCAGATTTGTCAAGATTTCTTTCTGAGATTATTAGGATTCAGTATTTAAAGTAAATTTGGCAAAAAGTAGAAATGTAAAACTATGTAGAAAAAATGTTTTGTATTTATGAAAAACCCCTTATTTTTTTGAAATTTTCGCATAGAAACAGTTACTATGGTAAAATGTTGACCTCATTTGACCTCAAAATGAATGAATTTACAAGATCAAGTTTGTCATCACTTTAAGATTAATAGAATGCAGTAGAAGTAAAATTGAGAAAAATTACAAATGCAATCAATTCTTTGTATTTATAAAAACGCCATTTTTTACGTTTTTTTTTAAATTACTTTCCTTAGTTACACATAGAAATGGTTGCTAAGGTAACACTGTAGGTAAAAAATTAAAATTGTTAAGAATTTTTATGAACCATCTTGTAAATTTTGATCAAACATTAATAGTTGTAGTAAAGTGGGGATCTGTCCTGTTTTGCATTCTGACCCCTTTTGACCTCAAATGACCTATTTACAAGGTCAGATTTTTTTGGGGGGTCTTTCTGTATCTCTTTACACAAAATAGATTTAAACATTTATAAAAACCATTGACGGAATTATTTCAAAGTTTAACATTATTTTCCATCAACTAAATATTTCAATGCAAAATACTGTTTTTCTGGCAATTAATTGAAATAAACCTGGCAACACATTCTCCTATTTTATCTAAACTATTCGTATGACTCTAGTAGCATTATGACAAGCCACATATACATTTTATTATTGGATTAGCCATATTTAAATTGTGTTTCATGTGTTTTTTGTTGATATTTTGTTTGTATTTTTTTGTATTTTTAGTATTTTCCTGGCAACACAAAACCTATGTACGAAATTTACCCCAGTGTTTTTTTCGTGATTATTGTTGACAAACCTATTGACTATCAAATTAAAAAACCTCATTTATTTAAAAACACCACTTTGGAAGTTATAGGTACGTTTATGAGGTATACTTTTATAAAAAAAATATTTTTTAAAAACACCCCTTTTTAAAATAATGGTATCAACCAAACTCCATTTTGTAATTTTTTTTTTTTTTACATTAAATGGAACTCAATACATGTTGTTTACACTGCTATAAACAAATACTGTATAGTGTAAGTATTTTTGGTTAAAATAAGTATACAAGTTTGTACTTTTTCACTATAGAAAATCTGTGAAAAATGGCAAAACATCAAAATTTGGATAATTGACCGTTGTCATGGCAACGGAGGCTAAAAATTAAAATGAATGTTGTAGATATGCTTTTTATTGAAATGTCTATTCATGGTAAAAATTTGAGAGAAATCCATTTTTTTACATCTGCCACCAAATCTTTGATTTTTACAGACAATGGCTCTTAATCGCTTGTGAATGAAACGGGCGGTTTGAAATTGTTATTACTTTAAAAAATATTACGGGCATGTCTTTGTTTTTAGATTTTAAAAATAATACTGGTTCCCCAATGCAAAAAAAAAAATGACAGCGCAGAGCATAGCCTGGAGTTTCTCATTTTTATATGCACATAGGCCTAATTGTTTAAAGAAATAGACAGCCTATATGGTAAAACGAAAAGAAATCTGGCATCCCAAACATTTAATAGATTGGTTGCCGTCCATTAATTTTTAGTTGCCAAGGAAACAACTAAATTTAACAATATTGATGATTTTACTCCGGAAAATAGAAAAACACTATTACTTATTTTACTAAGCAGGAGGGAGGGTCCCATCATTAAACTTGGTCTTAAGAAACAAATTAGAGCATATGGTAAGACATTTTGAGCGTTTCAACCGCAAGTAATGCAAAAAATCCGTTTGCAGTTGATTTTTGTTCTTCATACCGACCATACGCTTTCTTAGCACGTAATTAATGCAAAAAAATACGTTTCCAGTTGATTTTGTTTTTCATACCGACCATACGCTTTCATTTCCAAACTCTAAATGCAAATTAACAACACACGTGCACGTAAAAAGTGCACTCCCCAATGGGCAATTTAATTAATTTTCAACAGAGCGCATCTCACTTATCTGTACTACATTTTCTCTTAAATTTTAATTTGTTCTTGCTCAAACAATTATCTTTCTCATGGGTTACGACCATTTTCATTTTGATCATCATGTCTATCGTGTATAATTTCATAAGAATATCTTATATATCTGACCATCATATTATAAAAGCTGTTGAAGTTTAGATATGAATTTATGTAAAAATCGTGCCTTTCGGATGCTGTGACATCTATGATCATTTTAATTTAAAAAGTAGTCTTTTCATCTCTTTCGTCAGAGATATACAAAGTTAAAGGAGCACGCACCACGCTTCTACAAGTCCAATTATTTTCCGCATATTAATATGATTTTTCTCAGACAATTTTCTTCCGAAATTGACACCTTCGTGTTTGATTGTAATGACAATTAGAATATAAATGTGTGGGTCCGGTAATGTCACCTATTCTACATTGTATATACAGTATACTGTACTATTGGTTTAATCAAGGATACTGAGATCGCCTTGCCAAGATAGGATTGATGTCTCACTGTGTTTTGTACCCACTTTTTCCACACATTTAGATTTTAAACACGTAGTTACATGTTTAGAGTGTTTAAAACCTAAACGTGTTTATAGCTACATGTTGTTTTCCTTCACTCGTTTAGCAGTCAACATGTCACTATTATGTTCAGTCAACATGTTTAGGTACACATTTAGCGTTGCGTGCATATGGTTTTACTGTGGCGGAAAAAAGCTCCACAAATGACAAATTGAACACGTTTAAACCTAAACGTTTCTTTATTTTGCTCCACATGTTTAACAATCAACATTTCATTTTCATTTATTCCACATTTATTTAGTCATCAATTACTGATGTGTTGAGTTAGATACAGTCTACATGTTTAGAATGTATCTAGAACCTAAATATGTTCTTATCTAAACATGTTTAAGGCTAAAATTAAACCACATTTAATGTGTGGAAAAAGTGGGTACAAAATATATGTTTAAAAGATCTAAACACTATGTTTACAGTATCTGTATATTCTATGAAACATATTAGGCACATAAATAAAGCGTATGCATCAGGTCATAGGTTGGCATGCATCAACATTTTGTAATCATATTTTATTGTACGTATATGATGCGTTTGCGCGGATTTGTTAAAATTAAATGTCGGAAAAATTATCTTTATCACAAGTATCTATATATAAATTTACGTAAGGGCAAAATTCGGTAAATCGCGCGTTATTTCTAGAATGTTTACTTGATGGTATATAAAGTTGGTTAGAATGTCGGTACTGATTTAAACCACCTGATGTAACCCTGTTTACTAATTAAATTTAGTTAGATAATTAGTTATTGACAATTAAAACGAATTTAGGTTCAACGATTTGCCCCAAATAGGGGTGTTTTCCGATCGTGGTATACACTGTCTAATGGATGTCCTCATGAAAAATACCTGCACACAATAATACGAGGATACTTCGCATTTTCCTATCTCCTCCTACGATAATTGTTTTTAATAGCTTAAAACCGGTTGAACAGCTCGAGTACAGTATCATAATGTTGAAGACAGGCCGATTTTCTTTTAAAAAAATACTATTTTGATAGATTTAATATACGTTTATACAAATGTATTGATTTGTGATGAATGAAACATTCCAGATTATTTGGTTTAACCATGCTTGCATACCTCCATGGTTTAACGCAAGTAGGTAAATTTATGGGCCCTTGGAGAATAAACATAAATAGTATTGTAATGCTATACAATACTATAAATAGGTATTAACCACTTTAGATCGCCATTTGAATCACAAATTTCTTATTGTGTGTGTTGGGACTGTTAGATATAATATAAACAAAAATACAAATAAACTTATTACTGTGAGTGTGGGTAGCCCCTAATTTTAGATTATAAACACATACTAATATAATACTTTATTACTTACAGTTGCTTCTCAACGTTTGTATTAATTAATTATTACAAAAAAATATAAACGTCGTAGTGGTGTATCGTTACATGTACTTTACTATTTCAATCGACTATGACAGTGACAATTGTAACAGTTATTAAATCGGAAATGTTTTACTCTATTTAGTGGTATATTATTTATAGGCCTATAAAAAAATATTTCGTTACTTAGTGGATAATAAAGAAATATAAAGAATAATTTAATATAAAGAATATATTAAAAAATTGTTCCTCTTTGTATCTATCCTCATTCCCAACCCTCAACCCTATAATGTTAGATACAAAACACAAATTGGGTTTGTATAAATAAGTCCAAATCAAACATTTTGACTCATTTTGTGACAAGTTTCTCTGTTGGAAGTAATTCCCAGGGTGCTAATTTTGGTACACTACATACATCATTGTGTATATTTATTTGTTTCTGTAAACGACAATGTTTTTTACTCATGGCGATTCGAGAACCATCTGTGGGCACGACCTAGATGGTACGCTCGCTTCGCTCACGTACCATCTAGTTACCTATAATTTGTCAAAGTGACGATTAAAATCTAGTTTTGTTTTGTTTCTCTGTAACCTGGTGGTGGTGGTGGTGGAGTAGCTTCAAAATGTGTATAACTGTGCTGTTTAGGCCTACATTTCGAATCGTATAACTTTTTATTAGACTTTCGTTGCGGTCGAGCGTACGAAATAGATTTCTGCTTGATGTCTTGTAGTTGACGTAACCTTCGGAGATGTTGTTGTTTTGCTTTGAGTTCTTCAGAAAAATCCGAGTCGTTGCTCTCAGAGGAACCAGCATCCGGGTCATCTGGTATGCTTAATACATCGTCATCTTGTACAAATTGTGTATTTTGCCTGGCGGAATATATAGGCATATCATGTTGCTTCTCGTTTCGAGTTTTCATATGATTTTCATTTGATTTGTTAGCCTGACTACCGTGTGAGTTTTGTTTATCCATTTCATTTACTCTTTGGGACGTATTACGTTCCTTTGGTACCTTGACATGTTTTGAAACTAAACGCTTCCTTTCAGACCTGTAGTTGGTATTGAATAGGTTTGTATTTCCGTTTATAGAGTAATCGGATTGTTCTTGTCTAATGTTATACTCATCGTCATCTGACGTACTGAATTGTTGGTCAATACAGTTTTCCTGATTATAATAAGTCTTACGATACCGTCCACCATTTTGTGGTGTAAACAAAAGATTGGTACTCTTTTTCTTTGATTTTCCTTTTCCTTTCAAAGACTTTTTTTTCACCTTATTTACCAGTACATCTGCATTACTTGTAGCATCACTGTACTGTGCTATTAATACGTCATGCTCGTTTGGGAGTTCAGCATTATCCGAATTGTTATCTTGCTTATGTGATTTGTACGTCTTTATTTTTGACAAAACAATTTCGTTATAAATTATTTCAGGTAGTGACGGGGACACACTTGGGACAACTTGCACCCTCTTCTTCAACCTTCTGGGTTTCTTATCAACAACTGGAGATCGAGCATCTGGATTTTTACTAGAGTGATTTAAGACAGTTCCCGGTATCCTGGGTGGTTTGAAAAATGCTGGATTTCTAGGACCTGATTGGTAGACATACATTTGTTCAGACGACAACTTTGTGTTTAATGTTTTTTCGACTATAGATTCTTGTTTGATGTTGTGCTTCAGGTTGGCTTTAGCAACCATAAGGCGTTTTTCGAGGACATGCTGTCTTTCCACTTGTTCTGAAAGATTACGTTCTACTTCCAATATTTTTGACTGTAGTCGCTGGGAATAGCTACAAGAAATACAAAGATAAATGTTTAATGATGGCGAGAGTTCAAAATTGGACTTAGGTGGTATAAGATGTTAGGTTATCGCTCAAAAGATTGCGAATTCGAGTCTTGAGTTCTCGCTCTTATATCTTTCCTTATCTTTATCGTTTATTATTATTAAGTATAATAACGTCTCAATGGGGTTTTTTTTTACAAGACGTAAGTAATGTAAGCATTGTCGCAAGTTCTCTAAGGGTCTTCCAAATCAAACAGACCGCTGATATTTTACCAACTACAACGGCTATCATGGTAGGAGTTTAGGTTACTAAAACAACTAGATTTAACAGTTCTTTATCAAATAAAAATTAAATTCACAATTAGAATCCAATCAAATTTGAAAAATATCATGAAAGTACAGTGGTCTAATTTAGGACATCTGCATATCAAGTAGATGGCTTGATGAGCCGTGAAATGTGCAAAAAGTCATATTTGTGCAAACATGTTGCCTTCAAATATGCAAACAACCACATTTGTGCAAACACGGCAACCTCAAATGTGCAAACATGGCACCCTCAAATGTGCAAACATGGCACCCTCAAATGTGCAAATCTGTAAAAATATATAATCCACTAATGTGCAAACATCACGCCGTTAAATGTAAAAACGATTAGTTTTGACGTTAAATGTGCAAATAAAATTCTACAAATGTGCAAATCATTTTTTTCAACCTAAATCGTTTATTAAAATGATAACCTAATTCTAGTCAGTCACGGTTTTTTCTAACAATATTTTCAAGATATAGCCACTGTAGCTTCTGGCTGAAATAATTTTTTTTTTAAAACCACAATCATGTCCGGGGATGCAGGACTGACACGTGGTCGCTGCTTGCTGGAGATGGAGACTTCCATACCATTGAAACCCTTTAAAGTTGTCCTCCTATTTTAAGGAAATTCACAAAACATAACTGAGTATCTTTTGTGAATTTCTTTTAAATTAAGTCGACAAATTTTGTATATTATTTCATTTAAAATGTATTTCTTTTATGCGCGATTTGGACAATTTATGCAATTTTAAATTTTAAAGATTTTCTTGCGCAAATAATTTTCTTTAACAAAGGTAAATGTTATGCGTGAGTTAAAATAGCGCAAAGATTTCGTTGCGCATTTGAATTTGCGCAAGAAATATTCGCGCAATTTTAATAACATCTATTCTTTTACCTGCATTTTTATATATGTATACGGATTTCAATGAGCTTTGGTTTTATCAAATACTGAAAAATACCATGCGCGATTTGAATATTGATGCAAGAAAATCGTGAAAACATTTCAAATTGCATACATTGTTCAAATCGCGCATAACAGAAATAATATAAAATCTAATGAACTCAGTTCATTATGTTTTGTAAATTTCGTTTAAAATAAGAGGACAACTATTAGGGACTTAAATTTCAACGGTATGAAAGTTACCATCTCCAGAGAAGCAGCGACCACGTGTCAGTCCAGCATCCCCGGACATTCGGATTGTGGTTTTTTTTTCTCAGAAAACAGATTATTTTAGCCTGTAGGCCTACTACAATATATGAAATGCTATACTTTTAAAAAATTGTTAGAAAACCCCGTGACTATTTAGATTAGGTTATCATTTTTAATAAATGATTTTGGTTGAACAAAAATGATTTGCACATTTGTAGAATTTCATTTGCACATTTAACGTCAAACTGATCGTTTTTACATTTAACGGCGTGATGTTTGCACATTAGTGGATTATACATTTTTACAGATTTGAAGGTACCATGTTTGCACAAATGTGGTTTTTTGCACATTTGAAGACAAAATGTTTGCACAAAATGAATGTGGTTGTTTGCACAAATATGACTTTTTGCACATATCACGGCTCAACACGGTGAGGAATAAAGACCGAATTGAGTAGGTGCTGGGTAGAGAGCGGGGAAAGTAATTGGTTCGTCTGTGCAAACACTTGACTCTTTCCACAGCGAACAGCTTGCCGATGTGTTCCATGCTATATTGGAAGACACCAATCATACTCTTTATGGCGATATTATCGTTTCCGTTATCGTTAGAAGTGGTAGGACGCGCAGACGAACTGTTATACTGGGGAACCTAATGTAATTCCGTAAAATTGTAATGCTTAATTTGAGAACCAGAAATTCGATCCAATTTCTTGGATCTGACTTCAGTTGGTAAAAAAACGGCCCGCCCTTTTTAATCTCCGTCGCTAAATTTTCAATTCTTCTCAATAATTTTAGTAAATTCAAATTAATTATTGTTTATTTGGTATACAGATATTCGTGTTTTTTTTTGTGTGTGCAAAAACTCTTATTAAGGGGATAATTTTGTTATTTCAGATAGTGTAGTAATTGTATATGTATTCGAGAATCATCTGTGGGCATTACCTAGATGGTACACGAGCGAAGCTATCGTACCATCTACAGTAGTTGAGTATTATAATTACACCATATGGTACAAATCTTTAAAATAACGCACCTTCTTAATGTTGGTCTCATCTCCATTTCAACATCTAAATCGCTAGTGAGTAGCTCATGATGGAACTCATGTAATTTTGCAGCATTTTTCAATTCCATTATATCTTCCTCGGTAGATGATAACGTCTTCTTTAGCTCTACGTACAATAATGAACCATTTTTTGATCGAGAAATTTTGTTGAGAAGCTCGGATTTGGTTTCATTTAATTCCGTTAATTTAACATACACGTTGTCTTTGATGTCTTTAGCCTTTTCTACATCAGATGAAAGACCATCAAGGCGATTCTGGCGTTTTAATAAGTCATTCAACTCTTTTTGTTGTCTGATTAGTTCCTTTTCAAGCGTACCTATGGTAGCAATTACTTGTTTGATTTCTTCGAGTAAGTGAACGACAGAACTGTACGATTCATCCACGTCACAGTGTTCAGATGAAACTATCTTAACGGATTGTTCGGAATCTTGATCTGAATCCACGATACTCTTCTCTTGATCACTGTTCTCATTATTAAACTCCAACCTATCATTGTCTTCATCGTCACTACTACCAATATTGTTGCTATCTACTATCTGATGCCTGTCTTCAACAATATTTGTTGTTTTCAAATCGAGAATGCCTTTATTTTCTGTTTTCTTGTGGCTTCTATCAGAATATATATAGCCCATCTCCACGTTTCCTTCTTTCATATGATTTGCATCTATTAATTTTCTGTTTCTTTTTTTCTGATATGTTTTGGTCATGTCTACATAGTGATCATCCCGAAATCTAATAGCTGTGTCATCATGGTCTTCGTCTTTTTTTTGTTCACTATTCATTGCAATGTCTTGCTGTCTGTGCTTTGAATTCCAATGCATTGCAACTTTCTCTTCGCTGGCTTTACTTTTGTAAGTTGCAGGTTTCTCTTCGTGTTGTCTTTCTTCTCGAATTGTTACGGCTTCTGTTCCGATGTTTTGTTCCAAGTACATAGTGGTAGACGGCTCTCTCCGTCTTCCATCAGACTTTGCTGCAGCTGCATGTATTTTGTGTTTTGTGCTGCGTGAATGTTGTCTATATTTTTCATCTTGAAATTCTCTATTGGTATCGTTTTCATTAGAATCAATTTCTTGAATTCTAATTCCCGACGTTTTATTTTCTATCTGTTCATCATCGAAAGGCTCTGAATTGTTTTTCTCCAATTCTTTAATCAGTACAATAGATCTACGTCGTTTTGGCATTAATGACATTTCTCTTTTAAACTGCTCTAGCTTCTTACATAGTTTATCTGAATTAAACCACCATTTCCGAGCAAGTTCAACGGCTCGAATACTTTTATTTATGATATCAGGCACTAATCTTAGCATATACTCAAAGTTTTTACTGCTATCGTACAGGCGTAATTCTCGAATGGTATCAGGATCAAAAAAGTTTGTATCTATTTCATCACTTGCCATCAGCTTTTCCCATCGATAATTTACATGATGTATATTCTCGATGGTATCACGCATTTCATTACATTCACTGTTCAATTTGTCTGGCATGTCATAGTCAATGTCATCTTCATCATCTGTTATGTCTGAATGACTTTTGATATTTGATAGGTTGTCACTTTTCACCTTTGACATACGTTTTCCACCCTTACCAATCATCTCTGGGACGTCATTTAGAGCAACTGGATAAAAGAATTCAAACAGAACAGAGTAAATCTTTTCGGTAAAGTCCCCCTTAAGGCGGCGCAAGATTGCAATAGTCTGAAAAAAGTCATCAAAATGCTTTACTAGTTCACTATCACAGATGTCAATTCCCTTTTTATGTTGACGATTGGCTTCACGTTTCACAAGTTCTCGTAGGGCACCTAGAGACGTGACAATTACGTTACTGGGAACCAGATCTCGCAACATGTTGTTGTGTGTTGGACTAAAATAAGTACTTTTAACATCATTGATACATTTCTCAAAGTGTGCTAATTGCTTGTGCATCATCACATTTTGTTTTTGTCGAGTTGCGCCTCTCATATGATCAGGATGGGTCTATATAAGATAAATTAAATAAATTAATTAGTTAATTATTAAATATTCGTGGGTGAAACATGGTCCTACTTATCTATTAGACATGCTTTTTTCATAACAAATTATTCAATTATCCATTTACATTGATAATTGTAGGATCATTCTATATATAAAGTCTTATACAAAAAAAATCTACAGTATATGCATGCCTGAGTAATGCTTATATTTATAAGATATCTCAGTTCTTTTATTAACGATGAAAATCGAATGATATAATTCGGATCACGCTCAGTCAATTTTAATCAATGTAAATCAATATCAAGCACCATCGTTACTATGGAAATATTGAATGAATATTTGCCATTTCATCTATGTTAGTTAGGCCTACTGTATACGTTGCTATAATTAAATTGTACTAAATCAACTAATTACATTTTAACTAGTACTTTAGTAGCTACAGATAGGTTTATAATAATAATAATATTAATATAATAATAACAATAATAATAATAACAATAATAATAATAATAACACTAATAATATTAATAATAATAATAATAATGATAATAATAATAATCTAAATACATAATAGTAGTCCTACATATATTAACCTACTGCATCTTAAATTTAAGGAAAAAGACAATAAGCATATTATAAGTAACCAAACAAATAATATAACAAACTCACAAAATAGTCATCACTCATTTTGCGTTGAATCCCTCGGTATGGTGACCACGATATACTACTGGTATATAGGCTTAAGACAATCGTATTGTCTTATAGTTTTGGCTTCAGTTTTGGAGTCTAGTTCATTTGTGTTCCGCCTGTTGTGTATTTCTCAAGTATTACGTCTCCTAATGTCAATAACGTTGCCACTGGTAACGTACTAACATAACGTTGATATAATGAAGTTGCCCATGACAGCTTATGCATGAGCGCTTCTCAAAATAATTACTTAATATAGGAAAGTACATTTACGTAGTAGGGTAAATATCTTACAAATTAGCAATATTAATAACAATAAGTTAATAACAATACTAAAAATAATAAACAAATAACAGAATAATAATAATAATAATAATTACAATAATAATAACACTAATAATACTAATAATAATAATAATAACAATAATAATAACACTAATAATAACAAACATAGACAAAGAGTTTATCACTGATTTGTTTCGAAATTTTCTGAAGGAATTGTAGCTAACAGACTTAATATTTCATTCATCATCATAAATCAATATATTTGAATAAACGTATATTCTTCGAACCAAATTGTAATTTTCCCTACTGCATGCATCTCTAGGCCTATAGGCCAAACAGGGTAAAAATTTCCAATGGCTGTCACACGGAGGAGTTCTGGTTCGGATTAATGGGATATCAACATAACTGAATTTGGATTGGGAAGGATTAAACTGTTAAATCACCCGAGTGCAGGGTGTGTTGATAATAGGGTGGGGGTTGGAGGTTGGTAAATCAACGGGCGTCTGAATTTTAATAACATTATCCCCATGGGGATAATGTTATTAAAATGATTGGAATTGTACAGTGAACACAACGGAAATACCTGTCAAAATAGACAATTATACTGCAAAAATTGTAAATGTGAAACTTGAACTCCAGTAAGAGTAAGTAACCTTGAGTAAGACCATTTTGAAAATAGAGCTAGTTAGTTCACCGGAAATAGCACTTTACATGAAGTTGTTTTCACATGACTGTAAGCAGTTACCTACACAAAATAAACGACACCGACGTGGAGCTAAGAAAAGGAATTCTCACAACGTGCCACATGTAATACAGCTTTTTCCTTTGCTTTTATTAATGTAAATAGATTAACAAAACCTAGATGTTATGAATTTCTTATGAAGGAATAATAATGGAACTATTCCGGTCTTTCTGAATTTCTTCCAATTTAATAATTTTGTTGAAAAGGCTAAGTAATGATTTAATGATATGTATTCCTCAATTTTAAAGTAATTCATTTGTAATATTGTCCAAACCAGGGGCTTTGTTATTCTTTGCAAGAGATACTGCATCTTTAACAATATCAAAATCAATAGCAATATCATTTAGGAACTCTCCATTATTATCAGAATGGACATCGTCAGAAAGGTTATCTCTAATTTTATATTTTTTTAACTAGGTGATCATCAGTTAGAAAAGGATTACAATCATTCAAATTCATATTGTCTTTACCTAAATTTTCTAAATACGACTGACTTAATACAATGTTTTATCGTTTTCTTATCAAAAGTGATTTCTTCAGAATCCGTTGTTACCCGTCGTACTATTGCCTTTTAAGTTTGTCCAGAAATCCTTGCATGAAGGACCTCCTTTATTAGCAATTTCTAAGGAACTATTAATCCCTTTTTCTGTTATTGTATTTTTAGTAAGCGTTTTAACTTTATGCCGTTTTTCCAAATATAGGCGTAAACTTCATAAATCAGCAGTATCAATATCTTTGTTATTATTGTTATTGTTAGTGTTGCTATGTCAATGTCAAAAATATGAAACAGTATCCCAGTAAGAACATTTTTGAAAGATCGTCTGCATATAAGAGTTTCTAATCTGTATTTTTATTAGATTGCTTTGTGGGTTTTAAATTAATACTTAAGTCTTGTATAAAGATATTAAATAAAAGAGATGATAATGGTGACCCCTGTTGTAGGCCTATACCAATTTCATTATTTAGGGAATTCGTTATTTAGAGAATTTATTATCAATCTTAACAAAATAAGACGTTAACTTTGAATAGGCCTATAGAGTGAATTAATAATCACGTTTAAAATGTCACTTGCAGACCTGTGCTTTAATTTGTAAGTAAGATATTGTGGTTTATTGAATCAAAAGCACATTTTACGTCTACAAAAGTAATACAAATTCTGCCCCGTTTTTATTAAGATATTTTGATACAATTGTGTTGAAAATTAATATATTGTCGATACCTAAACTTGGCTTGCTCCTGTTTCAAAATGTTATATTCATCTGTCCAGTCTATGAGTCTATTACTGATGATATAGTGGAAAGCCTAGCCATTGTTGGTATCAGTGATCCCTCTAGTTTTGAGGTTTTCCTTTGTTTGTATATTGGTATAATTACAATGGTGACCCAACGTTGAGTGAAATTGTCACTGACAAATAGGCCTACTAAATAGAAGAGAAGGTTAACTTTTATACAAAATTTGGGACATTAAATAATATTTCGCTCGTGATACCATCAATATCAATATCAGAGGCTTTACCCCTGTAGTTTGTGCTTTAAATGCACTTAGTATCATTTAATTTAATTTCTGTGTTCAATATTTGATTAGTAGGACAATTTTCCACTACCTTTACAATTGTTTGGTGTTTGCGACTGATTGCTATCTTTGATATAATATAAATTACTAAATTTCGATGCCATTCCATTAATAATGAGATTTCATTTGATAGATTGTTTTTTTTTCTTCTCAGAGTCAGAATCTTATTAGCGATTTCGTCCATATAACGAATAGACATTAAAAAATATTATACAAAATTTGTTTTTGGTATTTAGATTTTTCACGCTGCTGCTTTAGCCCGCTACGTCCCAGGAGGATGACTCATTAAGAAACGGAAAGTAAAGCAGCAGTTATATAATTATCTAAGGTTGACAGTTTTGCTAAAATGTATACTCGACTGTAATTTATAGGTACCACCAAAAAACGTCTGGGAAAGAGTCTAACGGTTGAATGACAAATCCCAAAGCATTTGTGGTATTTATGAGTCCCATGATATTATATAATTCGCTGTCAGATGATACTTCATCACACTTTGAATGAAGTATCTAGGCATGATGAAGTGACCCCCAGACTTGACCTTAGCAATAAAATAAACTAAAGTGATTGAAATGAAACACAGACTCTGTAACAAAAAAATAATATTTGTTCACATATAAAAAAAGAAAAGAAATGTTTAATTATAACTCAAAAACCATTGTCTGACAGACAATTTAAGTATTTTTTGCATTAAATTACATTTTTTCAGGTAAAATAACTATTATGTGACAATAAAATGACACATTCAAACACAAATTTGAAAAAAAAAATATTTTTCAGAGGGACAATATAGCCTATATCTTTAAAACTGTTAGTGTTACGTCAATAAGCGAGCAGCGTTTTTTGTAAGAAATATTTCTTGTTTATTTTGTTTTCGGTTGTTTGGTTGTTTTCGGTTATTTTCGGTTGTTTTCGGTTGTTTTCGGTAATTAAACTGACCCGGGAGCGATTTTTTTTTTCGTACATAAGTTGGGGACCCCCTCATGAAACGTCACAAAATAAACATGAATAATTCATCAGTTAAATTTTCTTGTTCCGTGTGCACCCAAGCGTATAGCAACAAGAAGTGATTACACAAGTGCGGTACGTACGATTCTAGGCCTATCTCCGCTGTTGAAGAATAGCGGCGTTTTGTGTGGATTGTCGAAATAATCGGCCTTTAGTTTATGGTGTTTTTAATATAATTTATTACTAAAGAATTACATGTTAAAATTATAGTTTCTATTAATACTATTAGGCCTAATTATTAGTCTCTAAACCCATTTCTATTCTAGTAGTAGCTGTGTGGATGTGTGTGACGTGTGTGTGTGTTAGGTATGACCAAAGATAGTTACACTATCTTTGGTAATACTAATATAATAGTTACACTATCTTTGGTAATAGTTACACTATCTTTGGTATGACACAATCCGAGTAATAAGTCAGCACAATTAAACAATAAACATTACACAAAAATACATTTTTTATTCTCGTGGGTCAAATCTTCCCATCTCATTTTTAAAGTTCCTTTGAGTACATTGCATATTGTTTGATAATTGATAGCAGAATTAAAAAAATACAGTACACAAATTATACACATTCTTTATTCTTGTGGGTCTAAGCTTTCTTTGGGCTATGTCCAAGAACGCTTGGGTGCACACGGAACAACAACTGCGATACGATTCTTTCTACAATAATAGGCCTAGGATTCTAGGTCAATTCACGTGATTGCCTTCGCGCACTCTATTCTTCACACACACGTCCACTATGCAAAATGTGTCGAGGCTAATCGACAGCTAGGCAAAACATTAAACTAAGTAGTAATTGGACATAGCCCAAAGACACAAGTCACACACACCGTACCCACACAGCTACTACTAGAATATACAGGGGTTTAGAGACTAGTAATTAGGCCTAATAGTATCAATAGAAACTATAATTTTAACACGTAATTCTTTAGTAATAAACTATATTAAAAACACCATAAACTAAAGGCTGATTATTTCGACAATCCACACAAAACTCCGCTATTCTATTATGAAATCGCACGCGGCAACCACAGCGGAGATAGGCCTACCGCACTTGTGTAATCACTTCTTGTTGCTATACGCTTGGGTGCACACGGAACAAGAAAATTTAACTGATGAATTATTCATGTTTATTTTGTGACGTTTCATGATGGGGTCCCCCAACTTATGTACGAAAAAAAAAATCGCACCCGGGAGCGTGTTTTGCACGTGTGTGGCGACCGAAATGCATGACGTCACGACCGAAATGATCGGTATTGCTGTCACGTCTGTGTATAGCCTAGGCCAAATGTAATAAGAGAAATTCAATCTGTTGTTAAATCTAGCATTTAATCTTGTTGATATGGAAGAAAATAAGAGGAAAAATAAAAAGAAAAAGCACAATAGAAGAGGCCATGCAAAAAGTGAAAATAAAGGTAGGAGGATAGCCTATTATTATTAGGATAGGCCTATCCCTAGCTAGCCTAGGCCTAGGTCCAGGCCTAGCTAGCTGCTAATTTATACTAGCTAGGCTATAGCTAGCTAGGCCTAGGCTAGGTAGGGGTGCCGGTCAAGGCGGCCCTGAACCGTCTCGGCCAAAGTCGGTCGAAGCGGCCGGCAACCAAAGTGTCCGCTAGTTCAATAAAGGTAATATGTATGGAACGCCGTGTGCGCTTTGATTGTCGTTGTTTTGTAATCTTTGATTGTCATTGTTTCGACAGGTTTTCTTTTCCTCGGACGTAAATAACAATCTACATTATTATGTAATTTATTCTCTTTTTTTTAACAGATTGAATGTGATACATTCTTTTTTTAAACGAAATGGCGAATCGATGATTTACTTACTTTAACTGTTCTAAATGATATATAAAGTCAATAAAATACATTGTGGTGTTTGTATTGTATATTAATATATTATAATATATATATAAGCCAATTATTAAGATTCGAATAATTAAATATATATATTTTTTCAATAAAGTATATCAAAATAATATTTATTTGTTATTGTATATTAATTAATTAGTAAAGTAACTACTGTTAGTACGTGTTTGCAATCATAATTTAATTACAATAACAGGATGACATCAATTTATTTTTTTAATATCCTAGTAAATTGTTTTATACCTTCAGATATATAAATATTGATCAATTTAAAATGAGTTTTAAATAATAAAATAAGATGCAAGTGTCGGTACGATAATTAATTAAGCGAATTTCTGCTAATAACTCGACTGGCGGCCGGCCAGAGTGCTGTAGAAGGTCGCGTATTCGTCCTTACGTTGCTTTACTGAAAACAATGTATTACAATGGAATAACACTTAATGTATAACACACCCTATTATTACTAATCAATAAATAAAAACAATATTCGATAGTACCCGTATGTGTAATTTATGAGATATAAGAATTCGGTAATACCGTACGTAAATTAATGCAATACTGTATAAAGGTTCGATAGTATGTAAAAGAGATATAAAGATTCGGCTATACCGTACGTAAATTATTATTGCAATAACTGTATAAAGATTCGATAGTATGTAAAAGAGATTTACAGATTCGGCAATACCGTACGTAATTAATGCAATACTGTATAACACTGTCAGTATAATCTACCCACAGTCACAGTAATGTTCTTTGTATATTTTGTTTATATCTAACTAACAGTAACCACATTCACAGTAGATAATTTCGATTCAAATGGCGACCAAAAATGGTTAATATGTACACCCGGGGGGGGGGGGGGGGGTCACTCTTAAATATTTCCATATGGGGAGGTGCCTCATTTACGGGTATATTTTCGAGGGCCTGGTAGCACAAGTGTGGGAAAATATGGAGAGTTGGTAGCACAAGTGTGGGAAATGACAGGGTGAAATTAGTAGTTTAAGTCCCTGGCCCGCCCACCCGTGTCAAAATGTCACGATTTATCGCCAAATTTTGCAGGTATTTTAGCATACTGGATGCTATAAGCCCGGCTATATAAGCCCATCGCTAAATACCTTTGAATAGGCCTAGAGTTTTCGCATCAGCAGAAGAACACGAAACATAGCCTAGGACAAAATCATTTAACTGTGACCACTCTTGATCATCGTCGTCATGCACCACCGCGGACACGCGATAAACTTGTCAAAACACGTTCATGATTTTGCCATGAACGGTCTCTTTGGCCATGCGCAGATCATGCCGGGAACCAGTACAAATATTGCACCCTCTCTGGTGTGGCCTTGTTTCTGCCGTCTTTTTAGAGAATACTGGATTTTGGTAAATGGTAGTTCAAGTCCGTAGTATTTTTCAGTAAAACAGGTAGCGCAAGTGCCTCATGTCTTGAAGTGGCTGCTGCACCCCCCCCTCCCCCTTGGTTTATATACAAGTGACCCCCCCCCCCCCCTGAGTCTGAGAGATTGGTAATGTTCTATTCATCGCAAATCAATACATTTGTATAAACGTATATTAAATCAAAATAGTATTTTTTAAAGAAAATATAATGATTACAATATTATGATACTGTACTCGAGCTGTTCAACCGGTTTTCAGCTATTAAAAACAATTATCGTAGGAGGAGATAGGAAAATGCGAAGTATCCTCGTATTATTGTGTGCAGGTATTTTTCATGAGGACATCCATTAGACAGTGTATACGAGTATTGCTAAACACCGCAAACCCCGCAAACCTAAAAAAAAACATAGCAGACCCCACCAAACCAACATAAAAGTGATTGAATCACTTTTATGTTGGTTCGGTGGGGTTTGCTATATTTTTTTGGAGGTTTGCAGGGTTTAGCAATCATTTTTGACCAAAAAATGATGTTTTACCCCAAAAATAATTAGTTAACAGTAAAAATTTAATATTTTTTTTACATGGATATACCCAGTGGGTTGTATGTACACTACATGATTCAATCACTTTATGTTGGTTTGGTGGGGTTTACTATGTTTTTTGGGAGGTTTTCAAGGGTTTGCGGGGTTTAGCAATACCTGTGTATACCACGATCGGAAAACACCCTTATTTGGGGCAAATCGTTGAACCTAAATTCGTTTTAATTGTCAATAACTAATTATCTAACTAAATTTAATTAGTAAACAGGGTGGGTTACATCAGGTGGTTAAAATCAGTACCGAGATTCTAACCAATACCATCGAGTAAACATTTTCGAAATAATGCGCGATTTACCGAATTTTGCCCTTACGTAAATTTATATATAGATGCAATACTGTATAAAGATTCGATAGTATGTAAACGAGATATGAAGATTCTGCAATATCGTACGTAAATAATTAATGCAATATTGTATGAAGATTCGATAGGAGAGTGCTCAAGAAACGTCGGGTCAGTTCAACGTTATTTCCCTTCCCTTCACTGCCAATGTATTTAAAAAAAATATACTGTATATATAAATAAATAAATAGTACGTAAATGAGACATAAAGTTTCAATAGTATGTAGATTATGATGCAAACGAAAATTATTAATGATTTGATAGTAAGTAAATATATTTAGTTAGTTAATATTAAAATACAAATAAAATATACATTGATTTATCGGCAGGCAAGCTTAATTATTATAAAGATTCGATAGTACATGATTTGGCTTATATTTATTGGTTTGACCATACATACAGCTGTAACTCAAAAGATTGAAGCGCACATGGCGTTCCATAAAAATGACGATATTAAACTGGCGGCCGCTTTGGTTGGCGGCTGCTTCGACCATACTTCAAGTCAGGTCGGCCAAAACTACTAATCTGTCAACTCGGCCTCTAGGCCTAAGTCTGTACAGTACAGTATGGATTACGGTAGCTTAGAACGCAAAAAGAAGTGCTAGGCCTATTACTAAAAGGCCAGTTAATATAAAAATGGTAGGGTTTAGGATTTGGGCAATTCTCCAATGGCATTGGAAGACCAACAATCATTTTTAGTCGCATGGACGTGACTCTATAGTTCACTATGTCGGTCGGTCGGTCTGTCTGTCGGTCTGTCTGTCGGTCCGGTATCACTATACGTTTTATCGCTTTCTGACCTTATCTTGATATCAGTTTAATCTAGCTAAGTCAATTTTTCACAGTATATTCCTTATGGCCAGAAATCGATGTGGTTATGTTTTCACGGTGCGCAATAAAAAATTACGCGGTCTACGCACGATTTAACGAAATCACGTTTGTAATCATATCTTCACAACCATGAATCACAATTAAATAAAAATTGGTACTCAAAAATTTCAGGGCATAAATCATCATATGGCAATACAATTACGTGCGTAGCGCATGTCGCATGCGTACGCGCGCTTAAAATTTTCAAAATTTATTTTCGATGAAATAAGAGTACGTTTCAGGCAATTTTAAGCGTTTACAAAATTGCCATGAGTGCGCAGATTTTTGCGCGCGCACTGCACGTTAAATGTAAGTACGCACTTTTTTTGACCGATTTCTGTTTTCTTTACTTACTTTTCAACTCGAAATTACGTTATACGAGCACGTCAAAAGTGACAGGCTACGCACGTGTAAATTAAAAAAATATAAATGTTTTTAAACATTTCAACATTTTTAAACATGTTCAGTAATTTCGGTCAGTAAACACTAATGAGCACGCGACTGCAGCCATCTATATGGCCTTGTTTAAATCTGCATTAATCTACACTTTTTTGTCTACTAGGCCTAGGCCTAATATGTGTGGAATTTCGTTACAACTAAAATTGTTGTTTTATTAATTCACATTTCTTCAACAATTGCTTGTCTTGTTGAATTACTAAACATTACTAAACAAAAAACAACATTTTCAATTAGCCAACATCTAAACTGATTTTCCAGACGGAATGATCTACGCTTGATTTTTGCTTGCCTTTTTAGGCCTGACATTTTCAAAGACTTAGTACAGACCTGCAGCTTTAGTTTTTAAAATTGTCTTATCCCAGCCCCAACCATAGAGCTGGTCATGGATACTTATAAATTTTGTTTCATATTTCGAATGGTAGGGCTGGTTCTGGAGACATAAAATTTCATTTCTTATTTCAATCTAAACTGCAATATCCAGGGACTTAGCAGCTCTATTTTCACAATTTTTTTAATGCAGCCCAACCATGGTAGGGCTAGTTCTGGAGACAGTATAATATATATCTTGTTTCATATTTCGAAGTATAATTATTAAGTCCAATATCCGGGGACCTAGCAACTCTATTTTTCAAAATTTTCTCCATCCATAACAAAGCTTGCGTCGTATGACAAAATTCGCCCTATACCTCTCACTGACCATTTTGCAAAAGTAGCCGAAGGTTTTATCGTTCAGTGGTTAATGAGAGATATTTATATAAAACTCAACCCCAACCAATTTGGTAATCGCTTATTATCCAAGTAAATGTTCTGAATGTCACCATAATGAAAACAACATTTAATATTGATCCAAAAGTATTAATTAACGAAATTATCAATGTGGTTGATTCCGTCAAAATGTTAGGCCTACAGTACATATATTAGTTCAAGATGATCAAACATGCTAATGGTAGAATTTATATGCTCAAACTTTTAGAAGAGTCCGTTGGGATTGGGAAATTGAGGAAGACCTAGTATTATTAAGGTTTTTTTATTTTTCTACCCTTTTAAGCGATCGATCGATGTGGCTGCATCACATCACAATATAAAAATATCAATCCGCGCGTGATGCATGATATTTATAGCAGGCTGCTATAATTATTAGAATCAACTTATTTGTCACAATTTTAACCATTTAAAGACGGAAAAAAATATCGCAATAGGTCCATATAGTATTATAGTATTTATTTTAACATAAAATGTAGTGTGACCTTAAATTAGGACAAAAAAATATGTAGGTCTAGTGTTTTTAATATAGGACTAGTAACTGGGGTGGGGGGAGGTTATGGTTTGGGCGAACCCCCTTGAACTTCTTGCTGTATGAGCATACGTCGTCACTCAATATGATAACAACTTTATAATTAAGATAAGATATACTAAAATTAAGTGTTTTGTAGAATATTTGGAATTTATCCCCACCTCTCCCAATTGTATCATTTATTATTACATTTGATAACACCCCACACGTTAACAAATCTGTGGAAAAAAAATAATTTTCAAAACTCGACCCATATGATCGCGATTTTGAACAAAAATAGTACCTACCAAAAAAGATCTAGTGTAAAGTAGTAAGTAAATAAGATCCTCTGATAATTATCACCTGGGCCCATGCACATGTGTGGATATTTTCTGATATTTATTGAAATGCTATATTTATGTGCTACTTGGTAACACTACCTAACTAATTTAACATACTTTGTACTGTGGACATATTAAGTCAAAATACATCACAGTAAAATAGAAATAATATCAAAGAATAGTCAATTAACATATTATGTTCTATTTCTATTTAAAATATTCAAAGTAGGTTATGTCTCCATAGAAGATTTTCATTCAGTATTTTTATGAATTTATGTTAGACTATATTTGAATAAGAACACCCCATTACCATAATGTAGTAACATTTGATGTTTACATTTGTTATTGTTAGAGAATCTCAGCTCGTTCAACTAGAGGCTTAAGGCATAAGGCTAAAAAATGATGCAACTATTAAGATAGACCGATTTGTTGTAATTTTGTTATGAACAATTTTGCACAGCCAACAGAATTTGTTTATTTCTAGGAAAAAATTATATTAATATACATTTATATTTATAAAAACATTCAAAGCAATTGCCCTATAATAATCGAATAATTATGTTATAAAAATACATATAATAATGTTTGTAAATTCAGTTTTTAGCAAAAAAAAGTACATATGCAGGCAAAAATATTTTTTGTTCTGATTACTAATTATTTTATTTGGGATTTGATGAATAAATGCATTTGTACACCTGGGGAGGACTGCAGTAACAGCAGAGGGTAGGGCGCTGTTGGGTGGCACCAACTGGGTCATAAAACCGGCATATCCCCAAATACGTTCTGCAGTAGAGGCGAGTTAAAGCCGCCTCTAAATAGGCCTAGCCATGCCCTGCATTAGGCAGCAGTGATGCAGCATTGGTGTCTCTGCGGAAGATCCATTTCTAGGACAACGGCAAACCTCAGCACACATTGTCAGGCAGGATGGTGATCCCATTTATGGCTGATAGACTGCGGTGAAGAAGGCAACGGGAAACCACTATCATTTTTCCAAGAACAATTATGAAGTGTCACAATTCAAAAATGAAAGCTAACGGCATAAAGGGGGTACATCCATTGTATGAAGGAGGCTCCTCGCCCGGTAGGGTGTCTCATGTGCGACAGGTGGAGCTCGACCGTCATCAAGCTACTGTCCGCAATAGAAGACAAATAATGGTGAATTTATGATTGATGATTACAAGATGATTTACGCTGGAGGAGACAAACATGAAAAAGGTGTAGGGTTGCTTTTGGATGGTGATATGGCTAAATGTATGCTGGGCTATTGGGCTGTGAGTGAAAGAGTTATGCTGGTCAAACTGCAGGGACAACCCTTCAATATCTCTATCATAGCGGTTTATGCACCTACAGCTGACAGCACAGATGAAGAGATAGATAACTTTTATGCGACCTTAGACCAGGCCAAATCCCAATGCAAATCAGATGAGATAAATATCATCATGGGTGATCTGAATGCAAAGGTTGGCCATGGACAAGATGGAAACACAGTTGGAGAGCATGGGATGGGTGAAAGAAATGAGCGTGGTGATAGATGGGTGAACTGGTGTAAAGCTAAGGATATGACCATAACAAATACATGGTTCAAAGAGCATCCCAGACGAATATACACATGGAAGAGCCCTGGTGATGTGACGAGGAATCAGATTGACTACATTGCAGTAAACAGTAGGTGTAAAAGGGCAGTGACTCATGCAAAAACATATCCAGGGGCAGATTGTGGAAGTGACCACATTCCAGTGGTTTGCACACTTCAATCAAAGTTAAAAAAGGTGAAGAAAGCCAAAAATGTACAGAAATTAGACTTTGAGCAGCTAAACAGTCCGGAGATCCGTTTGGAATATTCCATTCAAGTGAAGAATAAGTTTGACATCCTTGTAGATGAAGGTGAAGAGATTACGTGGGATGCAATGAGAGACATCCTTGTTGAGACAGCCAAAGAATCCTAAAGCTTGGTTCTCACTAGAACGTAATGCAAGGACGTAAACGCAACGCAAGCGTTTTAACCAATGACAAGCGAAGTTATAGACAGTTAGCAATCACAAGCGAATAAGCCATCGCTTGTGATTGGTCAATTCACTTTCGTTGCGTTACGTCCTTGCGTTGCGTCGCTAGTGGGAACCACGCTTTACCCAAGAAAGAGAGAAGAAGGGAGAACAAATGGGTGTCGGAAGAGATACTATCAATGATGAGGGATAGACAGAAGATTAGTAGTAGATCAAGTAAAGAATATAAAGATCTAGATAGAGAAATTAAGCAAAAGTGCAGGGAGGCAAAAGAAAAGTGGCTCAACACCCAGTGTGAGGCGATTGAGAGTGGACTAGAGAACAACAACCACAAGATTTATCAGAGACTTAATGAGATCACTGGAAGGAAATCTGGCTGCTCAAACTCTGGATGCATTAAGGCAAAGGATGAAACAATGCTTGTTGAAAAGACTGATATTTTGAAAAAATATCTGTCCAGAGTATATCAGGGAGCTGTTTTTTGATGTTAGACAAGCAATGCCAAGCTTTCCTGACTCAGAAGAAGGACCAAAGATCTTGAAAGCAGAAGTACGAACAGCAATCAAGATATTGAGGAAGAATAAGGCGGCAGGACTGGATGGTGTAGTCATTGAGATGATTGAGGCATTAGAAGAGTATGGAGTGGAAAAGTTAACTGAAGTGATCAATAAGATATATGAGGATGGAAGTTTCCCTGAGGACTTGAGTAAGTCCATTTTTATTGCCCTTCCAAAGAAACCAGGTGCTGTAGAGTGTGAAAAACATCGTACAATCAGCCTCATGAGTCATGTCACCAAGATCATTCTGAGGATACTACTTATGAGAGCAACAAGTAGATTAAAACCATAGATTGGGAGTGAGCAGTTTGGTTTTGTAAAGGATTCAGGCACCAGGAATGCCATCTTTGTGATAAGAATGATAACTGAAAGGTAAGTGGAGATGCAGAAAGATGTATACATGTGTTTCATAGACTACACCAAAGCATTTGACAAAGTAAGGCATGAGCAGCTATTTCAAGAACTTAGCAAGCTTGACCTACATGGAAAGGATCTTCGATTGTTGCAAAATGAGTTTTTATTAGTGTCCAAAAAGGAGAGTCCAACGTGTAACCTTCGAGCAGGAGACCAGTTAATTCAGCAGGTGTCCTCTTTTAACTATCTTGGGAGCAAAATAACAGATGATGCCAGGTGTGTAACGGAGATAAAGAGAAGGATAGTCCTTGCGAAATCCGCATTTGGAGAAATGGAGAATATCTATGAAGAACTGTGCGATGAGTATGGAAACCAGGTTGCGTGTATTAAACTGCTACATCTATCCTGTGCTGATGTATGGAAGTGAAGCCTGGTCAATCACAACTGACCTCAGAAAAAGATTGGAAAGCTGTGAGATGTGGTTTCTAAGGAGAATGATGAGAATTCCATGGACAGATAGAGTTAGTAATGAAGGTGTATTGATAAGAGCTGGAGTGTGCAGGAAACTACTGAAGGATATTAGGATTAGACAGATGAGATTCATGGGACATGTGTTGAGGGAAGGGAGGTCTGGAGAACTTGGCATTAACTGGGAAAATAGAAGGAAGAAGGAGCAGGGGGAGAAAAAGAGTCACTTGGTTGGCCAGCATAGCTGAGTGGATTCGGAATAGAGGCAAGAATACCAAAGAAGTGGAGTTGCTGAACATGGCAATAGACAGAGAATTGTGGCACAACATGATCGCCAAAGTTTCATGATATGGCACTTCGAGAGAGAGACCTTGTTGAGCAGTATGTTGACGTGCTCTGGGGATAGTGTCATCATCGTCCTCAAATAGGCGGAGGGGATATGCCCTGGTTTTGGGGCCCCATTGTGTGCCTTCCATCAAGAATAGTGCAAAATTTTCATCCAACGAAAGTGTATAAGTAATTTTCCACCGTGACCTTGTAGAATCGTGCACACACGCAACAAACACTAAACATAGACTTGAAACGATACGTACATAATAGTAAGACAACGAGTACCTTGACCTTAAGGAAATTTCTTCTTTTTTTTTTACATTTGTGGGTGCTGTTTTACATTTGTGGGTAATGTGTTTTCACATTTTTGGTTGTTTTCACATTTGTGGTTGTTTTCACATTTGTGGGCGTTCTCACATTTAGTTTAGCTAGTTAGACTTTGTAGGCCTAGCCGGTAAAGCAGTAATGACGAACACCGTACACCAGCTATAAGCGGTGCAGGTCAACACGGCCCTAAACCGTCTCGGCCCAAAGTCAACTCGGCCCCAAGTCAAGTCAGCCTCAAGTCAATTTGGCCTCGCGTCATCTCGGCCCCAATTAGTATTTAGCCGGTCAATTCGGCCTCATTAAAGTATGGAACGCAAAGAAGGGCTAATTAGTAATAGTTGATATTATAATGACGTCAGGATTAGGCTAGTAAGGTTAAGCCTACACATAGGCCTAGAAAAAATAAAACGGAAAATTCAATATGAATTATAACACACTCGGTCGTTTTTCGTTTAATTTATTTAAATATTATTAGTTGTGATGTTATTGTTAGTCTTAGTAGGCTATTATTATGTACTAGGAGGCCTATATATTTTGATACAAGGATTTTCCCAGAATGAAACGAAATATTCTTAGATATAGATAGATATTATTGGATTACCGTATATTTCGGTGTATAAGTCGCACTTTTGACACGCAAATTTGACCTCTAAATTAAGGGTGCGTCTTATACACCGAACATAAATGCCTCACCACACAGATTGTACATAGGCCTAGGCTATCGTCACCTCGTTTGCTAGGCCTGAGTAGGCTAGGCCTGAGTAGGCTAGGCCTAGCTACAGTAACTAACTAACGTAACGGCAACCTGCTTCTGCCTAGTTTTCAAGTCATTTTAGCATGATGTTATACTAAATATGATGAACAGATTTGTTCATTATGGCGCTCCGATAAAATTTCATTTGTAAACGTTTACACGTACGATTGGAATAGTATTTATTTATACAGTAGTTATACGCACGATCGCCGTACCCCCAGCGCAAGCCCTTCTTTTGGTGGTCACATGGTGTACGGTTAGACTTGCTCCAAGTCTGTATTTAATGTCTTTCTTAAAGTCATTCCACACGTCGTCGTTTTGATTTTTGTCTGAAAATACAGACTTGTGAAACACGTATAGAAATCGATTTGCAGACCGCAAACGTCCGATAAGAATGACGTAGGTTATCATACCGTATTTGGCTATATGGCGCGGGCGGTATGTAAATATAGATTTCGAACCAACCAATGATCATTTTGTTTAAGAATGAAAATATCGAGTAGTTTTCATGTTCTTGGAAAAAAAATCAAATCGAATGTTTACCAGACTACTGGGCATATAAAATCATTTCTAGCCTTCAGAAACGTTCATCAATGTACAAAAGTACACACGTGTACGTCTCCACACATTGTCTACTCTAAACGTAACATAGCGCATGCGCTACATCTTACTGTAGTTGTTGAGTCTTTGAAATTCTAAAATATGAATATTAAAACAGCGTACGAGTGAGTAGCCAATCGCATGCGGCTGAAACTAGTCAACTGGATAATCTATGCACCAAGAATTCTTGGTGTCAAACCACGTGACTTTTGCGTGTTTCCCCAGACGGAGTATCCAACTCAAGTAATACACCGTATGAAACGCCATATGTGCAAAAATATTTATATTTTTACTAAAATTAAGACAAAACTCCGTCTGGAGCCCAGACTAGGTGTACGGTATTCGACTAGTATATTCTCTAGGTGATTATAGCATGGACCTAGCGTACACACTTCTCGGATACATAGATACTAATCGAATACGATTGTCCGTTAAAACGTGCGCCCTCTCGAAATGATCGAGCGAGGCTAGCCCACACACGTACATCGTGTTACACACATGGTCATGCACTCAATGTTGCGGCGAAACTCATGAATAACAAGTTAGAAAGAACTTGTTGAGGCTGGGCGCGGCCGAGCCTAGGTAAGAAAAAACCTAAATAAAGGACGCCGTTGTAGATATAACAAAATATATTATTACAATAATATTGATTACAATTTAAAAAAACATTGTTTTGATGAAATATAAGGTGCGTCTTATACATCGACGATGTATTTTATTGTTAACCGTTTTTGATGTTGTATTGTTTTATGTTTCAAACCTGTTAGTGGCGGTATTTATCGCTGTTGGTTTTGATTGAATAAAATAAAATAAAATAAAATAAAATAAAAAATACCGATATTTTACTCTCAGTTAGGGGGTGCGTCTTATACACAGGTGCGACTTATACACCGAAATATACGGTACAGTAAAATAAAAATGTTTATAAAAAGTCATATATTTAAAATTATTTATTATTTTACCAATTCGCTTTGCTTTTTGCGTTCCATACTTTATTGGGGCCGAGTTGAGCAATTATTTTTTGGCCGAGTTGACGTGAGTCCGAGTTAACTTGAGGCCAAGTTGACTTGAGGCTGAGTTGACGTGTGGCCGAGTTGATGTGGGGTCGACTTGACTTTGGCCGACTTAGCTAGACTTCGGCCGAGATGGATTAGGGCCGAGTTGGATCGAATTCGCTATAAGCCTAAACCTGACCTTGTCTTGTTGCTAAATGAATTGTCTTCTCTTTTTTGGCAGAATCTGTCAATATAAATTGTGGAAGACCTGGTATTTTCGCTGAAAAGTTACGGTTCTTTTATTTGTTTACCGTTTCACGTGATCAATCAAAGTGGGTACATCACATCACAATATGAAATACTCAATCTGCACGCGATACATTTATAGCGGGCCGCTAACATTATTAAAATCAACTTATTTTTCACATTTTTAACCATTTAAAGATGAAAAAACATTGCTATAGGTCCATATACAGAGTAATATTTATTTTTAAACGTAGGTCTTTAAGATTATTCAAAACCTCATTTATTTAGCAAATGTCAGGATAATATCTATATAAATGTTTGATTATTGATTGATTGATTATGCACTTCAAACATCACATATTCATGTTGTATGCAGTTTACAGTATGACATTTTTAAAGTGGATACACAAATTATTATTAGGT
This sequence comes from Antedon mediterranea, assembly GCF_964355755.1. Lineage (NCBI taxonomy): Eukaryota > Metazoa > Echinodermata > Crinoidea > Comatulida > Antedonidae > Antedon > Antedon mediterranea. The sequence continues at coordinate 26,322,083 of NC_092670.1, forward strand.
GCTATTCAGCAAGGGTTAGAAGAAGCATACCGCCAACAGCAGGAAAAAGAAGTTCAATATGTACGTTTTCCAGCAAAATCAAGACGTGGAAAGGTATGGTCACTACACTTTAATTATAAGACATTGAATGTTCATATACTTTACAGTAGAATGCGATTTAAGTTCTTAATCAAATGTTTTCGATTTACTGTAAAAATTTTCCTCAGGAAATGTTGGTTGACAGCAATGGATATAGATACACCCAAAAGGTTGATAAGAGGCGTTCTAATGTGAATTGGCGTTGTTGTGTGAGGAATAAGAATGTTACGTGTATGGCTAGTGTACTTGAGCGGGGTGACAAGTTTATTAAGGGGAGACAAGACCACATTTGTGAAACAGGTATTTTTATTATAGTGAATAAAAAAGAAAAAATGTATCAAGCATAAACTTCAATATTGATTATTAGGTACTGTAGTTTATTAGTAGTTTAATGCATTTATAATTAATTATGAATACTATAAATATTTTGTCCACATACTGTATCCTCATTGACATGTTAAAATCTGCCAAGTGTCTTAAGAGAATAATAATAATATCCTGGATATATATAGCGCCTAATGTAAATGAAATCTCTAAGCGCTGAACATTACTACCCCAGTCATATTTTTTTGGATCAAACACGTATGGAAACTTACTTCCATAATGCAGCTAGTAATCAGCGCAAAGTTGTGTCTTGATCTAACCGGGTACCCATTTATACACCTGGGTGGAGAGAGGCAAACGTAATTAAAGTATCTTGCCTACAGATACAAGCAATGCGGTGAGAGTTGGATTTGAACTTCGGTCTCACGATCAGTAGTCCAACGTCCAACACACTGCGCCACACGCCCTCAGATATTAAACTTATTAAATGTCAATTGAAATTCTATATTTTCAACACTAGGCCTAATTATAATTTAAAGTGTATATTATCATTAAAATTTAAAAAAAAATTACAGACCTATATATCTATAGTCTTTATTCTTTATTTAACAATGTAAGTTGGCAGGGTACAAAAAGAACTAAATTCCTATGGCTAAAGAGCCTCTACTCTAATAATGGATATTAATTTTAGATTTAACTTATAGAAATATTCTTGTAAATATATATTCTGTTGATACAAAATAAATAGTACGTATAGTACCGCGGATAATAAAACTTGGCTCTGGCCTGTTAAAAACAGAGCAGTCGATTTTTCAACTTATGGAATATTCTCACGACCAACTCATAAAAATTAATACTATTGCACACCATGTAACCCACAATCGTTAAAATATTATTTTAAAATATAATATTTTAAAATAGTTCTGTGTCTGTCTGTAATTGTGTTGTGTATTAAAAAGTAAAAAGTAAATTCATTGAAATTAATTGAAATTGGTTTTATTCAAGGTTCATCCTTAGAGGAATGGTTTTCGCAACAGTCAGATTTACAATCTGAAGAAGAGAATATATGCCTTCCACTTGCTACTTTCGATAAATTGGTAATTGAAATTGTTTTTGTGTAATTATATGTTTATACAAAAAATTACATATATTTTCCCCTTTTATTAAGTTTGTTTGTGTCTATTTTTTCAGGAAGTTGAAGAGATTTCAGAAGAAATAGAGTACATGCATCTTCCAGTAGCAACTAGTCATGGAAAGGTATTGATTGTAGTTTAACCCTCTCAGCACCGAATTTGGAAAATATATTTAAAAAAAATAAGACTGATTAGGTATTTTGTTTAAACCGTTAATGTTAATTTTAATGCATGTAATATTTTAGTAATTGTTTCCACTAGCCAGATAGATACATAATCTAGTCTTTTGCCTTAAAGAGAGCAGATGTTTAAAAAAATAAAAATATATATTTTTTATATCACAGGAAATGTTGATTGACACTAAAGGATACCGTTACACTCAGAAAGCAGATAAGAGGCGTGCTAAGATTAGTTGGCGTTGCTGTGTGCGTAACAAGTACATTATGTGCAAGGCAACGGTCATAGACAAAAATGGCAAGTTAACAAGAGGAAGACAAGATCACATATGCGTGCCTACTCAAAGTATGAATTTAGTGTATTCCGCTCCGCATATCAAGGGTGTCCAGTTTTCTTAATCTAGATCAAAGTTTGAAAAAATTATTATTTGTGTGTGTGTTTCTGGTTTTCAAGGAGTCCAGTAGAGAAGTTCACTTTGCCTTTATTGTTAATTCAATGTTGAACTTATGTTATTTTGATAATATGTGAAATTAAGTAGATAAAACAACTTCTGTTAATGATTATTATATAATAATTGATGAAATTAATACAAATTTTCAGTATAATTTTTTTTATTATTTCCCCTTCCATAATAAGTAATTTTGTATAAATTGAGCCACCTATTATTTTTGAAAAACATTACTGTTTTGCAGTCAAAACCCAGTAACATTTAATCAATTTAATATTTTAATATCAGTAAATTATCTTTCTATATTTTCTAAAATGTGTGTGTGTTTAAAAGTTGATATTAAATATTTCAAATCTTTATGCATGTTTTAGTTGCTCAATTTTTTCAAAATGTTTGTCTGTGTTCTGTTTGAATATAGTTTTTGTTAAATTCTTTAAAAAAGGCATTCATAATTGTATTAATGTATTAATTGTTTTTTTTGTTTTTTTAAATTTTAATTTACATGAATATTATTAGTGTAGTACAATACAATATTACAAAAATAAATAAAAAATTTGCTGTTTGACATATTTTCTTGTAGGTGTTAAAGAAATGACAAAGAAGCTTAAAAAGGATGCACTTTCAGAAGAATCTAAAAAAGATTCTGTTAACCAAATTCTAGACAAGGTTTGGTAATAATTTTAAAAACAACTACTGTACAACATTACTATTTAAAATAAAAATTCTAACTAAAGAAGGATTGGTGATTTTAATTAATTTAAATGTTTCTTTCTCATAAATCTTTCAAAAACCCCTACAAATTTTACTGTACCCATTGATAAAATTGAATATTATGCCAGATGTGTACAGTCCTTTGCATGAAGACATGTTCTACTGTACCACCAACACTTAAATACTCAGCCACTCGACTCGGGTATGGAAACGCATCTAAAATAGTAAATTTCCTTTAGATTTAAATCTAAACTTAATTTTTTCACCATTAGGCTGAAGCGTGTATGGACACTTTTGACTTTGAGATGGCTCAAAAACATTGTCAAGCAGCACTAGAGATAGAACCAGACAATGTGCGAGTACTGGAGACAACTGGAAATCTGTTGGTGGAAATTGGAGATGTCGAGGGAGCTAAAAAAATATCCTTTAGTTACATTTGTTTTGTTGCATAACCTTATGAAAATAATAAACGATGAATGGTTGATTTTAATACACCATTTTGCAATGTAAACCCACATTAAAAAAAATGTACTGTAACATTCTGGTTAAAATCCCTGTGACTGCCTTATAATATTAAATCGTTCTCTTCCTTAACTATTTTAACTGCTTTGGTAGAGCGGTGAGTATTTGTCCCGACTCTGGCTATACTAAGTACATGTATTTAGGACAGGTGTTTGAAGGTCAGCAGGCTATTGACTGTTTTCACAAAGGAATTGATATTATGTTAAGTGAGAAAAAACAAAAGGTTAGTGTTTCACAGCATACCATATATGCTATACTTGGGGCAGTTATTCTTTTCTTAGAATGCTAATTTTTAAAAAGGAAACAGTTATGCATTGCCTTTAAAAGATATATTTTATTAGGATGATATGTTCTTTATAATTGTTATTGAAAATCCATGTTTCTTCCATAGGCAAACAAAACTTCTGAAATTAGTGTTTTGAATAATGCAATTGCAAGTGCATACTGTTCAATAGCTGAAATGTATCTGACAGATTCATGGTATGTTTTTCTAGCATTGATTTAAACTATTGTATTAAATAATTGTTACCACTGGTGAAAGTACCAATTTGATGAACAGTGTAGTATAGCAGAAACAAATGTTGAGTTAGTTTAGGAATAATAGTATGCCTAACAAAGCACTTTTAAATAAAGCAATTATTATTATACACATCCTAACATGAGGCATACACATCAGCCTCACAGGAGGCAAACACACCTGCTTCACAGTAACTTTTATTGCCGTTACGCAATAAATTTGGTAGTAGTCGCTGTTTCTAAAACGCAGTAGACACAACAATTCAACGGTACAAACGTCCGGTATATTCCTTTTATTGTAGCTGGCTTAACACAATACCACGGCTTACCGGCAAGCTGGCTTAACAACACCACTGCTTGCACCAGTTATAACCTTCAATCTACGTTAACACTGTTTTATACACTGTAACACTTGTCCAACTGGTAAACAGTAACTTACTAACATAGATTTCGCATCTCCGTTGCCTTTTATAAGCGGACACATTTGTTATGCAAATTAAAACTTTACGGCTGACTAAGCCAACAACACCGCATGGTGTTTAACAATACAGTACTAACTTTACTCTAGCAACAGTAACCATCCAGGCCTAGGCCTAACTCTGCACATACATTACTAGGCACCTAAAAGCATAGTATTTCTGGGTGAGACATTAATGTTGACATTTCAGATAAGATTGCCAAATTTGAAAAATTGAAACTTTGAAACTTTACCTAAACAAGAAAAGAGAAAAACTATTGTTGACAAATATTGTCGGGTACCTGGTAATCTAATGAAATTATATGTTTCCCGGGTAAATAAACATATGGAGTAGAATAAAAAGCTTTTACAAACCGAGGGATTTCAGGGAAGCAGTCCTACAGGACTCCGTTGTGAGGGCCACAAGTGCCATATCCATTTGTATTGACATTCTGCTAGAAGCAAAAGGAACAAAGAAGGCTCCAAACTACAAGCCACGCTTATTCAATTGTCAATAAAGAACAGATGCATGCAAAAACACACCAGAACAATTTCTCTTTGGTAATTTGATCTAAAAAAGGTTAATGACAGATTCAAAGCTTGATGGAAAGATTTTTGTCTTGCCAGAACCAACCTCAAGTGGGGAGATACTCCTTACACGCTCCTTAGCTCCAATTTCTCACATTCACTCCCAAGTACCAGCCAGTACCAGGGGACAGTCTGGTCAGAGGGCAAATGAGTAAGAATGTAACTAAACCTAAAGGTATACTTAATAACATGGGCATTTGCCATAGTTATCAATGTATTAAGAATTTTTGTGAGACAAACAACAGGGACAGCCGATTTTAAATCCATAGAGAAAATATTGACACAGAATGGAAATTAAAAGGAATATAAAAGAAAAATCATACTACCATTTCCACTGCAAGAAACTATGAGTTTGTCGCAAAAAGAGATTTAGAATATGAAAGCATGAATATGCATGCATCTAAAGTTTGACGTTTTTTGATTCACATGAACAAATTCGCCTAGTGGAAAACAGCTTTTACGATTTCATACATGTTTTCAGTGCTGGTTTCCTTAATCCTGAGTACTGCTTTGTCTATTTGGGTTTCCAAATCTATCACATACATTCTTTTGTGAACCAATTGTTATGCTATTATTTAATGTTGCTTTAATATTACAGTATATCAAATTCTTTTTTATATATTTAAAATAAATTGTTTATTTCTATGTTTCTTTATTCAAGTTTCGAAGATAAAGCAGAAACCCAGTGTCATGAAAACCTAGAGTCAGCCTTGCAGTACAACCCAAACAACCCTGAAGCATATCAATTGATGGCAAGCTACTTCCTTAGCACACAGTCCAATCAGGTACATTTTGCATTTATATTTTTGTATATCTTCCATACACTGTAAAACAACATTGCATTTCTCTTTTTTTAATTTATTCATAAAATCGACAATTTGTAAAATTGATGATTCATAAACTGTTCGTAAAATTTAAGTTTAATGTTTACTTAAAGAACAAATATAACGTTGGGCATAATGAGAGGCAGAGGCAGGATTTTAGAGCCGTTGGTACGAGACTGTAGGTTTGCAATTTAAAAACCTTGTTTTTTTTCAGCATGCTAAAGAAATGATTAAAAAGAGTATAGCATTGTGGTTGCCAAAACTGAAAGAAATTGAGAGCAGTAAACCAGTTGGTGGCGAGTTTGACCCTGTTGAGGTTTGTCCACTGAGTTACCTCAGTCGAATTAGTGCTGTTAAGATTCTTATAGAAGTTGAAGAATTTGATGTAAGTTACCAAAAAAAAATTAAATATCAAAGATTAATAATCTTTTTCTTATTAATCTTTTTCATATTAATCTTTTTCTTAAAAATCTTTTTCTTATTAATCTGATTGCATTACGTTTTATCTAATGTTGATAATTAACACACTCTAATTGCACATTCAACTTTTCTAAACATTTTCAGAATTTGTGCCAAGCGATATTGTAGACTGATCTGCATTTGAAAATCAATTAGTTGGACCACTGCCTTTTTGAAGGGCCTAGCTTCCCGGCCTAGCATTTGTCAATGATTTACGATAAATAAGTTGAATAAATGTAGGGTGTAAAATAAATAAAATAATATAAATATTGAATGTTTTGCATTCATTGAATGGAGAAAAATTGACTCTAATTTGAATTTGGCTCATTAAAATAGAGCAGTTAATTATTCAACTCGTAAAATATTCTCACCATCCAATTCATAAACATTCATTATTTGTATAAAACTTCTTCTTTCATTTTCATCAATATGTTCCTTCAATTAATCATGTTTATTTGGTTTTACCTTGTTTAGGTTGCTGAAGAAATTCTACAAATGTTGTTAGAAGAGGATGATGAAGTGATTCAAGTGTGGTACCTCCTTGGCTGGCTCCATTGTTTACAAGACACTGAAGAAAATAAATCATATGCTAGATATTTTTTACAAAAAGCCAAGAAGGTACTTTAAATTTACTGTAAATGCTTGTGAAATGTGAAGAATAATGAATTAATTCATCAGAATCTATAAGAGCCTATTCTAAACTATTCTTTACATACATTTTTCTGCATTTCAGCTCAGTCAAAAGGTTGATGATGATAGCTATGTATCCATGACTTCACATATTGATGAACTATTAGAGAATGTTGGACCTGGAGATGGGGATACTGAGGATTGGCTACAAAAATCACTTGAAAGAGCAAAGAAAAATGATGATGATGTATCAAGTGATGATGAATCAAGTGGTGAGGAAGAAGAGAATATGGAACATTGATGTTACTCATTCATACAGTCTAACTATCGAAAAATATTTGTGTTATAAAAACTTGAAAGATGAACTAGGAGATTGACTATATTTATCTAATTACACAATTTTAAAAGTATCAAATAAAGAAAAAAACTAATAGACTTGGCAGCCAGAGAATGTATTCATGTGAAAACTACAAAAGGTTTGATGGACTGATTATGTAGATATATAGCCAAGTTTAAAAAATCATGTCAAAAGCCAAAAATTGTGTATACAATGAAAGCAACTTTATCTTTGTTGCCCGAGACAGTAGCCCCAAGTGACCACTGGAAAATGGTGTTATTCATGTCAAGAGTCACACTGCTAATTCTATTTGCATTGCAACTGTTGCACAGTCAAAAATATTATGGACAGTAACTTTATCCTGTAAGTTGCCCCAGACAGTAGCCCAAAAATGCCTGTTGGGCGATAATAGATTTAATCATGCGAAGAGCCAGAACGCTAATTTCTTTTACATTGTACCTATTGCACTTTGGGATATACGAAAATACCATTAAAATCAACTTTTTCCTGTTTCCTCAGACAGTAGCCCAACAATTTCCGATGCCGACCCCTACAAGATTTAATAACTCGAGGAGCCACACAGCATATTGTTTGTATTGCGATATATGAAAGTACCATTGACAGCAACTTTATTCTGTATGTTGCCCACAAAATCCCCAGCAACTAAGATTTAACCACACGGCTAATTTGTTTTGCATTGTAACTATATTAATCTTGGAGTATACGAAAATACCATTGGGATATACAAAATACATGGGAGTCGGCAGCAATTTTTCCTCCAGACAGTTCCCCCAAACATTTACTATAATAACTATGATTTAAGCGTATGAAGAGACTACAACTTATTCCACTTTACACAATACGAAAATACAACTTTATTCTCGTAAGTTGGCCCAGACAGATTTCATCATGTGAAGAGCTAAGATGGTTAATTCTTTTTTTCTCATTGGAACTGTGCACATTGGTATACACTACAGCTTTGTCCCTTTTACATAAGGATCACCTATACTTTGTGACAAGTGACAATTCAATTGTATATATTTTTTTTTTTAAAGTGTTTTGTGTTTTGAAACCATTGAAAAGAAGTCTATTTTAAAATCAAGCCCCCTGGGCTTCTTTTCAAGAGAGTATGGACTTCTTTTCGAGATAGACTATTTGAATATCAAAGGAACAACGGTTATTTATGATCGAGTTTATATCATACATTTATTTTACAGTTTAAAATGGTATTTTGATCACAACTATGTAAGATAAAAAACACTCCATTTCATAGACCATTTTCTTTCGCCCTCGAAACTTCTAACGGAGGTAAAAAAAACCATAATACCATATGCCTGCGCCTATAAATAATTGTGTTCGTATTTAGTGGGTTTTCAATTTTTTCTTCTAAATGGAAATAGTCTCATTGTCTTAATAGTATTAATGCTACTTTGAATCTAATTAGTTACACTTTATATTATATTACCTTACAATATTCATGATTTTAACAATACAGATTCTCCTTCTAAAACATGTCTGTATCTTATCATCAGCCGTTGTCAGTCCACTGCTGGACGAAAGCCTCGGCATGTTTCTGCCGTAGTGAACGATCTCTAGCTGCTCCCTGCCAATGCACTGTACCCCAATACTTGTCTATTTCATCTCGCCATCTCACTCTTTGTCTTCCTCTATTTCTGCTCCCATCCATGGGTCTCTATGATGTCATTAGCAAAGTCCATCTATTGTCTGTTTTCCTACTGATATGTCCAGCCCACTTCCACTCACTTAATTTGATAGTTCTCATAATGTCTAGGACTTGTGTTTGTTTCACACCCATTCATTTATTTTTCTGTATGTGATTCCAAGCATATTTCTTTCCATGTTGTGCTGTGCTGCTGCTACTTTTCCATTTTATTTGACAGTGTCCAGGTCACAGCTCCATATGTCATGGTTGGTTAAACACGCATTGATTAAAGACCTTTCTTTTTAGGCTTGACGGTATTTCCCGTCTCATGATGTTGCTCAGTTTTCCATATTGGCACCAGCCTAATCTGATCCTCCTCTTTATCTCCTGTTCTTGATTCTTTTCTTTCAGGCTAAATCTCTGCCCCAGATAGATATATTCATTAACTTCATCAATTTTATTGCCATTAATAGTCACAGATCCATGAGGTATCATGGAATTTGCCATATTCTTCATATTCATTTTCAATCCAAAACATTTGCTGGCATTTGCAAGGTCTTTAAGCATATCCTCTATTTCACTAATTTGCTCTCCCAGGACAACAATGTCATCTGCAAACCTCAGATGATTACATTTCTCCATTGATATCCACTATTTTATCCTCCCACTCCAGTGAGCGAAATATGCCTTCCAAACAGGCTGTAAACAGTTTAGGACGAAATTGTATCGCCTTGTCGGACACCCTTCTTTATGTGGATTTTCTCGCTTGGTTTGTGCATCTTAACTGTGGTAGTTCAGTTGGTGTAGATGTCCTTGAGTAGGTTAATGTACTTATGATGAATTCCTTGATATTAAGAGCTTTAGAACTGACTGTGTCTCCACCGAATCAAATGCCTTTCCATAGTCTATGAAGGCCATACAAAGCGGTTTGTTGTATTCTTGGCATTTTTCTTTGAGCTGGTTCAGTGTATGAATATGATCCATGGTGGAAAACCCACTCCTAAACCCTGCTTGTTCTCTGGGTTGGTGGCTATCAAGTGAATTTTCCATTCGATTTGTCAGGATTCTTGTAAACAACTTGATGTTTGAAAGAAGACTAATAGGTCTGTAGTTTTTGAGATCCCCCTTTCTTGAAAAGGATGATCATGTTAGCTTCTTTCCACTTCTCTGGCACTTTCCTCTGTGTATAGCTTCGCCAGCTTCTTAGCAATGACATCTTCCCCTCTTTGATTGTGTCAATTAAAATCTGGTCCTGGTGCTTTTCCTCGTTTCATGTTTTTGACTGCATGCTGCACCTCCCAATATGTGATGTCTGGAGTTTCTTCTGAGTCTATGGATAATTGAAGTACTGGCTGCTTTGATAGAGTACTTCATAAAATTCTTCAATCCTCATCAAAATCATGTCTTGATCTGTGATTTCTCTCCCTTTTTTTTTTATCAAGTAATGTTATTTTCTGCTTTTTACTTGCAAGTTTCTGCTTTGTTTTCTTTAAACTTCTATTGTTTGTTATTGTTTTTTGAATTTTAAGAGTGTTGTATTTTCTGATGTCTTGTCAGAGTTTCTTTCGTATTGTCTTGGATGTTTCTGTATATTCAACATTCTGGAATCCAATTCCATCTCTCTTCATATTCCTCCTTTTCTCCATTTGCCGCTTGGTGCGATCTGAGAGTTTGGACTTGTTACAACCGCTAATGTAGAAAACGCCAGCTAATGTAGAAACAACCGTTAGTGTAGAACAATCCACCACTAATGTAGTAAAACAGCTTATGTAGTAAATAACAATCAACACCAGCCAATGTACAAACGGTCAACAGCTTATGTAGTAATGAAAATTGCCTCTCAGCTTATGTAGTTACTATCGCCAGCTAATTTAGAAAATGTTATATATTTTACAAAAATGTCTAAATCATGTGGAAATGCATCGATCTTTACTTAGATATCAGTCTTTCCACCGCTCGTAAGCAACCAACTTTCTAAAACGACCACACATCGTAAGCAACCATCTCTGTTAAGGGACCGCTTCTCATAATCGATCACCTCACCACTTCTCGTAGAGTTCTGCGGTGTGACGTCACAACGGTAGATGGCACTGCGTGGTTGCTAGCGCAACCAAAAATGCGTTCAACGCTATATGTTGATAACCACTATAGATTTGTGTTGCTATATATATCTTAGCTTATAATTTTTAACTTAAACTGTAGTTGAAGAATAAATAGATTATTAAAAACAAATATTTAGTGATCTTTTGAAATTTTAGTTTGTTTTTATTGAAAATTATTAAGTTTTAAAAGACTACTTCAATAAGCCTATTCCAAAACCATTGGTGAACTAGGAGTCACTCAGGCAGGTTGAACGCATTTTTTGGTTGGCTAGCAACCATGCAGCGCCACCTACCATCCATGCAGCGCCACCTACCGTAAATGACCCCCACTTGTAAATGACCCCCCTCTATTGAACAACCACCATCTCTGTTAATGGACCGCTTCTCATAATCGACCACCTCTCAGAAGTGATCACCTCCTTGGGACCCCCTTTCATTTATTTTTTGTCACAGGACATGTGCCTTTATCAAAAAGTTACCGATCAGCCCGTTTTTTTTTTGGTGATAAGAGAGGTGGTTGATTATGAGAAGTGGTCCTTTAATAGAGGGGGTGTTCCTTTAAAAGATGTCGTCACTGGTCAAAAATAAAGTTTCAACTAGGGCCATATCCGCCCAACAATTTCCGAGATATGAAGTGTATCCCAAGCCGAAAATGTTTGTGCCGGCTATATGTCAAAGGTCAAAATTGAGGGTTTTATGACAGTTTTATGATTTTTATTACATTAGAACAAACAGCCCAAAAATTATTTGTATCGATATAAGGAAGCAAAAAAACACTGTTGGCATAGTTTGCTAGAGGGTGCAGGTAACCCCTTTCTGGCTCCCCAACTATATTGTTTATTTAATGTATATTTAACATTATATTTAAAAAGAAAAATAATGTTTTAATGGTTGCATCTGGACTGGACTCAATCAAGCTCATCTTAAAATTGCCCCAGAGTTAAACTTGTGTTCCTCTCCCAATTGATAATGTAGAAAACAGCCACACATCAGTTTCATAAGATTTTATTTACATTTTCATATACTGAGTTTATCAAGTACAGTATTCTAATTGTCTATTCATGGTTAATAAATAAAACCCAAAATTACCCAATAAGCTCTAAGTTGAGGAATGTAAATTGTCGTATTCGATTGGGAACTTTCGTTGTCAACGTAAAGATTCGTTGAGTACTTTTTGTATTCGACTTGTAAATTTGTGCTCAACAGAAAGTCATTCGAATAGAAAACGTTGACAACGAAAGCTTTTTCGTGAAGAACAATCTCAACGCTCAAAATACTCCGTTAAAGAAGTACTCAACGGAAAAACTGTACTCAACGGTGAAAGTCTAAATCGAATACGACAATTGTTTTTACTACAATGTAGAAATTAATTTGATTTAAAGCGAAATTTTTTTTTATACCAAAAACATGTTTACACTACTTTAACTTTCAATAAATATGCAAAAGAAGATTTTTTTTTAAAATACAGTATTTAAAATTGCACTAATTTTTCAGTATATGTAATATAGTATATCCACTGCCATGATATACTGAAAATGTATTAATTAATTTGAAACGATAAGATGAGGAAATCTGTGAGAATGAGAAAAAGTTGCCCACTTTATATCAATCAATTAATTACTCTTCCAACTGAGAATTAAACCTTTTAATCCAACAGCCAAATGCCTATTTTTTTCATAACCTTACAATGTTTTCTAATTTTTTTTTTTACGGATTTTGATTCTCGATACCATCAGTCAAAATAAAGAATTTTGTTACTGGACGGCTGTCAACAGCAACAATTTGCACCCACAGTATGAGTCTTAGGACTACAACAAAATATGGATATTTTTGTGTCATATTTCACCCCACATTTTTACCCCACATAGAGTATTTCCAATATAGGGTTTCTTGTAGCCCCACATAGAGAACCCAGAAGAGTCCATCAAGGACCAGCCCTTGGGTTCATTTAGGCAAATCCATAAATGTTCCTTAAAGATCAAGGGTACACATTTAGTTTTATTCCATATTATGGTTAAATCTATGAACTATTTACCCCATACAGGTATCAGGTCCTTATGTAGTGCACCACATACAAATCCCAAAAGAATTCTTAGAGGGTTAATTCGGGCAAATACATATCCATGGGTTATTTATTTGTATTGTGTGGACAGGCAACTTTTTCCTGTTTGGGCCAGCCTATTGAGACCAAATGTTTGACTACCCATTTCCATTAATACAGAGCCGGTATGGCCCATAGAGAACAGAAAAGATCCTAAATGGATCAAAAAGCTGCCACTTTTTGAGAAAATGTTGCATTATTGGCCCCCTACGATAAATATTCATTATTATTATTTTTTTTTTAAACGTAGGTCCCAGTCTTGCAGCAGGTATAGATAAACCCAAAAGTAAAATTGATTATGATGGAAGAGAACCCTTCAAAGACAATGTATTCAATTTTGAACCCGTGTCATGTGAATGGGTCTTTAGCTATCTGAGCAATCTTCCAACAAATAAAGCTACTGGGTTTGACAATTACCCCCATATATTTATAAAATAGCTGCTTAAACGATTTCCCCAATTATTAAGCATATTATAAATCATTCGTTTACTACATGCTGTTTTCCTACAAATTGGAAAACTGCAAAGGTAAAACCCATATTTAAGAAAGGTGATAACTCGAACCCAAGTAACTATCGTCCTATTTCTATACTACCAGTAATTTAAAAAATTATAGAGCGTGCTGTCTTTGATCAACTATATACATATTTAAATATTAATAACCTAATATATGTAAATCAATCTGGTTTTCGTCCATCGTACTCTACATCTACAGCACTTGCCAAAATTACTGAAAATTGGTACAGTGAAATCGATGAGGGTAGGATGGTCGGTCTATGCATGCTGGATTTCAAAAAAGCATTTGATACGGTAAACCATCACATATTATTGAGTAAATTAAGATTATATGGACTTAGTAATTATACAATACAGTGGTTTAAAAGCTACCTTTCTGAAAGATCCCAATTCACAAATGTCAATGATATGTTATCTGAACGTACAGTCATCAAATGTGGGGTGCCCCAGGGTTCAATCGTCGGTCCTTTGGCTTTCCTTATATATATAAATGATATGCCACGTGTTGTTAACAAGTGTAAACTTAGTATGTATGCAGACGACACTATTGTATATTATGCATCAGAAAATGAAATTTATCAAACAATAAACTATGAGCTTGAACACATTTATGATTGGCTGAAGAATAACAAACTAAGTCTGAACATCTTAAAATTAGAATTTATGCTAATAGGATCAAATCAGAAACTCTCCAAAATTGAAAACAGAGAACGTTCTGTCCACATAAATAATATTCAAGTTCCTAGAGTATGCTACAGTAAACATCTTGATGAAACGCTAAGCTGGAAATACCATATTGAATATACTCGTGCGAAGGCTCTAAAAGGTTTAGGTATGCTTAAACGATGTGGACACATTTTTCAAAATAATATATTAAGAAATATTGCAAATTCTATTATAATTCCACATCTAACTTATTGTAGTGTAATCTGGGGTAATTGTGGCTCGAGCTTTCTAAAAAGAGTACAAACTGTACAAAATAGAACAGCTCGAATCATATTTGGCCTATCTTGGGACACACCAAGTAAAGATGCACTTCAGCAAGTAAATTGGCTTACCCTCTCAACTAAAGATGAGTATGAATGTTGCATGTCAATTTATAAAGTTATGACGGGGCGTGCACCCACATATCTATCAAATCTAGTTAAACAAAATAATTTCAAATATAACTTTAGACATAATGATACAAACCTCAATGTTCCGAAACCTCGCACTGAGTATAAAAAACGTAGTATTTCTTATAAGGGGGTTATAACTTGGAATAAACATAATATTGATATCAATAAGATGCCACAATCTCTGAACGTATTCAAAAAAGAAATTGCAAACATATTTAAACTGGAAGCCTAATGCTGTATTATTTTTCTCTCTTTTAATGTTTTTGTATAAATGTGTATACACTGTATTATTTGTATATCTTATATTACCTATCACATTGTGGAAGAACACCTTTATTTTATGGTGAACGAATTTTATATTTTGTACTTTTGTATAATAATTTCGTGAATAAATAAAGATTTTGATTTTGATTGATTGATTTATATTATCAAAATATAGAATAAATTTATTAATTATGTCAAAGGTCAATAACCACACTTCTGGTCATTTTCAAGCAAAATCTTCTGTTAGACTGAATATAAATATATATCTTGGGAACAATTTGCAACTAGTTTTAATTCACTCTAACCTGCCGTTAATTAGATATGGCGGAAAGAGGTCAAAGGTCAATTGCTAAAAATGGGGTTTCCAGTCAATTTTACAAAAAAAAAACTGTTAGAGCTAATATAAACATATACAATGTGAACAATTTGACACCAAAATTAACTCAATATGTCCTGTAAATCCAGAGATATAAACATGTTTGTATGAACATAGCGGCCATTTTGTTTACGCTAATTACGCAAATTGCTCAATGCAGAGAGCCGTCCAGTAAAGAATTCTTCATTCTGATGGTATCGAGAATCAAAATCAATTAAAAAAAAAAATTTAGAAAACATTGCAAGGCTAACCATTGGGGTACAACAACCTGCCAACCAGACTATTCTGATTGACAAACAATTTGCATATGTCCTAACCATAAGACCAGTGGAGCTTTTCTCAAATTCAGTTTAATAGCGACTCTTGAACACTCGGCATGGTACAGCAGAACAGCACTAGTATGTAGTCAATTGACCAATTTGATAAGCCCTCATTTGAATACATAATTTTCAGTTTATTAGAATGGCTTTATCCTTCTTTCACAATGGACACCAAAAGCCTTCATACTCTGTTTTCCATTTCAATGGTCATATTGTTTAAACGATCAATTACCCATTCTATGGTGGGACGTTCCATAGGTTCCACCACTAGCATAGAAGATATAAGTTCATTGATAGATGGTGAATATCTGCAAAGAAAAATTAATTCTTTTTTTATGAACAAGCAATGCATTGATAATAAAGTTACAGTTTTTATTTATTTGTTCTTTATACTGGGTGACTATTTCAGTAAAAAAAAACTGTTCTCCCAAAGACAGAATGCAATGCGCTATTTGATTACCATGATTGGTCAGTTTAATACCAGGGCAATACACATGCACGTAGTAACAACTCAGGACATTTCTGAACAAATAAGAGATTTTACATGGATCCCTTGTTAAATCTCAGCAGAATTTTTAGAAATTGTTTTCACACTATTTAACTTCTTACTTTTTGCAGGTGTGAAAATGGTATAAGTGGAGTCAACTCAAACAACATTGATTATTTTTATTCAATAATCAAACTTACTCAGAGCCTTCTGGAAATTTGAAGTTTCGTCCTATAACTGCCAGATGAATACTGTCACCTTTTATGTAGATGGGTTCAAATGGTGAATATAAATAAGCCATGTTGAATAGTGTACAGCCTAAAGACTAAAGATATAGAATCATATTGATTATTGTACCAAGAATTGATGTATTTGTTAAATGGACACTGTTTGGCTAGGGTGGAAAAAAACAAACATAAAAGGCAGAATAGACCTGATGGCCTCACTGCATGATACTCAAGTGTTTGCATGTGAGTTGTTGTTTTTCCCCAAGTGTGAAAAAATGCAAGTTTCCCCAATCCGAAAGACAACCATTGCTTCAAAAATCAAGGTCAATGTTGTACATCCTTAAATAGTATGTGAGGGATTTGTTTCCAAGTGGAAATACCCTAACCAATGTGGTACAAACTTCCTATTGTCTTGTTGAAATTCTTGATTTGTTTTTTAAAGGCACTGACATTGAAAGAGAATGTTGGTACCATTGTCATTGGCTTTTGACTGTAGGTGCGGGTCATGTCTGACCGATTCAAGGTCAATCCCAGTAAGTGCAAACTCATGCAGGTATGTTTCGTGAAGGCACTGCCTAATCCCTATATCCTTTGGATTTCCAGACATGTGCTTGAAGTGGTGTCTGAGACGAGGGTGATTTTGATTTCTGTGTCTACATGTTATGTTCGC
Organism: Antedon mediterranea; assembly: GCF_964355755.1. Taxonomy (NCBI): domain Eukaryota; kingdom Metazoa; phylum Echinodermata; class Crinoidea; order Comatulida; family Antedonidae; genus Antedon; species Antedon mediterranea. The sequence continues at coordinate 26,339,130 of NC_092670.1, forward strand.
ACAATGAAGTTAACATAAGGCCCCTGTTTGGTTTGGCAGCACAACCAAGGACCAAACATACTGATTAAAACAAATCCAACAAGCATAATCATTGATGCTTAATACCAGGGGCGGATCTAGGATTTTGATATGGGATAAATAATTATCTAGGGGGGGCCCGAAATTTTTTTTTCTAGACACCCGGAGATAGCATCTAAGGCGTTTTGGCCAGTCGATTCTTGTCATATAATTATCTGAATATAGTGGGTTTTATAGACCATATTTAATAACCTTTACGGAACTGGTTTTGTTTTGCGCCTAAAGCCTGTTTTCCCGTCGCGAATTTTTACACATTTTTTGCAAAGTCAAGGCCGGTCACGCACAACCGGGCCCGTGTGAAAATTGAAAAAGTTACGGGTTTTGATGCTTCAACCCAGCCGGCCTAGGACATGTTTTCGCTGGTATCTTAATCTAGTTTTTACACTAAAGACAAACATTAAATTAAATTGTTTTTATGTTAACATTTAGTTTTACTTAGGCCTACACTTGTTATTTTGAAATATCAGACTTTAAAAGAGTACAAAAAACATCGTCGCGTTGTAAAAAATCAAGAATTGTCAGCGCGTAGGTATTTTTTGACAAACAATGATGACGTAATTTATGAACTATTTGATTGGTCAGTCAGTTGCATAATATATATATTACAAAAGGGGGGCCCCCATAAATCCGCCCCTGAATACTGCTGAGGCATGGCTAAGAGACAAGGAAAATTTTTTTAATCAGTGCCACTAGACTAAAAAAATTGAGTAAAAAATGCTGTAATTAGAGTACATCAAATGACCAATCCTGTGCCTTAGTGCAACTTGTTTCCATAACTCAACAAATACCTATAATAACCTAAACAATTGTGTGTCTAGACCCATGTTTTCAAAGTCAAGGATAATTTTAGGACCATTCATTGGGTGATCACATTTGTCAACTAGAAAGCCACTCTGAGAGTGCATACCTCCGCCTACTGTAAAATTCTCCTACATCATATTTCTCCGGTAAAAATATATATATATATATATTTGTGTGTGTCTTAATGCTGTTTGTGATTTACGCTAATTTCACTACAAGCATGTGTATGCGAGTTTGGTGTAATGGTTAAACAAGCGTTTCAATTAACAATAGCTTCAGTTGAAAACAATAGAACAGCAACGCGAAAATCAAACGAGTGAATTTGAAAAGAAATAGGTTTTGTAAACTACTTGCATCAAAAAACGTGCACATTAAATCAAATTATGTTTTAAAATTACAAATCACAAATTATAACTCTTGCCTCTTGTACAAAAATGAAGTTTTTTGGACAAGTAGTTCTCGAGAAAATTCAATTTGAGTTTACTTGTTACTTTAAGACTGCTCGCCGGATTTTGAAAAATTCTGTCCTATCTTTTTAACACTAGCAGGTCTGAAAAGTATACTAAAAAGTGGTCCAGAATTGGGACCGTGGTCCGAAATGGTCCCAACATTTAATGGAATGGTCCTTGACCACATATCTATCCGTATATTCATTTTGGTAAAGATCTTGTAATTACTTTTTGAGTAATCCTGCTAACAAACAAACAAACAAACTAGCCTTCGCGCATAGCGCGATACTTGGCCAAATCAAAATTGGCCTCCTGACATTGACCCAATTTTCACCAAAAGTGTGTGTCTTATGCTGGGTGATTTAGGCTAATTTCACTACAATCATGTGTATACAAGTTTGGTGTAAAGGTAATGTAACCAGCCTTTCAACTAACAATAGCTTCAGTCGATTAACAATAGAACAGCAACGCGAAAAACACACGAGTGAATTTGAAAAGAAATATGTTTTTTAAACTACTCGCATCAAAAACCTTGTACAATAAATCTAATTATGTTTTAAAATTACAAATCACAAATTAAAACTCTTGCCTCGTGTACAAAAATGAAGTTTTTTGGAGAAGTAGTTCTCGAGAAAATGTAATATTTAGTTGTTAAATTAAGACTGCTCACCGGCTTTTGATAATTCTGTCCTATCTTTTAACACTAGCAGGTCTGAAAATAATTTTTAAAAGTGGTCCAGAATTGGGACTGTGGTCCAGATTTTAACCAAAATTGGGCAGTGTCGTCCTTGCACCAGGTGACATGTATGGTAGTAATTTGGAGTCATTCGAATCTAACCTGTGAGCGCTAGAGTGATGACAAACAAACAAACAAACAAACTAGCCTTCGCGCATAGCGCGATACTTGGCCAAATCAAAATTGGCCTCCTAAACACACTTGACCCGATTTTCACCAAAAGTGTGTGTCTTAATGCTGTGTGATTTAGGCTAATTTTACTACAATCCTGTGTATACGAGTTTGGTGTACAGGTTATGTAACCAGCCTTTCAACGAACAATAGCTTCAGTCGGCTAACAATAGAACAGCAACGCGAAAAACACACGGGTGAATTTGAAAAGAAATAGGTTTTGTAAACTACTCGCATCAAAAAACCTCTATATTAAATCTAATTCAGTTTTAAAATTACAAATCACAAATTATAACACTTGCCTCTTGTACAAAAATGAAGTTTTTTGGACAAGTAGTTCTCGAGAAAATGTAATTTTAGTTTACTTGTTAATTTAAGACTGCTCACCGGATTTTGATAATTCTGTCCTATCTTTTAACACTAGCAGGTCTGAACATAATTTTTAAAAGTGGCCCAGAATTGGGACCGTGGTCCAGATTTTAACCAAAATTGGGCAGTGTCGTCCTTGCACCAGGTGACATGTATGGTAGTAATTTGGAGTCATTCGAATCAAAACTGTGAGCGCTAGAGTGATGACAAACAAACAAACAAACACACACACAAACCAAACAGATCAACATACTTGGCCAATTTTCAATTTGGCCAAGTAATGAAAGCACTCAGAAACTGAGTGAAGTACTTGGCAAAATATATCCACTGACTGGGAGCATGTTGAAAGATACATTTTTTGCTTTAGGTATTAGCTTTACATGGTTAAAATACTGATAAGGTTAATAATTTGTTTAAATAATTTTTAATACAAACAATTCCGGCATTGTAACAATGACCTTTCTAAAATCAAGATTGACCAGAATAATGGTCGAGGAGTGTCTTGAAGCTGTGCGGATTTGCGGCGCCTCTGCCTTAACCCATGTAGTAAGCTTAACCGCGTGACCAGTCGACTAATATTTTGGTCCATATCAAAGAATATGTCCATGTTAAAAAAAGACAGAATGCGTGCTATTTAATATATCGTACGGAAGATAAGCTTTTGAGACATGACCAATATATCAGTTTTCCTGAAAATTAATAGGCATGTTCTGTAAGTATATATACCTATGTACAGAATGAAATAAGGAAGGACACACGCAAGTACAGTACTAAAAAAACTAATTATCAACTAACAATAGTTTAATTTGAATAACAATAGAACAGCAACGCGAAAAACAAACGGGTGAATTTGAAAAGAAATAGGTTTTTTAAAACTACTCGTATCAAAAAACCTGTACATTGAATCAAATTATATTTTAAAAATTACAAATAAATTACAAGTTATAACTCTTGCCTCTTGTACAAAAATGATGTTTTTTGGACAAGTAGTTCTCGAGAAAATGCAATTTCAGTACACTTGTTACTTTAAGACTGCTCGCCGGCTTTTGAAAATTGTCTCCTATCTTTTAACACTAGCCGGTCTGAAAATAATATCATTTTTTTTTATTTGTGAAGTTATTAATAAACCAATTGTCTTGATTTTCAATAGGCATGGCCTGAGAGTATATACCTATCTACACCCAAAAATTCAGAATGATTGATTGAAATATATATTTATACTGGGTAACCTCTTCAGTCAAAGACTGGTCTCCCAGAGGGCCCAGTTGGTGATCAGTGGCTGTGATGTACTAATACACCGGGGTAACCCCCTACTCGTCTCGAAAGATGTACTAGGTTCTTTAAAGTGCACACGAGCAAGTTGTGTACACTGGACCTACGGTTTATAGTCCTTATCCGAGAAGACTCGTTCTACCACCAGAACCATGGAGTGAGTGAGCCTCGAACCCCTGCCGATGTTATGGCTACGTGATTACGGTTCCACTGTCTTAACCGCTCGGCCACTCACTTAATAACTTGAAAACTGTAGGCGCTATCGTGCTAACAAACAAACAAACAAACATACATACAAACATACAAACAAACAAAGTAAATACTATACTTGGCAAAATTCTTTTTGCCAAGTAACAAATCAACATACTTGGCCAATTTTCAATTTGGCCAAGTAACAAACACACAAACAGATCAACATACTTGGCCAATTTTCAATTTGGCCAAGTAACAAACAAACAGACAGACAAACAAACCCACGCGATCGATTACATATACCTCCTTGGCGGAGGTAAATAACCTGTTGTGTTAATTTTATACATGTTCATCCATGTCCATCCTTTATCTTTGGACAAACATGTAGTAGAATGTTACAATTACTGAGATGGACGTCATCAATGGCTATTACTGTACACATCCATTTTAAAATGGCTCCAACTTGGTGGACATGTGTTACCTTGAATCAGTACATTCTCATAATATAAAAAGGAGTGTCAAATTTCTGTGTAGTATGGACATACTAGAAACAAATTGGTATTCTTTTTCAACGTCATTACATTTGCAAACTTTACAGATTGTTGTGGCCTACACTTCAATTCATCTTTTTGTTGACAGAATTGAACTATTTTAATAAGTGATTCTTTTAAATAAAGGTATTACAAATTTTATAAATAAGCTTTAAATTTATCGTAAGCAATATTTTGATGATTTTTAATGATATTGTAATATATTTTAATTTATTTTGATATAGTATTTTTATGCATTTTTAATATTTATACAATTATATTCTAAATGTTTTTTTATCCAATGAGTGCAATAGGAGACCTACTAGATAGTGATTAAGTTCGCTTTTTAGGCCCTGTTTCTGCTGCCAAGTAAATACCGTATCTAATACAGCTTGCGTCAATATGAAGGGATCAAAAATTTGAAATTATTTTTCAGGTGAAACGCTTAGAAGTTTACAGACACGTATCGCTCAACATACGCTCATACAAGGAAGAAGGTATGAGTTATTTACAAATTTTTTAATTTATGAATAACCTTTTGTACGCATTTGGAGGATTTTCAGAGATAAGGTGAAGGTATTGGGCATGTCAGGGATGGGGGTTCGCAGTTGGTTAAGGGAAGGTTCGCCCGAACCATAAAACCCTTCCTGGCTACAGGCCTGTTTAGGACAAGTACTAATTTAGTACAATACAGTAATTAAAAACATACATACCCAAATATCTATCTTTTCGTTAATCACACAATGACTTTCGACATGAAAGAGTTCAGGAGCTCTGAACAGCATGCTGCATTTTTCACCAGCAGTATCCTGCAAAAAGTTGTAATGTGTACCCTTGACATCTGATAGGTTAAATTTGTATCATATGCCATTCAGTATTAGTTCAGAAAAGTTCAATTAAATAGTTTGCAGGTTTAATCTTTTGTAAACTTGTTGAACCAAAATCGGAGCGCTACCTTTTCGAATGTCTAGCTCCATCACCTACTGTAGCTTTCAACATTTAACGTGGAATTAAATAAAAGTTTACTTTTGAATCATTAGCTGAAGCTCTAGAGATCTGGAATGACATCTCAGTGAACAGCATTATTTATATCATGTTAAATTAAATGGGGTGAAAGGGTGATTGTAACAGATAACTATTTAACTCGGCTCTGTTGATGTTAATTTGTTTAAATTATTCATTGCTCTAATAATTAATTTTTACCTGTAAAGCAATAGCCTCTGACCTTCCCTTTACCTCTAACCTTGCAGGTGCCATTGATCCAAAATCCATCAATATAGGCATGTCATCATCTCCAAACATTATGTTATGTGGTTTGATATCCCTAAAATAATACAAATTAATTGACGTTTTGTAAAAATAATGTATATATATTACTTTAAAAACATTAATCCAGGTCACTCCTTGTATTAAATGTACGTATTATGCACTACCTACATACTGTAGCTCGCGGTGAATGTTCTCTTGTGGACGGTCTTTAGACCTAGCCTAGCTAAACTTAGTTTTGAGAGCCTAGCTGAAAAGGTTTATTTGTCCATTATCATAATAAAATAACAATAGAAATTCATCGTTAAGATTGGCAAATATTAGTCAATAAAAAAAAGAAATATAAACTAAAAATTCAAATATAAAAACACACGCGCACAATAAGTAAGTTAAACAAGAAATATTTCTAACAAAAAAACGGCGCTTGTCGACTTTTTGACTAACATTTTTAATTATTGTTCTTTCTTCAGATATAATGGTTTATTATAAATTATTTTGGTTTAACAATCAGTAATAAACATTTTGTGTAAATATAGTCTGGCCTGCTGTACAGAACAAAAATATAAGCATAAACTAAACTATAGTATATGTACATATCAGTCACTGGAACTAGACCCAAAGGAAGGCCCATGTTACGCGTTAAAGACGTAGGCAAACGTGATCTGAAGTCGGGAAACACAAACGTCACAAACTGGGAGGCGTCTCGGATCGCAGTATGTGGAGATCCACTATCAAGATGTGTGTCCAAACAAGCGCGAGTGGACGCGACGAGAAATGGACGCTACTCAAGAAACGTAGAAAGGAGAGAGCATCAAATGTGACCAATCATGCCGCTCAAAATCGGACTTCTTAGTCACAGCAGACCCTGCACCAAATGACGGATAGAGGGCGCATACCTATTGTCACTCGAGACCGACGGCTGGCAAGAAAAATATCCTTTGTTTTACCAACATTTAACTTTAAATTATTCTATTTATTTCAATTACTCAATTTACGATATAGTCAAACTCATTATCATGCTTATCGCCTAAGATGTATCCTGTGATAACAGTATCATCTGCGTATTTAATCACAGAACATTTATCATTTGCTGACCTAAAATTAGAGGTGAAAAGGGAATACAACACAGGTGGTAAGCGTATGTACTGTACAAACATTGTACGCTAGCTATAGGACAATACTGCATTAATTGTCTTTCTGTTTTTTCAAGTATTTCTGTATTTTCACTGAAAAGTTATGAGTCTTCCATTTGTTTTGGCCTCACGATCGATAAAAAAGTGGGAAAATAAAAAAAAAAATATATATATATAAATCCGCGCACAATGCATGTTGGGATTTATAGCGGACGAAAAAAGTTATCGCAATAAGACCATACAGTATTATTTTTACATTAAATGTAGTTTGTGACCTTAAATTAGATCTAAAAAACGTTACGTAGGGAATGGGACATTAACATTTAAATAAAAAAATGTCACTATTAGCTTACATTAAAGCTTGTTTCTGCTTTTTGCTTTTTTTTATCTGTCATTAAAAATTATCAATTATTATAGTCCCGATCGGGCCGCACACCCACAGTACACCACTGAAAAATTACACTGGCCCGCCCAAATGCATTATGCACTGGAGTGAAAAAAAGAAACATTATCGTATTTCATGTCATACTGTGACAAAAAAATCAATCAAGAAATTGTCCTTGTTTTTTAACGATCTTTTGTGTCAGAGTAGGGAGTATTGCTGACCAATTTAATTACATACCTATGAGCTATTGGTGTTGGCTTGGCATTGTGCAGCTCTCTGACACCCTCACATGTTGCCTTGAAAATTCGTATAAGCTGTGCTTGGTTATAGTGTTGTCCAGCTTCTTTCAATTTATCTAAAGCCTCTTGAAGCATTCCACGCTGTAAACGAAAATAAATTGTGTGTATAATTAAATTTTATACATTATATTCCACTTCCTGTACACTCTCTGGTTGTCAAAACAATCATTGATGTTAACAATATAGACCTTGATCCAAATTGTTCTAGAAACAATAATAGAAGAAATTAAATTATTTATTTTACAATACAAAAAAAGAAACATAGTGATAAATAAAAAAAGGACAGCAATAAATGGACAAAGATAGCGATAAATGGACAAAAATAAGATAATTATTTTCAAGCTAGACAACCTCTCGTTTGTAAACGGTGCAAAAAAGTAGGCCATATTGAACGATTTTGTCGTAGTAAGGATGGCTTTTTGTCGACAAAGACTGATACTGTTTCAAAACCATGTACACCTTACATTTGTAGAGGCCTAGTTGAAGGATGTGATTGTGAAATTTTGATAGACTCTGGATGTGATATGACACTTGTTCATTCTGATTTAGTAGCGGCTAAGAAAATTAATCGCGCGGAGCAGGTGCGTCCATGACCATGTCCAAGCCTATCCTACTGCATTCGTAAATATTAAGGTTAATAACGAAGACCATAATTTGTTGGTTGGCGGTTGCAGTGATTTACCAAGAGATGTAATTCTTGGTAGGGAATTTCCTAATTTTGGAGACTTATTAGTATAGGGAAGGGGAATAAGAATCATGATAGGCATAGTTTTGTTGCCACTAGAGATCATGCTAGAAAAGAAAAACTAAGAGATGAAAACGACTTAAATTCGGAAAAAGCTTCTGGGGTTATTTCACGTTAGTTAGATGATGTGGTTAATTTTCAAGAAGAATTTGGACATTAGATGGCCAACTACTCAGTGACAACCCTCCCAAAGAAAAAGTTCATAAAGTGAAAAACGAAAAGTTAGGAAAGAGTTTGCAAAAACAAAGGAAGCTAAATCTAGCCAATAGTGAATTAGACATTTTAGATATTGGCAGGGATAAAAATTAAGGATTATCAGGATAAAGAATAGAACTTTAATTTCACTTCGAGAACAGATGTTAGTACAGAAAGATGACGATGCTATAAAGACAGTCTGTAAAGATGGAATTTTATTTGGGCAGGTTTTTACTAAACACCAGACAGAACCAATAGAGCAACTAGTAGTTCCATACCCTTGCCGTAATAATGTCAGTAATTAGTTAACCATTCCGACAAATTGACATGAATATTGTTGGTTTATTATTAGTTTTCATTAATAATTATATTCTATGTTATTATGGTGTATTTAAGTTTTATAGAATAGGAGTGGGTTAACTTTTGCCACGTCCATGTATACTAGCCCCTCAAAAAAAAAAAAAGATTTTTGAGCTCAGAAAGAGGGGGGAAGTGTAATAAATTACCATTCCTTAACATAAGTAACATAGTATCTACATGAACATTCTTTTGATTTAAGAAACCATGTATAATTAATATAAGAACAATCAGGAACATTCCAGAAGTGCTATAAATAGAAACTGTAATCCAATAAAATAAGAAGTATATAATATATGATCTAGAAGGTTATGAACATATTGTATATAAGGGGAAGTATGACAATTGTATTAGGAGGGAGAAGGATTTTTGATTGAGGCATTTATTTTGAAGAAGGTTGGATATTAGTTGTTGAAAGTTGAAGTTGATTGAAATCTAAGCTTTGTTTTGAGTTATTTTACAACTTTGTGGATTTTGTGTGTATACTCTTATGTCACAAGGGAGTTCCTAAAGTATTTTCAACCGCTCGGAAAAATTCGTAAAGGGAGTTTGTGACAATAGTTACCTTTTTGTAAATGTGTGTGTACTTTGTAAATTACTTTGTTAATTGTCTTTGAATTATTTTTATTATATTGTTTATGTTTCTCTACTGAACCACTTTGGAAATCAATGCGTTAGCACTGAAAGTGTCATTCAGTATAAAGACAGAATAAACTAGATTTGAAATCGTCAATTTAACGAGTTCGGGTTATCCGCGGAAATGCAACATGCACATACATGAACATCGACAATTATTATGCCATCCTATGAATTAAATATGTTTTACAGTGCTGAATTGTACCTATATCATTGCGGTTTAATAACAGTATTTACGAGAATTACGAGACACATCTTCAAATCTAATTTTTAACATGATGACGTCATCAAAATGAAATGCATAGATAGCAATTTTGGAAGTAAATTATCTGAGCAACAACATATCAACGTGTTGAAGAAATTTGGATACGTAGAATATGGAAGCGCGTTCTTTTAAATGTCATGAACTATGACGCAAAATATGAAATTACGACTTTTATAATTGAACTGGCCATATCATGACGTCACAACATCCGATGCGCATAATTTGTACATGAATTCGTATCTACAATTCAACAGCTTCCAGAAAACGTTTTAATCACTTTTCATTCTGAGGAACTATAATACATTGAAATTTATTAGAATGATGAAAATAAGTGACCCAAGTTATTCACGCTTTTGCACATGAAATATAAATATTACACTTTTGCCAAGTTTCAATTTAAATTGTTTTATGGTTTTTGATGTTAAATACGCGAAATTCATAAAATTGCACGTAACCTGTGTAAACAGCACAGTACCTTTCCTTGACTGGAACACTCACTATATTTAAATACATTGGAGTGACTCTTTGTTTCTCAAGGTTCAAAGTCATTAAGGTCAACATACACAGATGATTCTGCATCTATCCTGAGCGGGTTTTCCGCTCAACTACCTGTCCAGCTCCATGTTTTGTGTAAATGGTAATAAGAAATAAAAGAGATTCCATATATTTGTTTTCCACTTACTGTTTACTGCTCATCTGTGTAAATTGGCTGGGTAACTTTAGTTTTAAATGTGCAAAATTATTTATTATTGAGACTCTAATAAATATCAATTAAATACAGAATTATTGAAGACAAAAACCTCAAATATAATATTAGTGTACAGTTGAACAAAAAAACCATGTACAGTATAGTAACCTCACTCACCCTATAAAATGGAAGAATAAGTAAAACTTCACAGACATCACCACCATGTGAAACCATTGCAGAGTCTTCTAACATAATAAGATTAGGATGTGTAAACCGTCTGTAAAATTCCAATTCATGTAATGCAAATTTTTCATCACTTTTACTGTGACACATTATCCGTTTACATGCAAATAATTTGCCTGTTGCGCCTTCTTCCACAAGATCGACAACACTGAAGCCACTGTGTAAACAAAATAATCAATAGTGATAACAAAATAAAAATGTCTTGTTTATGTTTATATTAAGTATTTGTGTGTCTTATTAAATGGTATTGTATTTTGCTAAGTTCTGGAAAACAAATTTCAGGTTAATTTTTTTTGGACAATAAATTGTATTTTAAATCTTATTATAAATCTTGAGTCATAAAAATATAATATTTGATATATAAAACATAATTCCATTGAATATGTTATTATCTTTCCTTTACGCTATACTGAAGGTTTATCAAAATGGGGAATTAATATACTTACCCTTCTCCTAATCTCTTATGGACATAGAATGCTCTGGAGTTGATTACCAACTTTTCCTTAGTACAGTTACAGCCCATTTTGTTTCATAAATAGTACATAACATGTGCAATTAGCATTAACGGAGCACAAATGACAATAGCGGTCTTTTCTGGCAATTTCTTGCTAAGAAAGATTCTATTGATCTAACTTATTCAGCACAACTTCCATCAGATCATTTTTTAGCTTGAGTGCTAGGGTATCAGTAGACCTGAATTATAAAAATGTAATTTTGTAAACTATTAATATTAATAACCAATTTGATTATCTGGTTTGAAAGTAAAACACTAGTCTAAAATCTTTGAAGTTGATATATATTTGTTCAAGTAGGTTAAGATACGAGAAAACTAAACTGGGTACTACGAGTACGAGTTGGACCTATAGAGGCATAACAATAGGCTTATTTGGGTATGAGATGGCATGGGTACGGGTTATTTTGGTTTACGATGGCATCGGTCATTGTGTACTGTATGGTCGTCGCTGGAGTATTCAAGAGAACAATTTATTAATACACATTCATTTTAATATATTACTTAAAATGAAGACTACATTTTTATACTTAAATCATAATTAATTTAATTAATCATTTAAAAAAAAAAGAGCATACCTATTTTTTAACAAACTGCAATGACGTAATTTGTGGACCATTTGATTGGTCAGTTTTAACGATCATAACGGCAAAGTTGAAACGTGTTCAACTTTAACGATTGAAGACTTTTTAACGTTAATTTTTACCCCCTTTTCCTGTCAAATCGTTTAATCTGTCAAACTCAACGCAGTTTAACAACTGACAGGAAAACAGGCTTAAATAACAAAATTTTATTTTCCTCAAGTCATAATGGCATAGGCCCTAATTATTTTATGCGCGCAATTTATGACGTGCATGTGGTGCGGATAACTAACCCGTCAAAAGTAATAGTAAGTTCAAATCTAGCCTAGGCTAGGCCTTGTTTGTATTACTATTGAGACGAATAGTGACCGTGATCAATATACCAACACAACCTAAATATCAACAGAATACAAATTATGTTGCTGTTTGGGTACAAGTTCACCAGCACAACACAGGAGACTACTACTAGCTAGTACTGTACTTTCGCACCTACCTGGGCATTCTTCACGGTCACTCACCATCAACTCCGCGCAGCAGGTAAATGTTTTAAAATTGGGTAAGCTTGGTGGTGCGATAGTGCAGTACACCGGCGCCTAGATAGCCGGATTCTAGCTAGCCTATTAAAGTAGGGATACAGGTCAGGCCGGTGTACATCGTGTTCGGCCGCAAACGGTTTCGGCCGCAATGTTTTGAATGCCCATATAAGGCGCTATGTATGGAGCGCCAACTATGCATCAACTTCCGTTTGTTCTGCTGGTCTTTTCATTGGGTTATTCCATTCTAAAAATGTGGGTGCATTCTAACGTGATCGATCGAAATTGACCGACATAAAATGTACGGCGTATTATCATATTACTTTCTGTGATATAAGTATTATTTAGAATGCTGTGGTTTGGATATATTTGAATCTATTTTAAATGATTTAGATATACGTTTATTATTATAATAATAATCTTAAACGGGCAATAAACTTGTAGGCCTACTTGTGTCTTGTACATTTACTCTTGCAGGCCTAATGTGTTCTAATAAAAACAGAAATGACCATTAAATCAGTTAATAATAGTTAATACATTAAGTATTTTAAAACTCTGGTTATATAGGCCTATTGTATGTCTAATAATATTGTATATTATCAACAATACTTAAATAAGCCTATTCCTTCGTAAGAAAATAGGAAGAACAAAATAACATTACAGTATTTCGAAATTCCTTTTTTATAGCGATTTTTGGAAAAATTAATATTTAGTATAGGCTTGAATTATTTCAGGATTATACAGTAAAACCTACCAACATTGGATTGCGAAAACTCTGAAAAGGCTACTACTGCTATTGTTTTAAAACAATGAGGGAGTGTCTTGAATTCTATCTTAGACAATGAAGGTGGTGTAGCATGGTTGTTTTTTATTAACATAACAATGAAATGTGTTACGTTTTGTGTCTTCAATTTGTTGAAGTGTTATTAACAGCAAAGTTAAATATAAAAATAATAGTGAATTATTTTATGTTTTTAATAATTAGAGGGAAGCTAGCTTGCTTGTTGTATGTGATTAATGGAGATGTTAATATTAATGTTACATTTTATTATGTTATTTATCCAATATTTACTATTTTTATAAATTGTCACGATTGTTGTAATTCAGTTTGTTAAACTGCAAGAACAATTTAAATAAATAAACCTTGCTTATTATTGTTGTTGCGTCCGTTTTCACTTACATTTCTTTTCTTACGTTATGTTAATATAATATGTTCATTATTGGTTTATATTTATTTTACTCTGTACAGTATTTGTAAAAATAAATGTTATTAAAGTTGTGGTATACATTACTGATTCTGATTTTCTAATGTACAAATTATATGTGGCAAACTTCACCGACATTGATATACAGTAACAACAACGATAAATGAAGAAAAACATAATTAAAAGTTAATATTTATTTGTAAAGTACACACTCTTCTTCATTATAACTTACTAGCAATTATACCCGCCCCAGGGCGGGTTTCAAAATTAGTTTAAAGCCTTCTCAACACCCAACGCCAGTATCTGTCTATACTCACCAACCTCCACCCTTCTTCAATACCACCCCATACTATTTTTTAAAAACAAATTCTTCCCAGTGATGGACAAATTCAATTCAACGTAAGCTTCCAATTGAGAGGAGTATACATAGCTATGTAATTTAATAATGGTTGAAGTACGTTGTAAATTGTGTAAATGAATAGGTGTCATATTGGCTAATAATTAAAATATCTAATTTAGATACTGCGAGCCTTCTTTCTCCTCTCACCACCCCAGTCACAATCAACAAACCTTAACTCCTCCCCTAGAGACAGTTCAAATATAGTAACTTTTCCTAGTACAATTCCAAGCATATAGGCTACTTCATTACGCCAGTATTTTCGCTCTTCCACCTCCCCCTACAAACACACCCCAGATACACTGGGTGATGTGTTGAAGACGGTTCCAGTACAAATTATGTTATTATCACTCCCAACCCATAATCCCTCAGTGGCAGTTTTCAAATGTAGTTTAAAACATTCCAAATACAGTTTCGGTCATGGTGACAGGCCTACATCCCCACCCCAAACTCCCAGCCGCTTCCCAGGAATAATTAAATACTTTAACATTTTCCAAACACAATTCTGGTCTAAGCAAAACCCCCACTATCCCCTGAACCACAACTCCCAAGCCCAAGTTTTTTCCTTGGAGGCATCGGGATGTAGTTGAACACAGTAACGGTAAACAACGTGTGTATGTTCACACAGGAATGGATGTCTGTGTGTAATGAGAAAATCCAAGAGACCGATACATAGCTGGATATGGTTAAAGTACTTTGCTAAATGTGTAATTGAATAGGTGTCATATTGGTTAATGAATAAAATACGTATATCTATATCTATATTTCCCCAAACACCTAGCTGAGGATAATTAAAATACTGTAAAATTTTTGTAGTATACAATTCGATAGCCTACAACCCCTAGCAAAAATGACATCACAAACCACCAGGTAAAACCGTCCGGGTACAATTGCCATCATTTTGATACCCCATATGTATGGTTACATGCAGAAACAGAAATTTGTATAACGAACAAACATCGAAAGTGGGGATTTTGACCACATTTTGGTCCCTAACTTGGATCCTAGGTGGCGGATGATGTTCAAATATAGCTTAGAACATTCCCGGTACAATTGCGGTCATTTTGATACCCCATATGTAAGATTATGTGCAGTAACAAAATTTTGTATAACGAACAAACAAACAGACAAACAGACAAACTCTCTCACTTATAATATAGATAGAAGTGCATATCCTTAAATTAATCTAATAGATAGTACTGTATATAACTTTCATTCTTTTCAGTCTTAAATATCGTTGGGGCACATTTTCCGACCGGTACAAAAATGAAAACATTTCATTATCTTATGTCATTATTTATAATTCAATCTTTATATAAGAAAAAAGAAAGCATGATTTTATGTTCAATATCACAAAATACACATTAAATCTCATTTAATTTGATTTATAAATAACATTTTGTTGTACTTAGTTAATAATAAAACGTCAGATATTTATGACTGTATAATCTCACATAAAAAAAGTAGGGTAAGTGATCTAAATATAACATCGAAACTTTGCTGTATAATGTCTAATTTCATAACGTGATTCACTAGTTATTACAAAAGTTAGTAAAAAGACTTAAAAAAAACAGTTGTTTGTTTGATTTCATCGTGTTACATGAAAAAGAAAATTTTGTAAATATATAATTTTGTGTGTTTTCGCTTGCATCGTTATTCATTTTGGTTTGATTTATTACAGTAAGGCCTCTAAAGTTAAAGTTAAAAAGTATAGTCACCTACAAAAATGACACAAGCGCAGTCGGTTACTTGCAAGAAGTTTGGCTAAACAATGACCATTAATAACGCTTTTAAGTTAGGCGTTTACCGTCACACAATACACACACACACAAAATTCGATACATTTAAGGATTCTTTTTTTGTAATCGGTAAAACAATAACCGGAGTCCGCGCATCTTTATAAGAGAACATCATTTTAGGGAATATTACTTATTTCTGAATTGTCATCTGAATTGTTAACTACACTTTTACTGTTTATCTACGAACCATGAACGATTGTATTGAATGTCGCAAACCCGTAACGGAACAGCAAGAAGAACTGTTTTGCGAAGAGTGTGACACTGTCAGAGATGGCAACATCGTCGGTGTGACTCAGGAGTGAAAAGAGCATGCAGCGTACAGGTTAGCCGTCGAAGAGGGTTTTATTGATTGGACATGTAGAGAATGTGCTCCAGAAAACAACGTCCAACCGGTGCCGAACACGACGGTATTCGTCAACCAACCCTCGTACTCACCAACTCCTCGTACCCAAAATGTTAGCTCGATCGTACCCATGGCATGGTACGGGCTGGCTCGTACCCATCATGGGCTGGCCGGTACCCATGTTTAATGCTATTTAAAGTATATTTATATTACATTTACACATAGTTTTATTACATTTTTAGATACCAATCATAATGATCGATAATATAATGGCAAAAACTACTGACCTAAATAGTGTAATAATTACAGACTCGTACGAAAAAAGCACAGCTTCCACTGTTTATTTGGGTCATTGTTTATATTAATTATACACGTCGAGCCAAGTTAATAATTGAGGGCGCTATTGTACATGGAGGCAAAGTAGTGTATGTTTTGAGGATGCAAAAATAAACGCGAGAGACACTATGTGCGCCTATTTCAAGGGCGCCTCGCACGTCGAGTAGGGATACGGAAGGTTATTGTATAGGAAATAGGCTATATAACAGAAGAATAATATGACTGTCAAATTAAGATTTAATACGAATTAACATATAAAATGTACTGTTATCTTTATAGAAAGTTCAAATGAATCATATTTTTATGTTTTTGAATACAAATTTGTCTTTCAATTACCTGGAATTGTTGAGGTACCTGGAATATCTACCATATTGTATTTCTTTTATTTGCAAATCAACTTTTTTTAAATTATTATTTACATTAATTGTTTATCATTGGACAAAGATAGAGAATTTAATACCTAGCTTTAGAAACACTTTTTCATCAGAGTGAATAAATATATTAGGGGCATATTATTGGTAATAATAATAGGCCTACAAAGTGTATGCCTATATTTGTAATCAACAATATTATACAAATAGTCGATCTGTCTATAAGGGGATACATAATACAATGAATACGGTAGGCCTACCAGTAGGCCTAACATTATAGGAATTTATACTCGTACGAGTATATTTTTTTACTGAAAAAAAAACCAATTATTGTTAATTATCTATTAATTTTAATAATTTGATATAAATAATTATTATATTATGCTTGTAACACTCCGAACTTTCGTGCATTCATCGTAATTTTATATGCCATGTAATGCCTAACATTTTCATTATTGGTAAGGTATATCAAGGAAAAAATATCCATGGGGAGGCCTACTTTACCCCTTTTATTATAGTACCCTTTCTTTATAGATCAACTTTCTTTGACAGTGGGATGATGACATTTGTCACCCACTGTTTAAGAGGCGACATTTTTTAGTACACCTCCGAGCAAAAGGCATAGATGGTATCAATCATCTGTTCACCACCTCCTTGGAGGGCTTCTGCCGTAGCACAATCGAGGCCAGCTGCTTTGTTGGTTTTCATAGCTGTGATAGCTTCTGCAGTTTCTTCACGTGTTGGAGGGTCAGTGCAGATTGGAAGATCGTCACTGGCAGGAGCAGGTAGATCTGATGGGGCCAAGCCACTGTCATTATTCAGAATAGAGCTAAAGTAGTTCTTCCACTCTTCAAGAAGGTGTTCTTCGTTCTCTGGTGGCTCGCCATTCCTCAGTTTCACTTTGATCTTTTTCTTGGGGTTTTTCACGAACAACGTGTGTATTATGTTCCAGGTGGTTGCGTAATGCCCTCGCTCGTCAGCAATTCGAAGATCTTCCATTTGCTGGTGAAGACTTGCAGCCTCATCGTCTTTGTATGAGTCGCTTAGTCGAGTATTAAAGACCCCTTCCCTGCAATTTTGGACGTTTTTTGGAAAATAATACATATATATCACTTTAAAAACATTAAACCATGTCATTCCTTGTCTTAAATGTACGTTTTATGGTAAATTATGATAAAAAGTGAGAAACAATGCACTACCTAAGTAGCTCGCGGCGATCGAACTCTCGTGGACGGTCTCAGGCCTAGCCTAGCTAGGCTTAGTTTTGTAGGCCTAGCTGGTAAACATCGGTAACGTACGAACATCGTACGCTAGCTATATACCTAGCCTGACGTTGTATAGTTGCTGCATTAATTGTCTTTCTATTTTTGCCAGACTCCGTTGATACAAATTGGGGAACACCCGGTATTTTCGCTGAAAAGTTAGGAGTCTTCCATTTGTTTTGGCTTCACGATCGATCGAAAAGTGGGCGAATTACAGGTGAAAAACAAAAATATCAATCCGCGCGCAATGCATTTTGGGATTTATAGCGGGCCGCTATAATTATTAAAATCGATTTATTTTTCACATTTTTAACCGTTTAAAGACGAAAAAAGTTATCGCAATAGGACCATATAGTATTATTTTTACATTAAATATAGTTTGTGATCTTAAATTAGATCTAAAAAACGTAGGGAATGGGGCTTTAAACTTCCTCTACCTTGCTCTGGCTTGGGGAGATTTTGATAGTAAGAACCTCTTCTTAACCTCATCTCCTTTAAGCTTGAGGTTGGTTGTCTCTTCAGATACCCAACTGTGCAGTTCATGTTTTTTCTGTCTGCCAAGCACTTTCTCAGCTGCATCACCTACTGAAGTTGCAAAAGACTCGTACCTTTCTGATATGTCTAATGATTGGTCATCTAAAGACAGTGTTTGGAAACGATTTGATAATTCAAGTTGGAACTGCTCCTTCTTTTCTGGATCTTCTAGCTTCCTCCAGTCTAACTTAGGTCTCTTGAATGCCTTTTTCTTGGTTAATCTTAGACTTGTAAGAAGGTGGATGCTTAAACCAGACTTCTTATTATATCACCAGATTGTAAATTCAATTCCAAAGCTCTGGAAACAGAAATTAATTGAACAAGGTGTAAACACAACTAATGAAGTTGAATCCAAATTACAGACATTAATTTCTGTGAAAACGAGAAATTGTCATTATATCTATAAACACATTATATTAAAAAATGTTGAAGAGCCAATTGGAATTGAATCCAAATGGGAAAAGGAGTTTGACAACAAACTTGATTGGAAAAACCTTTTCTCAAATTTACACGCCTGTACAAATGACACTAAGCTAAAAAATGTTCAATTTAAATTTATTCATCATATAATTTATACAAATACAATGCTCTTTAAGATGTCAAAGGTCGATTCACCAATGTGTAGTTTTTGCAAGGAAAAGTAAGAAACACTGCTACATATGTTCTTTGAATGTGATCTGGTAAAGAAAATTTGGGAAAACGTAAAACAATATATGTATCGAAATATCAACAATAACTTAATTATCACCAAAGAAAGTATATGTTTTGGTTTTGGAAAAACACACAGTGATGCAAACATTTTAATTTTACAAAGTGGTACATATTTAGTTGCAAAATAAAAAAACAATTACTTAATTATAATCATTTATTTCACATTTACCAAAAATACAAGGCAACCATATTTTTAACAAAATGATTATTATAAAGTGTATTTTTGCGATACATTATTTTTATTATTTTTTTTCCTTTAATTTCATTACTCTCTTATTTTTGAGAGAGTATTATATCGTTTTAATAGTTACGTTGCCTTTATATATTAATTTTGTATTATGTATGTGTTGAAATGAAATAAAAAAAAGAAGGTGGATGCTTACGATGCGATGATCGGAGTCCAGTTCGACGGAGTTGTAGGCTCGACAATTTCGCAGGAAGTTTACCCACTTGCAGTTTATAAGGATGTGATCTAGCTGATGTTTTGATCCTGCTGGGTGAGTCCAAGTCCATTGCCTCTCACGTGGATGGGAAATCTTGACTGTGCAGGACGAAGTTTGTGTTCTACACACAGCTTTACCAGTCTCTCGCCGTTATTGTTAGTCTCATCATGATAACAGCATCTCCCAACAACATCAGGATGTGTAAGATGGCTGTCAGCACCAATTCTGGCGTTGAAGTCGCCAATAATAAGGTTGATGTTATGTCTCTTCACTTGCTCCAGATGTTCTGCAAGTGAAGCATAGAAGTCTTCCTTTGTTGATGAAGGCCACATTCAGTAGGACCATACACAACAGTTATGCAAAAGCTGGGGCTTTCCATTGAATGTGACGTAAAAAATTCTTTCTGAGATGCTTTCAATCTTCTTGATGCACTTGTAGATTGATTTGGACATGACTAGACCAACACCACCTATTCTCTGGCTAGTGGCAGATCCATAGACAAATACATAATTTCTATCATCTGACCAGAGTTCTTCTGTTTGGCTGGTGGTAATAAGTCTGTGTTCCTGAATGCTGATAATGTCGATACCAGCATCTGCGCAGTCGGTAAAGAGCTGATGGAGTTTCCCAGTCTGGTACACAGTGTGTACGTACGTTATATGTTGAGATCACAAAGGCTTTAAAGGCAGACAAGCGACAATAATCAGGACCAGCAGTTCGTGATGGGTGTCGAGTTCTCGTTGGCCCGTCATGAAGTCAGTAGTAGACTGCCGACCGGCTGCCTTCCATTGTTTTTGGATTTTTTTTTTAGTTTTCGTAGTCAATATAAGTTTGCTAGAAATTGTTTTTCTCCGTTCCTAGCACGCGACTAAAAATACTGAATAGATGAGGGGCGTATCAATTTGATCCCTAGTGCGCGTGCGTACACTTGAAGCCTTTTCCACTATACTAGGCGAAATTGTTCGCACGAATCAAACGTTTCGAAGAGAAAAAAAATCGCCTACTCTCTTTCAATTCCACTAACATGAGCGAATAGCTGCGACGTTCATGTTCCTCGCGTGACTTTTCAATTCGCATGAGTGCTCATGAAAGCGTCATAGCTCATTTCCTGAGCTCTGATTGATTGCGCAATATTTCGCTTCACAAAAAGTAGAAACAATTCGAACTAGTAAATTTCGCTGAAGCAAAAAATCAAAGGAATAAATTCGTCGAAGAAGGGAGTATGGCAGACAGAAACTTGAGTTTGAACAATACCATGAAAGCCCCAGTGGTCTAATGGTTAGGACAGCTGCAGATCAAGCAGACGGTCCGAGTTCAAGTCTCGGTTGGGGAGATTTTTTCTCATTCTCACAGATTTCCTCATCTTTATCGTTTGAAATGAATTAATTAATTTTCAGTATATCACCAGGTGGTTTAGTGTGTATTCTGTGCGTGTGATGTTTATATATACATTATATAAATATCTCTTCTGAGATCCCGCCTCGTGAATAAAATACTGTTAGATGAGTGCGTATCAATTTGATCTGTGGTGCGCATGTGTACAATTGAGGGACTAGTGCTGTTTCGACATACCACGCCGAGAATGTTAAAGAGTCGCTATTCAATCGAGTTTGAACAATACCATGAAAGCCCCAGTGGTCTAATGGTTAGGACGGCGGCATATTAGGGGGTAGACGGGATTGTCAAAAAATGGACCAAAACAATATAGAGTGACTCTCCGACCCCATAAAGTATAAAAATGATATAAACTTAAATACAGAAAAAGTAACACAAATAGGACCTATATACAACAGTTTAAAATAACATTTCATTGCGGACAGGTGTTTGAAGCAGGTTTTTCTTAAGTGAATATATAAATGATGACAGGGAAAAACTATCTTTAACATTTGGAGGCAAGTTATTGAACAGACGTGGAAATGAATTAAAAATATTAGGCCTATAATGAACAAAATTCGTTCTTGAAATACTATGGACAAATACTACAGAATTAAGGTATTGTAGATTTTGAGTAATGTACCGAGTCTATTGAAATATCAATTTTCTTGTATAAAATCTTAGCGATAGAAGTAATTCCCAAAAACAAAAATCTATTTGAAAGGCTTATACCAAGACGATAAAGAAGGATTTCATAAGGAACAGTTAAATAATTATTTTGTAACGTGGGCCTAGAAAAACATAATCTGGTGACCATACACTGATTTTTTCAAGATCCTTAACACACCAAGAATAATTACATGAAAATCGAAAATGATAACATTTGGATTGTCTGAATAAATACTTTGGGTACAAGTTTTAGATGATCAAAAAGACAAACGCAATATTAAACAGAATACTATTACTGACAAAATGGCGTGTCAGATTACTGAAATGACCGTACTACCGTACTAGCCAATCCTATGGTTTCATTAATTTTAAAAAAGACAAATTGTGTGAACATAGTTGTATAGTTTTATTTATTACAGTATTTTAATACTGTTATAGTGTAACAGAAAAGTGTACGGAAAAGTATTTCTGTTTTTATTTGGTCAAATAAATGCTGTGAGAGCAGTTGACTGAGTAACAAATAAGTTATTTATTTTTTAATGTTATAGTGCACAGAAAATAATTTATTTGGTCGGTAGCGCCTCACAGTTGACCGCTAGCTAGCTGAATACAATCAAAGAACTTTAGTTAGAACTTTGATTCACATAGACACGGATGAACGCGTTCGTTTCGGTACACTACAGTATGATGATCAAACGCAATCGATTCTGAAATTGCGACGGCGAGAAATTCACTTTTAACTTAAATTTTATCAGTTTCGGAAAGAATTAAGCTTTGAATCAATTTCAAGCAGGTGGCTGCTCTCTGGTGGTAGGATTTGTTGCTCTGGTAGGTAGGTTTAGTAATAGTAGGGCCCCTTTTAGGAGGGTGTCACGAAACCTACTAAGACCTAAACTAAAAAGATCACAAAACCTAAGACCCAAGATCTTAGATTGCCAATAGTCTTAGTAGGTCTTAGTTTTTGTAATCTTAGGTTTTGCGACACCCCCTTTTAGGACGTGGATTTAATAACCTACCAACTGGTTGTTCTACGACGCTATTTTTGTGTAGTTTGCAAATGAGTGCCATGTAACTTGATTAAAAAACTGCAAACTTTGATGTACCGGCAGTGGGAACTTTTACAATGAACATTAGATTAATAGAAAAAACAACAGAAACAGGATCATCCCAAATTACACTCATAGCGATGTTGTTCAGGCCTTAGCCATGGGGACGATTCGGGCCTGAGACGATTCGGCCCTGAGATGATTCAGCCCCGGGACAATTCGGCCCGGAAAATTTCGGCTCTGAGACGATTCGGCATACTTATATTTATCGGCTTTGATATGCATTTTATTCTAGGGATAAAGATGCAATAAAGCAAAAATTTTCAAAACATTGTCGAAAATAATATTTTTTTAATCACGCAAACGATGTAAACAAGTTACGCACTCTGTTGGCCGCTTGGCGAATGCACGAAATAAACAAGGTTTTCGAAGTAATAAATTGAATATTAAATTAGGTTTTTTTAGTATTTTTTTTTATATATTATATCAATATCAATAAAATATGGTTTGTTAAACACCTTTAAACACTTGATAAATACCAAAAAAATGAATATGAATTTGGTCTAAAGTGAGACGTTTCGGCCCACAAAGTTGGGTATTTGGGCCCAAAATAGTCCCAGGCCGAATCATCTCGGGGCCGAATCGTCGTGGAACCCAATGGGGGCCTGTGGCTTAAATACGCAATGTTGAGAATTCCCAAAATAGGACCATGGGGTTGCGGTAAAAAAGGGTTGCGGAACGCTGGTCTAAATGGATAACCTGTTGGTTCATTTTAGGCAAAATTCATATGGGTTCCTTAAGGATTGAGAGTGCACAGGGAGATTTATTCTATGAACATATCACTATGAGTCCACATTTTCACCCCACATTTTCACCCCACATATAACCCCACATAGAGAACCCTAAAGGTCCATGAAGGATCGGCCCTTGGGTTCATTTGAGCAAATCCATGTTCTTAAAAGATCAAGGGTGCACATTTAGTTTTTTTCCATATAGTTCAATCTATGAACTATTTACCCCCTTGTAATTTCTAATACAAGGCCTTAAGTAGCGCATATATAGAGACCCCAAAAGGGCAAATCCATATGGGTTATTTTAGAATCCTGTACTGTGTGTACAGGCAACTTTTTCCTGTATGGGCCAGCCTATTGAGACCAAATGTTTTACCAATTTCCATTAAAGAACCGGTATGGCCCATTGGATCCTATATGGCATGCGGATTATTCTGAAAAACTTTATAGGTTCCTTCATAAGGAGAAGGCACCCTTTCCTGTACATAATCAATTTCGATGTGGGCTCTTCATACAGTACTAAAGTGTTACAATCAATATATGTTATCAAAATATAGAATAAATGTATTAATTTATGTCAAAGGTCAATAACCACATCTTTTGTTAGACTCTAAATAAAAATATATACCTTGGGAACAATTTGCACCTAGTTTTAATTCTCTCAGACGTTAATTAGATATGGCGAAAATAGTTCAAAGGTCAAAATTGCTAAAAATAGGGTTTCCGGTCAATTTGACAAATAAATTTCTGTTGAATCAACCCAAAATGTCCAGAAATTCCTGAGATATAGCATGTTTTTATGAAAATAGCGGCCATTTTGTTTATGCTAATTACGCAAATTGCTCACCTGATAAAAAAAATTCTTTATTCTGATGGTATTGAGAATCAAAAATCCATAAAAAAAAACTATACAAAACATTGCAAGGTTATGGCTGCCGGACTATAATTAAATGTTATGTAATAAGGAAATCGTGACAATCACTTTTTTGCCGATGAAAGTAGGTTTTCATTGGGTAAACTCTATTCACTTCTCTAATGGGATGTACACCTAATGACCAGGGTTATCCGCAACACCAAAGGTGTTTAATATACCTGTAATAAAACTCGTATTCATAACATTTTTCTTGAAAATTCTTTTTAATCAAAATGAGTTATAGAGAGATTGTCTAACATAAGCTGTGATGATTTATTTTCTATGCCAGAAACACATACAAGTGTTTAAAGATGTGTACAATTAAAATCCTAAATCTTCTAACTTTTGAAACAATTCTTGCAATATTGAGACAATGATGTTTGCATCTCTCACGTGATGAATCTTTACAATAATATCAATAAAAAAACAAATATTTTCTAAAAAACAACTATGATTGGCCCACTAGACTGCAGCAATAACTTATAATCAGTTTAACAGTCCGGAATGTGAGGTAGATTCAAAACCCATTATAACATCGGCATATCCATGGTTACAACCTAAGCAACATAAAAACAAAATTTGCACATTCTAGAAGGAAGGGCTTCCACTGGCACTCTTTTGCATCCAATAACTAATAGTAATACCATTTACAAATACAATCTACTACTGTACTTATCAAATATGTAGAATGTAAAAGGACCAATTAGATTGGAATAATGTTCATACCATCTAAACTAACAGATACTTAAAAGTTGCTAAAATTAAGTATTTCATTTTATATAGATTATGTTCTGTGCTATATACATCAGTATTGTCAATGAACTGATCAATAATTGTATGCATAAAATACCAAATAAATAATTTAATTGATTTCCATTTCATTAACCATTCAAGGATATTGATTTTGTGCCATTACTGGCAGTAATATTTGAAATAAATAAATTGAGTAAAATATGGCGCAATTATAATCTTTATAAAATCTTTATTTCTTTGCCATTTTATTGATAATTAATTTGATAGAATTTCTTTCATATAAAACTGTGTATTGCACTGAAATAATTGTAAAGGATACATGGGCTAAACCATTACATATCAATAATATAAGAAACCATTACATAACAGGATTAAGCAAAACTACAGCAAAAAGTTTCAATACAAATGAGTTGTATGTTATAACATTACAGTAAGGCACATCGTAAAAATATTTTGTTCTATTAATGATATGCAATAATAATGTACAGAACCAAATATGCTTTACAACATGCAGGAAAGATACTTGAATACTTGTTTATTATAATATTGAGATTGGTTATATTTTTTGTAATTTTTTTATTTGTGGAACGCATCAAACAATACATGGAACGTTGTCGGAAAAAAAAAACCAAAACCAAACCCAATATACCTGTACATACATACCATACTTTAACATAAATTGAGTGCTTCTTAAAGGCTCTACTTTTGGGGGTTTTTGGTAATATCTCAAATACCGAGTGCTTGGAATCAGTAAAAACACCCTTGGAACAATTTTAATTGAATTTAAGGTAGGATTTAAAATAAAAGGTATTGTACATAGCTATAGATACTACTACTACCTAAAGCTAAATTGAAACTGTTATGTTAAACATTATATAGTATATTATACAAAAAAAGGACTGTGAATATAACATATCATGTATATTATATATGCCTATATCGACTGTATGATTTTTAACAACCACAGCCTATACAAAAAACGGGGTCATCACGTGAACGATGCAAATCAAAATCTATTCATTGTTGATTGAAAAACCAACTTTTCATCAATCATATCACATCTATCATCATTTATATCTTTATCCATAATTTGACCTTTAACCACTTGATACAATCCATTCATCACTAAAAAGAGTATTAAACTGAAAATTTACCTTAAGCTACAAATGTGTTGTTCTAAAACTACCTTAACTATAATTATGCAAAACATGGTAACACAAAAACAAAACACAGAAATTTCAGCTACTCTACTTGCAGCACATTTACAGCAACAAATTCATATTATCCCTTTTTTCGCACTGCTTTGGGTAACAACTTTACATAGAGAATTTACCAGGAGTTATAAACAATTACAAACAACACAACTAAAGGCAATGATAAATGGAAGAACATGAGTAGAAACGTATCAAACAAAAATCATCATCACCACCACAATTTCTAATACCTGCCAATCTGCTCAAAACAAAGTACCTTTGTTTAAGGTTTGATATTCATGAGTGCACCTCTGGATTTGAATATCAAATTTGCATATTATTTCAGCGGGTCTATTATCATTATTAAGTAAATTGCTAATCTATTTTTAACTGTAAAACACATATAACAGAACAAAAAATCTCATAAAAATTAACAAAATCAGCTAATTGTGATTTGTTTAATGTTCATTTCCATCTTTACTTACATAGTTGCCATGTAAAAATTCAAGCAACTCCATGATCACTCCTCAAAATTCCCTGATTCCATCCATATAAAACTATGTTCAATCACATCATGTTCTCTTTCCATCCGTACAAAATATATTGTTATATTGCCTATTTTCATTTGGTTGCTAGATATTCAATAGATTTGTTCGATTTGTTTTTTGAAGGATGAAAAGTAAACAGGATTCATACATACATTGCATGTTTTCTCATTTAGATTCCTTTCAACAATTTAAAAGGTAATGTGTACATGATATGTAGATTGGCACTTTATTTTAACCATTCATTTGTTGCATAGATATTTAATGCTACACATATACCTTAATGCTAAACATTATTTATCATCTGTAGCCTTCCAAGTCCTTAATACAGCAATTGTTCAGACTAATTAATGTGACTATTTTCAACCTTATCATGGAATAAACCTTGGAATATGCACATACCACTGATGCCTTAACCGCATCATGATGGTACACTATTTTATACGTTACTGCACCTTTCCTTTCTCTTATTTATCATCTGGAATTAAACAGTAAATGGTAAATTCTGGATTTCACTTACATAGGTATAAATCTTCAATTTCACATAATTTAGTTTTTAAAAATTCTTACTCTTTTAACTCAATTATGTACTACTATAATCATTCCACAACAATTTACCAAGAAAAACAAACCAAGCATGTGTTTACTTCTGTAGAAGGTAATGCATAACATAATTTCAATAAACAATTTAATTTACAAAAACAAGTTTTTTGAAGTGTTAAGAACCACTAACATTAACAATTAGATTCAAAATTTACCACAAAATCTACCATTCTTTGATTCACCATATAATAACTACTGTATTGGGCAATTTCTAACCAACATTTAAACATGTAACACTTTCACCCAACACTTTTACTAGCCAAATTACATTTTTAAAATTCTAGAATCAATTCTACAGTAATGTTTAAAAACCTACCTAATATTTAGATTAGCATCTTTTCTTATTTTTTGT
Source organism: Antedon mediterranea (assembly GCF_964355755.1). Classification (NCBI taxonomy): domain Eukaryota; kingdom Metazoa; phylum Echinodermata; class Crinoidea; order Comatulida; family Antedonidae; genus Antedon; species Antedon mediterranea. Next base: position 26,367,205 of record NC_092670.1, read on the forward strand.
TAGCACTAATGAAACATACACCTCCAGATAACCAATGACATTACACATTCATAGTTTTTATTCAAGTTGAAAATTGTAAACACTTATTGTTGCTGAATTAAAGCACATTCTTGAATGCTTAAACATTTTGAATGATCAATTCAATTAAAATGCATCTGAAATCCACAGGATAATAACTATACTTATACTACACATAAAAACCTCAACAAGTCTATATTACAAATCAAAGTTAAATCTAATCTACTTGAAGACAATGTATGCATAAACTTAAAATTATCTTAAATAACAATTACTGTATACATAAAAGTGCATATCACCTTACAACTAAAGACCACTTCTTGAAGATACAAAAATTACTACACATCATATTTCACTAGAAATGATCTTTAATTGGAATAATGCTACTTTTAATTTTTTTACTTTAAAACAATGATTTTTAAACACTGTTACCTATTTCTTGAATATTGTTTTCCTGTAGTTTATGTTTTCAAATTATGTTACCAAAGTATGTTGTACACTATAGTCCAGTAAAGATAAGTCAAATATAGGGTGAACCTAAAAGAAACTGGAACAGAATTTTTGTTTTGTTTTGTCTGGTAAATATGGTTCAAATGAACATCATATCCAACGTTTATTCGGACATCAGGAAGTGGGTTAATTAGCATAAATTCAAAATGTCCGCCATTTGGTATTTTGAAGCCCCATATCTCCATAACTATTGGATTTAGACCACCTAAGTGCATTACGAGTAGATATAAATGTGATATTAAACATTCTAATTAGCATAATTAAATTCCCATATGACGTACCTATGACATCATATGGTAGTTGTGATGTCATATATTATGTTATAACTGCTTAAATGACATTATACTATGCAAAGAATTTAGGAACTGCAGGAAAACAAGTTTGTTGAAATGAACATCATTTACAAAGTTTACCAAAATCAGAAGTCAGGAAGTGGGTTAATTAGCATAAATTCAAAATAGCCACTATTTACTATACCATTTTAAAGCTTCATATCTCCTTAACAGTTGATTTTAGACCACCTAAGTGCATTGCGAGTAGATATAAATGTGGTGTTATTAACCTTTTCAATTAGCATATTTAAATTACCATATAGCGTACCTATGTCATCATAAGATTCGACCCCATCGTAAATATGGAGTTGGATCACAGTTTCCCATATAAAGTACATACATAGAAAATGTAATAGTTGGCTCCATCAAAATACTTCCACCATACATGTAGGCACAGCATGTTAATTTTGAACTGAACAGTTCTTGCTTCGAATATAATTCATCCCTCCGTTTCGTGGCATGTGTAGAGCATTACAAAGATGTTAAAAATTTGCTCCTTAAGATGTTTTCTTTAACTACCGATTATTCCACTATTTTTTTTGCTTTTTCTGTCTTAAAACGCAATCGTTTTATTAATGATGGCAAAGTAATAGATTTAGTAGATCCCCATCTGCATTCAAAGTTTCTATTCCATTTTTCTGACATTTTCTGTCAAGGAAGTTGAATACTGCTTGTTGTAGCAAAATTAAATATTGTAATTAGTAGAGGCAAGTTTGAAAATTACTTTATAACTGTAACAACCCCTTTTGAATTCCATTTATGTGTTATGCCGTATCTTTTTTAACTGATGGTTTTTCATCCTTGTTGGCACATTATTGAATGTCCTTGTTATATGCTATATTTTGTAAATGAGGAAACTTAATGATCAATTTCAATAGTCTTTACATTTTCCCTAGGTCATTTGAGCAGTATAGTGACATTTTTTTTGGGTGTAGTAAATAGAGGCCATTTTGAATTTATGCTAATTAACCCCCTTTTTGAAGTCCGATTTTGGTAAACTTTGAATATGATGTTCATTTGGACCATTACAACCAGACACAAAATTTCTGTTGCAATTTGTTCTAGGTTCAACCATATTTTTTACTGGAATAATTATTTCACATCACAAAATTTAGTAATTTGAGGTGTAAATTCATGCAAAATAATCCACTTTTTTAGTGATGGAATTCAAAAAGATTTTAACAATTTAAACATTATTAGGGCTTACTGTAATAACTGAACAATGATTAAAACAGTAATTAGTAACTCCACAGTTACTATAGTAACATTGTTTATACAAGTATATACATAAATTTAGGTACACACAAAAAGCAATAAAACAATTTTACTCTTTTAAAACATAAAGCTTCTTTCAGACATCCTAGAGGACTTTCAAAGAGAATTATACAAATGAGAGAAAATCAGCTTGCATTCAACAGTCTATAAAGACCCTTGAAATTTGCCATCAGATATCCTACAGACATTCAGACATCCAACAAACTTTCTTCAAACGTCTTAGAGATAAGACCTTTCTTCAGAAGTCCTAGAGACCTTTTGTCGGACATCCTAGAGACCTTTCTTCAACCTTTCTCGAAAGCTTTCATGAGAGATCCAGGAAGCTTTGGCTACTCGTTTTTTCTGGCACTTAAATGCATCTGCATTCATTTTGTTGATTTTCATCATTGGAGAGGAAAAATGTGAAAGATAATAATTGAAACTTATCAGCCCCTATATTCAGTACCTTTGTAAAGTCTGCATTGCTGACACACACACCTTTGAAATAATAAATATAAATATTTCAATTTGATGCAAAAATAAATGATTATATATTATTTGTAGTTGTAGTAGTAATGTTGTGATGTGGACTATTGAAACATTTCTGCCAAATTTGCATCTGAGGATTGAGTGTTTTACTAAAAGAAACCAAGACCTAAAATAAATTGTTGACACATTTTTGTTTTCAGTGGCAATAGAAAATGCTTAACTTTTCATGATTTTTGGGAGTTTCAGTTGGCCATTCCAAAGCTTAAGTTATTTACAAATTCAATAATTTTAGATACAAAATGCAACAGTCATGAATTATTAAATGCATGGCAGTGAGAAGTTGATAAATACCCGTTTTACTGGTTACTTGGCTTGCTGAGCAGTATAATACTGCTGTGCTTCATCTACTGGCAGTCCACTGGCATCCTAGGTGATACAAATAATATACAGGTTTGAATAACAAATGCTACCCAACTCAATATACACAAGAATCTTAATTTTTTTACAGGGATGCTGATGAATTTCCTCACATCCTATTCTTTATGGTCTAATAATTTATTTATTTTTAGCCTTACCTCAACAGTTAATGGCTGAAGAACTTGTGTGGAATAGCCTTGTGGGTACTGAGCTTGTAAATACTACAAATGAGAACAAAATGAGAACAAGATATTGTAAGTGGTTAATGGTTCGTGGTTGTCAAAATAAATACATAAGATGTTATACAATACAATTTAATGGAATCACTTGTGTAACAGTGGCACACGTTAGACAATACCTAACGGTGCATCCAAAGCAAAATTAAAAAAATTAGTACTCAATATTTTGCGAATAATAAATCTTAAATAAGATAATCAACATTATTTTGTAATCAAACAGGACTATTTTATTTGGTAATAAAATGTAAACAGTATCGCTTTAAGAAAAGAGATGCTTACACATACCATGAAAGCTTCAGTTTCTTTTTGTCTTACGTGGGTTCATCCCACTTTTATTTCCATAAATACATATATATTGTACAGTATATTTCTGTTGTACATCACTTTAAATGTTCTGACTTATTGTGTTTTAAATTATGTTCACATATATCTTAGCTTATCTTACTTTAATATTAAACTATTTATTATTAAAAAAAACCAAAAAAAAACTTCAGTTTCTAATGGAAGGATGTCTGCATATATCAATAGAATAGAATCTTGGGTATAGGATAGCAGAATGGGTAGAGTATAGAAGCATGAATATAGATTATAAGCATGGGTGGATAGAAGTCTTGGTATAGAATAGAAGCAAGTGTCAAAACCCACACTTGTTCATGATAATTGATAGATACAATATTTTAACCACATATTATTCACATGTTAGGTTGAATTTTTGAATAATAAATATTAAAGTCCCATTCCCTACGTTTTTTAGATGTAATATAAGGTCATAAACTACATTTAATGTAGAAATAAATACTATGCAAAAAATCCCAACATTTATTGCGCTCGAATTAATATTTTCGTTTTTTTTCTGTCATTCGGGTTATAACTAACTGTGTACAGTTTATACTGTAGTCCTTATCCGAGAAGACTTGTTCCACCACCAGAACTAGGAACGAGTTAGCATGCCTCAAACCCATGCCGATATTGTTGGCTCTTTAGATACAGTGCCCCAGCCTTAACCGCTCAGCCATTTGACTTATCGTCAGAACTCAGGCCAGGAGGTCAACCAACTACACGATTTTCTACTATAATTGTCCTTTATTTTATTTCTCGACTTTTCTTGGAGATAAGTTCTTTTTTTTTCCATCAACAATTTTACGATTATAATTTTAATGTAAAGATTCTATATATGTAACATTGTTCTGAATATTTTATATTTTTGTACTTATATGTTTTGTCGAGGGCCTTGATTAATGATCAGTTTCTTCCTTGGAATTGGATAGGCCTACCTCATTAAAGATGGTATTAAATGATAAAGCATGGGTATAGAACCCTACAGTAGGTTATTAGGGGCTTAGTTGTACAAGAGTGAAATTACACTCTTCCCTGATAGTAGGCTAAGTTAGGTTATGCTTTCATAACAAAAGGATTATATAAAATATATTGCAGTACAGAGTGTTGCCTGATAAAATAAAGCAGTTTTGGACACCATTAGAAATACTGTATCTTTCAAAGCTTTATGGATAATAATATGAACAGTTTGTGAGAACTTACTGTTCCAGCAAGCTGGATCTGTCCCATGTGTGCGACATTTGGTACAATGCTTTGTTGCGGAAGAGAAAGATTACCGGTTGGGTCAAGTGCTTGGGTCATCTATGTATGAAAAATATGAAAATAATGTTAGTTTTAAAGAACATAGATTATGCAGATATTTGAACATGCAATTTACAATTTCATATTTTCTGATAATGAAGTCAGGTCCATAAAATATTTTGTTCTAAAATACAGAAATTGACAGTCAGCATGATTGCCATATAACTCATCAATCATCATCGGTTACGCTATTCGTCTTGGGTAGACATTGCGTACGCTAATCGTTCTCATGACTCTCTTTCGGTGGTCTGATGGTGTCATTAACTTTGCGATCGATGTAGTTGCTTTTTTGAGTTCTTTCTTTATGTTTCCTATCCAGGTAGTTTTTGGTCTGCCAACTGGTCTTTTAACTTTTCGAATGGATTCTGTCAACGCTAATTTGGCTGGAGTGTCCATCGGAAGGAAGCCTTAGCATATGTCCAGTCCATTTGTATTTCTTTTCCTTATTATGTTTGACCATTTTAGTTCTTTCGTTCTGCTGTATAGTTTCTATATTTCTGATTGTGTACGGCAACTTAATGTTTATAATTTTTCTTAATAATTTCCTATGAAAACAGTCAATTTCGTCCTCTTGTTTTTTAGTTGTTGTCACTAATTCTGAGTTGTACATTTTATTTATTTATTTGTACAAATGTACTGATTTCCAAAGTGGTTCAGTCAACATAGAATGAATATGCTTCTGACGTATACATTGAATAGTCTCATTTTTACTTGGGGTATCCGAGTCTAGGACTCGCTCATTTTCGTCTCCTCCTCCTCCATTTGGACACTATTGAGCTGGGATTTGGCATGAATATACTACAGGGACATGTCCTCAAAGCTATAGAGTCGGATTTTTATATTTCAAACCTGATGCAGCCATATCACTCGAAGATGGTACCGTATAGCTGTATTTGGTAGCGAGGTTATTGATGTGTATTTGACGTCACACCCCGTCTTATGACGTCATTACAGCTTCTTTTGCTGTACTCCAAGTATCGCACATTCATGCTTTTTTGTTAATTAATTTGTTTAATTAAGAAGCCACAATGTGTGACACACACCACAGCGTTATTTTGTTATATGCGGCTTTTTGCCGTAGTGGAATATCACGTCTGCTTAACACGCAGAAGGTCCCCGGTTCGAGCGTGTGAAAAGTACTGTATACGCAATATGATATACAGTATATCCTATTTTTATTATTTTTTTTTAAATTTGTATAATCGGTAATTATCAATTTTACACATTTTTTTTTTTTTTTTTTTTTTTTTTTTATTCATACTCATCCAACAGCGAGTAACTCGCCAATTACAGGATGGATAAACTATTTAATAATTTATCGTGCTTATAAACTAAGTCTCATTTGAGGCTTAGGGAGTGGAGTTGAAAGAGTCATGAGTTACAACCCTGCACTAGGTCAGGATTGAACCCGGGACCTTGGGATTGGAAGGCAAGCACGTTAACCACCAAGCTACAGCTCCACTCCACTTTGTGCTTATTACCGTATTTATTTGTAATTTAAATGGATTACAAAATTTTGTGTAACTCACATTTTTGGTGTAAGAGGTTTCGTAGTGTAGTGGTTATCAAGTCTGCTTAACACGCAGAAGGTCCCTGGTTCGAGCCCTGGCGAAACCTATTTGTCTTAAACTTTATGGCGAAATATACTGTATACGTAATATGATATAGAGTATATCTCGTTTTATTACTCGGGGTACCTAAGTCTAGGAATCTCTCATCGTTTCCTCTTCTTCTTCCATCCGGACACACTATGGAGTAAAAAGTGCGATTTATAAAGTACCACTCCTCCCTTATTCGTTGTAGTATTGAGCTCTGGGATTTGGCATGAATATACTACAGGGACATATCCTCAAAGCTATAGAGCCGGATTTTTTAATTTCAAACTGGATGCAGCCATATGACGTCTCGAAGATGGTACCTTGTTGCCAAACGATTTTCGTCGTAATATAGCCGTGTTTGGTGTCATTTCAAAGGGACTTGGAGAATAAGAATATATACAGTAAAACCTATTTATGATATTGTCACTTTGAATTTACATAATTTACCGTAATTATGCCATATCCGGTTATGTGACGTAACTTTTCGGAATATAGCCGTATTTGGTAGCGAGGTTATTGATGTGTATGTGACGTTACATCTGGTTTTATGACGTCATTACAGCTTCTTTTGCTGCTGTACCCCGAGTATCGCACATTCGTGCTTGTTACTTCTAGTGATAAGTTTTGCTTGTTAGAATTTCTTTGTAGTTATTGAAGGGTGATATTGCGAGTTGTTTTCTGCGTTTCATATAGTTATCTGTGTCAATTAGCGATCCTAGATATTTACATTTTTTCTAAGATTCGTCTCCTTTTCTTTTGATTATATATTCTTTTGTTTCAGTGTTGTTTATGATTAGGTTTCTGCTTTCTAGTTTCTATAGGTATGGTCTTCTTGATTTCTTCGACTTGCGTTTTTGAATTTGCCACCCATCCGATGTCATCTGCATATTGTTGATCCATTATGAAAAATGGTGATTGTGGTAGTTGTTGGTTTTCATCATCGTGTTTCAGTGCTCTTGCAAGATAAAGAGTGAAAAGCACTGGACTCTTCTTGTGGAATACCGATGTTATGTAAATTTATATATAAATAATTGTTAAATAATATAATAAAGGATTGATTGATTTGATTGATTCATACTAATAGTAGCCTCAATGTACTTCAGTAGTTAAGTTTTCAAAATCGACGGTGATGTCAGGTTGCTAATGTGATTTATTTGTCCTTTTAAGCCAGTAGGTTTACCCTTTATAATCTGTTATTATGAGTGGCATCTAAAAATGTAATAAAACTGGTTCAAATGTAATAAATATATTTTACTTAGCATTAAACTTGGGTACAAGCCAGTCCCTGATAGATATGGGTAAGCCAAAATTGTGGGTACAAATTAGTAGGTATGATGTGACATGGGTAGGAGTTAATCTTAAAGGAAAAAACTGATGTTATTTATGTGGCAATAGAGTAGTCTGGGTCTGTCTTAAAGTGTTGATGGAAAGAAATATAGAAAAAACTGGAAAACAGAATCCAGTCAGCTAAATAGTTCTTGTATTGAAGTGAGACCATATGTAGTTCGTCATCATTTAAGACCTTCTTGAGATCTGTTAATAGTTTCCCCCTGTTTACCGAATTGAAAGCCTTGCGCATATCCATTAGTAACACTATTGTTTCATAGTCTTCTGTAGTTTCGCCTTCTCTGCTAGTAACCTAACACTGAATACCAGCCTTTTCTATATGCACATTGGGTTTGGGGTATTATACATCGGTTGATCATACAGATAGCAATAATTTTTCTTATCATATTTAGCAGGATAACTGGTCTGTAGTTTTCTACCGGTCCGCGCTTTTTCCCGGGCTTCTGTAAGGGTACTAATATGCACTAATTTAGTTCCTGTGCTTTTACTATTTTTCAGTTTAGCATGGCTTTTTCTACTTCCTTTTCATTAAATGGCACGTTCATAGCACTTGGTTCAACATTTGTTTCAGATTGGTTATCCCTATTGTAGAATGATTTTAAAAACTGTGTTATTTTCTGTGTTGTAATTTCTTCATTACTTGTTATTCCGTCTTCGCCTTGGACTACGATTGGTATTTTTGGTTTATTTCGTTGCATTTTCCTGATTACTTTATACATTCTATTGGAGTTGTCTTTGCTTTCTTCTATATCTTTAATGTCATTTAGTAGTTGTTTTTCGTTTTGTTTAACAGTGGATTTCTTTCAGCATGATGTTCCTTTCTTTCTGTAGTCCATGTCTTCTTTCTTTGCATGTCGACGATTTGATTTGTAGTCGTAGAGCTGTTTCTGTTTTGCTAATAGCTTTTCTATTTGTCTATTATCCTTTTTTTCTATTATTTGGTGTTTTGAAACCTATAGTGTTTTCTGAAGCACTCTTACATGTTTCCACGATATTGTTCCACTTCTCTTGTACGTCTGCGGCATTTATTTCCTTTAATTTGCGATTAAAACTGTAAAGTATTTCTTTTTCGTATTGCTCTTTAATATTATCATTTTGAAATTTGTCAAAGTCCAATTTATTTTTATTTATTTTCCTCTTGTTTTTCTTGTACCAGTTTATGTTGAGTTTCATTATCACTAATCTATGATTCGTTTTAGTTATTAATCCATTATACGATCTGGCATCTTCTACAAAACTACGGTGGTCTAATCTCATCATCACATAATCTATTTGGTTCCTTATTGGATTCTTCCTTTTTGAGGTTTTTCATTCCGAACATTGCCAGGTAGCGATAAGTGCTAATTTATGGTTAAAAAATGTATTTGTTAAAAACATTTGATTTCTGCATGCAAATTCCAAGGTGTTCTCCATTGCTGTTTAGTTCCCCTTTCCGAATTTTTCTATATTTTGTGGGTATACGTTGTGGCCTGTTCCCGTCTTTGCATTATAGTCTTCTAGTATCACTAGAATATCTCTCTTATTTACACAGTTTGTTATGTTTTGTAGGTCTTCATAAAAAGTTCTTCTTCGATCCGGGTGTTGCTCGCTTACTTTAAGGGTATTGGCGTACGTGCATATTACAACCATTTTATTATCATACGATTTATTTTCCTGTTTTGTAGTTAATATGCATATTCTGTCGCTTATTGGTTTGAATTCGCATTTAAGGTTATTGTCTACCATGAATCCTACTCCACCATATTCCAGACCCTGTTCTTTGCCTCCTGCATTAAAGAATTGAAACTTCTTACCGTTTGTTGATTCTACTATTGTTAGTGTCTCTTCTCTCAAATGTGTTTCTTGGATTCCTAGTATACTTATCTTATAGTTATCCATATCTGTAGCTATGTTTTCGATTTTAGTTGTGTAGGCCGTAACGAGACCATTGCAGTTGAGCATTCCTAGCCTTAGTGAGTCTCCTTGCTTTCCTTTCATCGCTATTCATATCAATCGCCTGTACATACTATCTTCCTGCTGCCCTGCATACGTGTTTACGGTATCCTATAGACTGCCTAGCAAACGACTGGGTTTCGTTGTTAAAATACTTCTTCTGTACGTTGATTAAAAAATCTTCTTATTTGTTCTTTTGATTTCTTATATGTTTAGACAAGAAAGTCAGACCACAGATTACACCTATAATCGTCATGTACGGTATATGATTAAAAATGCGTATTGACTATCCTCCGCGGGCGGAGTGGTTGTGTGTCACCATCAACTGCAACCACAACCGCAATCAATACAAGAACTATTTAGCTGACTGGATTCTGTTTTCCAGTTGTTTCTTTATTTCTTTCCATCAACACTTTAAGATAGACTACTCTATTGCCACATAAATAACATCAGTTTTTTCCTTTAAGGTTAACTCTTAACTCTGTCACATTGTACCTACTAATTTGTACCCACAATTTTGGCTTACCCATATCTATCAGGGACTGGCTTGTACCCAAGTTTAATGCTAAGTAAAATATATTTATTACATTTGAACCAGTTTTATTACATTTTTAGATGCCAATCATAATAACAGATCATAAAGGGTAAACCTACTGGCTTAAAATGATAAATAAATCACATTAGCAACCTGACATCACCGTCGATTTTGAAAACTTAACTACTGATGTACATTTGTATGAATCAATCAATCCTTTATTATATTATTTAACAATTATCTATATATAAATTTAAAGATGTATTGTCCCTTGAAACACAAAAAAATGAATGTCAAAATATTCTAAATTTAAAGTGGCCATATCAAAGTAATATTAAAGTTTTTTTTTTTTTTGTGTTTTTTTTTATTTCATACTCATCCAACAGCGAGTAACCCGCCAATTACAGGATGGATAAACTATTTAAAATTTCACAAGACAAACATATACACAAGATGCTCTACATAAACAAAGACTTATTATTAAGTCTTTGGGAGTGGAGTTGTAAATTGTCATGAGAAAAAAACCCTGACATATGACAGGACTTGAACCCAGGACCCTTAGATTGGTAGCCAAGCATCATAACCACCAAGCCACAGCTCCACTCCAAGTTATTCACTTTAAGTCGAAAATTTGAGCCAAAAACAACAAATTTACGTAATTAACAGGTAAATTAGTTTGATTACATTTCATCTGGAAAATCGTCACGAGCGAAAGTAAACAAAGATTTCAAACCATGAGTACGCATTATGCATATGCTAAATTAGGATTGTTTACAACTCGTCACGGTTAAGAAGGTATTTTCACACAGATCATGAGGAAGTTTTATGATTATGCATACAGAGTATCCAAACAAGCGCGTTTCATTATGGGATATGTTTTGATTGAAAACTTTGACTGGAAGTCAAAGTTATTTTTTTTAACAAAAAAACGTCTATTTCATTTTTTTTTTTTCGAAAAATTTTTGGTGATAGTTAATAACTATTATGATACTTCAAAATGACCCATCTTTTTTCGAAATCTTTTATTTTTTATTTTTTTGGAATTAGTCAAAGGGACAATACAAATTTAAAAAATAGAGACTTATAAATCACATTATTTTTAATAATGTCAAAGGGACAATACATCTTTAAATAATGGCAAATTTCAGATAACTTTTAGAATTTGTACTCAATGATATAGTTTTACATACTTTCGTTACCGGTACTAATTTTATTTCTTTCACCTGTTAACACCAATACTAAATGTCAACGCAGTAAAATGTCATATATACTGTATAGGTGGTCCGGACCAGATCTATTATTTTTTAATAACTCGTATAGTATTGAGTTCTTTTAAACATGAATAGACAGTATAGGCCATCGGGTGAAAATCCTATAGTTTAATTCTAAAAAATAATAATACTACTCATAATAATTATGTTAATATTTTGAAAGTGATAACACAAAGTTGTACCAAATGTAACATATAAAGAGAAAATTACATTTAAACGTCTGTAATTTAAATTTGTTTTACTGGATTTGACCCATGACCTCTTCAGAATTTTATTCGTTCATTTAAGTATTATTCAGTTGAATAAAATAGTTACTTATATATATCTTCAAATAATCAAAATAATATAAATGAATTAATAATAAGCAAAAAATAGATTAAAATAGTTTTATCCTAATTTTAGCGCGACAAATATTTACGATTTGATGTAGATTTAGTAGTGGCTATACACAATAACAACATGCGTCAATTACGGAACACACATTTTTCTCCGAGGGTTCCAATAAAATATTGTTTCCATCATGAAAGCAGTGTTTAGGAACCACATTAAACATTACAGATGTTAAAAATAAATAAGGTTGTTGCTTATACCAGGTTATGGATGGTACCTGCAATAATATGAAGATAAAAATAATGCGACTAAACTACAAGATTCCATATTGATGGTAGCGAGACGATTCGGCCCTGAGACAATTTGGCCCTGTTGCAGTGAATACCACTTCCCTGGCGCGCGGCGCAAGAACGTTAACATTGGTGAGTTTAACACATTCACTAGGCCTATAAGAAAAATTCATTTTTTCAAGCTATGTGTTACACTGAAATTGATTAAATATTGATATAATTAAATAAATTATATTTTATAGTGAAGAGAAGGAAATTATCTCAGAAACCACATATTAATATGTAGAAGAAATTTGAATATGTAAAATATAGATGTACGCTCTTTTAAATGTGATGAACTACGATGCAAAATATGAAAATACAACTTTTTTTACTCAACTGGCCATATGATGACGTCACAACATACGATTGGACAAATATTTACATGCATTCGTATCTACAATTCAATAGCTTCCTGAAAACGTTTTAATCATGAGTATCACTTTTTATTCTGACGAGCTATTGAAATTTATTGGAATGATGAAAATAAGTGACCCAAGTTATTCACGCTTTTGCACATGATGACGTTATCAAAATTAAAAAAATGGTAAATCGTACAAAAGATAATTTATTAAACTAGACAAAATCAAAATATGGGGATATTGGAATTCGGATGAGTGGAGATGCGCTCTATTAAATGTGATGAGCTATGACAAGACAAAAGTCCTATATTTTATATTCGAGTTGCCATACGTCACAATGTCCGGTTAGCCATATTGATGCATGATCCGATATCCACTCATCATCATCACTAATAGGAAAAGTTACTAAATTTTAACTGTCCAGGGAAGGAGCGTGTGTAACTTTTTGTGAAACATCCCATTTTTAATCCACAGAAAATTTGTCCTTGATATGACTTAAATTTTCAGAAGGTGATAAAAATCATAAAATCATGCGTAAGTCATGTTGTGCAACTATGACCTCTTTAAAACATAGGAGTTGCACAACTTCACATAAATGTCCATATGTTGGCAAAGTTATGAAATGTTGTGTTTACCTATTTTAGAGATACGCGATGCACAAAAAAATGGGGGGGGGGGGGGGGAGAAAGAATTGTACCTATTTTGTATTGTATCATACAGCATATTACAGTATTTACAGATACACTGTACATTGTAGTACTGAATACCCTCTAGAGACAATGTGACTTCACGGTGGTATACGTGACAAAATTCTTCCAGTCTGTTGATTTGCGTCAACCAATCAAAGAGCGAGAATCCAAAATCGTTCAATCGCTCAAGACTTCCCAGACTTTTTTTGGTCCAACAGCTGGGACCTATAAATTATAGTCGAGTTTACAAATTTGCAAAACTGTCAGCCTTAGATACTAAAGCTACCGCTATGAAACAGCTTATTAATGAACATGTCCTCCTAAGACATAGCCCATGTATGAAATTCCTGAAAACACCTCTAAGAAAAATAATGGTATCTCCTAAATTCAATAATAAGGGCAAAAAAAACATGCCAAAAAGGTAAAATTTAATCACACACCTGTTACCATGGCAACCATTACTTCTTTTTCAAAAATATTTCAGTTTTGTTATATTTACCTAAAGTTTGATTAATTACCAAAGTATGAAGAAATCCCATTTTTTGGCATTTAGCCACTTTTTAATGAAATAGGTCGATATTTGTAGTCAACTGCTCTTAAATGGCTTCAAATCTTAAAATGTTTTGGTACAAGTTTGCATACCAGGTTTTAATCTAAGGAGCCCAACTAAATATTGTTTTAACTAATTTAAATTAAGTACATTAAGTCTTAGTTTAAAAAATAAACATTACCTGATGAACTGGTTGCTGGACCATATATGGAGAATGTACATATGGAACGCTATGGACGCCGGGAATTGTGTATGGAACATGGTTTCCATATGGATTTTGAATAAGTGTTGTTGGTGTCATAACACGTCTATGGAAAATAAGCATACATACTATTATAGTTCTTCTTAGTTTTAAAATACAAACAACTCCCCTAATAACGGCGACCTTTGGGCTGGCCAAATATGTCTAGTTTTCCAGAAAATCATTACAAATGATTTAAGCCTGGTTTCCAGTTGACAAATCAGAATCAATTCCTATAACCCGCGTCATGCATCGTAATCGCAAGAAAAATGTCAACTTGATGTAACGGCAAGAAGGACAGACCTTGCGATAAATTCAACTTTTGTAAGGACGGAATCAGCACATGTAATAGTCTTAATCTTTGCGGTCCAACGCGATTATTACATTTTTTTTATTGATGTTAGTGTTTGGTCAACTGATCGGAACACAAGCGTAATCGTAAGAAAAAGATCTTACGTCGACTGGAAACCAGGCTTAAAGACATCAGGAATGTAAGAATTGTCAGCGCGTACATATTTTTTCACTAGCTATGACGACGTAATTTATGAACCACTTGATTGGTCAGTTGTAACGATCCTAATGTTGAAGTTGAACTTGTTTCAACTTCAACGTTACAATCGTTAAAACTGACTTGAACTTGTTTCAACTTCTTTAAAAAAAATTAAGATTTTAACGATTTTTAATGTTGATTTGTATCCCCTTTTTCTGTAAAATAGTTGATAAAATCGTATGAAATGGATGCATAATATATATATATATTACAAAAGACCTGTCCCCCACTAAATCCGCCCCTGTATTTATTATTATTATTATTCCAAAGGCAAATTACTGAAAAAAATGACAATGCTGTGGGTATCAGTGGCTGGATCTCAATGGGGATACAAAAAAAAAGCGAAAAGCTAAATCAAAACGATAAAGTAAACAGCCAGCCATATTATTATAATATATATTATATCGGCACCTTTCATTCAATTAATTTCATTTATTATATTCCAGTCAAAAACATATTACAAGGTTTGAACGGTTGTTAAAATTAAAATACAGATACGGTCATACAATTACAAGATAAACAATTCCAAATAAAAAATGGTATCTGATTGGTTAATTGCCGAAGTATAGTTATTGCCTTGTCCTTAATAATAATATTTATTTGGTAACCAAAAGAGGGAGAATGTAATACAGCACATAATGTAGTACCTACAGTATGTTACATAATTTAATTGAAATTTGTATCTATTTTAAGATATACATACCCATTTGGAGCATACATTGAATCGTAAACCTGAACTTCCTCAACTTTTGGCCAGTTGGCGGCATTGTTAGGATGTTTGGTGAATTCTTTTCGTTTCTTTACTCCACCATCAGCAAATTTACATAGTAAAGGTTCTGTCTGTCCTGTTAAAACTTTTCCATTAAACATACCAATAATTTCTTCACATTTTTCTTTTGATTCCATTCTATAAATAAATATTTAAATTATTCTTGAAATAATAATAATTTATTTGGAAGCTACAATTTTGAAACAGTGGCACACTTCTGAATGAAGGTGTAAATAAAGTTAGAGAAAAAAAAATGATTGAACAATAGACCTATTTACAGTACAAGGAAACTAAATTAAAAACAATACTTTTGAAACAGTGGCACACTTCTTGAATGAAGGTGTGTCCATAGTACAGAAAGTAAAAAAAAAAAAATAAAAAAAAAAATAAATAAATGATATTAAATGGGGAGAAAGATCTGGAAATTATTTCATATTACTTGGGCTGCCATGAGATGGCACGTCACCATCAGCGTGGATAAGGTGAGATCAAATTGATATCCCCTCATCTTACTAATCAATGGAATGACTATTTTTGTTTTCAGTATACAGAAAGAACACATAGTATTTATCTTACCGAGCAAATCCTATACCTCGACTCTGCTTCAGTTCATCTCTTAAAATTCTAGTACTGATAACTTGGCCATAAGGAGATAACAATTTTTCTAGTTCCTTCTCATCCATATGTTTAGGTAAGTTTGTGATGTACAAATTTGTAAAGTCTTGTTCTTGTTGCTGTCAAAAAGCAAAGTATTTGTGTTATTTAATCTAAATTTGCAAGCTTTCCGATCCATTTTAACTAGCATGAGGTGGTTGCCTCGTCCGAAGATTTCCATTTATTTCATTTGAAATTTGTCTTCCTGAAGGCAACAAACAGCATAAACAACATTTAAAATTAAAACGTTTAAATATTTCTATAATGGTGCAAATACAGTACTGGTATTTTTATGACTTTTTTGGTTCATCCTTTTTGTCACTCAATTACTCGACTTAACCGACTTAAATGAGGCATGGCATCACAAAATCGGCGTAGTGTCGGAAATAATAATTTTTTAGATTTTTATATATTCGTAATCTATATTTAATAAGCTTTAAAATGAGCCGTTGTTTATTAAAATTGGTTTATTATATGAAGAGTTATTAATGAAAACATACGAGTCACTTTCTAGCTCTGGAAATCTTCATTTAAAAAAAATCAACAATCAAGTAGCGACGCCGATTAGCTTGGCCTAGCCTAACCAGCCGATCAACGCAACAAGACTCTCTGTCAAAATGACTTAAATAATTGCAAAATACACATACTTGTGATATTTTTTTATGAACAAGAGTTTGATATATTAAAGATAAGTGTTTATAGTATCGTTTTTTATTGAAATTTTAAAATGGATCAGTTAGGCCGTTTTTCACATTCTTCAAGGCTAAATATCTCAAAAGTTTGGGTTGTGACTCTGCGCCGCTTTTGTGATGCCAGGCCTCAAATAAAAACAAACAATTTTTAACAAAATGCTGAGCTGTATGAACAATCCTATCCCTGGTTATACAAAATACAGGCATCTAAAGTCTTGGTTCTCACTAGGAAGAAATGCAAGATGTTAGCACAATGCCAGTAATTTTATCACAAACAATCGATTATTCAAACTGTCATTGGTAAACTCGCTTGAGTGTATTCAAGTTATTCAAGGTACTGTAACTTTATTGTCAAAAAATACATAATTTGAAATTTGTCTACTTCAAGGCAACAAACACATTTAGAACTAGAAAGCCACTCCGAAAGTGCATACCTCAGCCTACTGTAAAATTCTCCTACATAAGATTTCTCCGGTAAAAAAAAAAAATATATTTGTGTGTCGAGTCTTAATGCTGTTTGTGATTTAGGCTAATTTTACTACAAGTGTATGTGAGTTTGGTGTAATGGTTTGTAACAAGCCTTTCAATTAACAATAGCTTCAGTTGACTAACAATAGAACAGCAACGCGAAAATCAAACGAGTGAATTTGAAAAGAAATAGGTTTTTTAAACTACTCGCATCAAAAAACGTGCACATTAAATCAAATTATGTTTTAAAATTACAAATCACATATTATAACTCTTGCCTGTTGTACAAAAATGAAGTTTTTTTGACAAGTAGTTCTCGAGAAAATGCAATTTCAGTTTATTTGTTACTTTAAGACCCCATTTACACTTACGTTTGGGTCCAGGGCCGGTTGCAAATATTTACCTTTTAGGCCGGCCCCAGAGCGTTTACACTAGCGACGCAGATTACTGGTCGTAAATAATTAATAATTAATCGGAAGTACCATTGCATGCTGGGATACGAAGTACAGTTTGTTTACATTTTTCTCAGCTCTCTCGATCGTCAATTCAACTCTCCGCGCGAACCGACCGTTTTATATTTATACTGTGTATTGTTGTTTTTTTGTCCCATTAAAAACAAAATGAACCCAACTGTTTTATATATAATATGGCTGTATTTTATGTATATGCGAAACAAGTGGAGGAATATTTTATTGAAAGAAGATGTCTGAAAATAAATGTAACTATATAAATGATGAAGAAAACAAATTGTCGCCCGAAAAGGAGGAAGGTATGTACTGAGAATGTCGGATCGTCATAACAAAAACCTCATAAAAAGATCAAACGTTGTTCACGGTTCACTGCGTAAGCCGGCCCAAATGTAAAAGCCGCTCCTGAACCTACCTGGAGAGGTGGCCCAGATCTGCGTCCGGCCCAGGGCCGGCCTAATTTTTTGGAGTATTTACACTTATCAATTGCCGACCCAGGGCCGACCCAGGGCCGGCCTAAATCGTAAGTGTAAATGGGGTCTAAGACTGCTCGCCGGGTTTTGAAAAATTCTGTCCTATCTTTTAACACTAGCAGGTCTGAAAAGTATACTAAAAAGTGGTCCAGAATTGGGACCATGGTCCCAAAATTTAATGGAATGGTCCTTGACTACATCTATTTGTATATTCATTTTGGTAAAGATCTTGAAATTACTTTTTGAGTAATCCTGCTAACAAACAAACAAACACGCGCTACCGATTACATATACCTGCTTGGCGGAGATAAATAAGTTAAAAAGGTATTTTAAAATATACAGTATGTAATGTAAAAAATTCAAATAAAACTACAGATACTATAAAATACAGATATAACAAGAAATATTTCTTACAAAAAACGCCGCTCGACATTTTAACATTAATCATTGTTCTTTCGATTAATTTATGATTAATTATTAAAAAGATGTCCTTTAATCACAAAAATACATACAAATCACAGATAGTTCTTTAATTATGAATCACATGCCCATTTTTTCACTAGTTAATTGTATACACAGCATTTGAAAGAAGACATGTGCACCTTTCCAACAATGTATTATTTGCCAACAAATATTAATCTACTAATTCAAAAATGGCATTTAAAAATGGTGGTCACTTTTGAACTTCAATGTGCTGTAGCCTGCTTGTGTGTGACCTCAACCTGTACTATAGGCATGCAACTGAATACCCTCTAGAGACAACGTGACTTCACATGGTACAAGTGAAAAAATGTTTCCAGTCTGTTGACTTGCGTCAACCAATCAAAGAGCGAGAATCAAAAATCGTGAGTCCTCATAGACTCTCTTTTCCCAGACGTTTTTTGGGTCCATCAGCTGGGACCTATAAATTATAGTCAAAGTTTACAAATTTGCAAAACTTTCAGCCTTAGATACTAAAGCTACCGCTATGAAACAGCTTATTAATGAATATGTCCTCTTGGGACATAGCTAGCTAGAGCAGCGGCGCGAAAAGCAAAATAAAAGAAAATATCATGTACAGAGAGTGCTTTACGGTTACCACAGCTTGGTCAACTCAAGTGAATTTCTCATCAGTTATGGTTCCTAAATATTTGGATTTGTTAACTTGTTCAATAACTTCACCATCAATAAGGTACAATTTGAGCTTTCTTAATTTGATATTAGTTCTTTAGTTTTTGTATTTTGTAAAATTATCTCTACACCATTTTGCTAATGGGTTAACTTCATCAAAATAGCTATTTTATTTGGTTTATCTGACATAAAATCTGTTATGACAGTGTAGTCAGCAGATTTGGTAATTGAGCATTTTGGCTCTTTACCAATGATATTATATATCCGATATGCCTTATGCAGTATGCACTGCTATACGCCTGTGATGAGCCTCTCTGCGTGAGAACGATACGCAACGCAGCGTGTTAATCATAGAATCGCGCGAACGCATTCTATATGATCCTCGTATACAAAAAATGCTAGATTACTGAGAAATGATTCATTCCATTGTGATTAAAAATATATTCAATTTTATAAAAACTTCACTGTGCTTTGACAAGAATATCATGTGTTGTAATTTATGTGGTCTTAATATAATGTATTATATTAGGTTATTATTTTTTATATTAAGTAATGTTTTTGAAAACATTTACGGCCGCCATCTTGTTGGTTCCCCCTCCTGTTGGAATTAATTTTCAGTCTGGAGTATGCCCTCT
The DNA here is from genome assembly GCF_964355755.1 of Antedon mediterranea. NCBI lineage: Eukaryota > Metazoa > Echinodermata > Crinoidea > Comatulida > Antedonidae > Antedon > Antedon mediterranea. Next base: position 26,387,104 of record NC_092670.1, read on the forward strand.
AGCCTTTGGCTTATTACATAAGTAGTCACTGGTATAGAGTGTGAATAAAATGGGCTTCCTAGTGGAAACAAACTTGGCCGATTTGCTTATTGATAGCACGCATGCTACTGTATATACAAATTATACGACCTGAGAGTTGCCATCAAAATTCAGTTGCTATGAATTTTATTTGCCAGAATATCAGTTTCGGCCATGTAGGGGTGTCATTTAACATTTTTGCTTGGCCTCATCTGTTTCTCACCTCTGGCTACGTCCTTGTTAACTTTAATTATCAGCCTATCAACTTTATTACATATTTATTTATTTATAAAGACACTAGACCTACGTTTTTTTTACCTAATTTAAGGTCACACACTACATTTTATATAAAAATAAATACTATATGGACCTATTGCGATATTTTTTTTGTCTTTAAATGGTTAAAATTGTGAAAAATAAGCCGATTCTAATAATATTAGCTATAAAACCCAACATGCATCGCGTGCGGATTTACTACTAACGATAACGCACACTGGTAATCTGTTGACATACACAGCATTCTCCAATAAGTTAAACCATTACACCCGACTCCTATCCTTTCTATTGTATTCTTACCTTAGCCATCTGGGCAGCCACACCTTTGGCTTGTAATGCAGTGACTGCTTTTTGTGCTGCTGGGCCATTTTCAAAATCTACAAAACCATAACCTACATAAGAAGGAAAAAAAATAAAAATAATAATCAGGCTTAATATAAAAATCAAAATTTAAAAAAAGAAGGGCGTTGGGGAGGTTTTTTATCATCTTTTTTTTTTTAGTCTAGAAAAACGACGGGACAATTTTTTTCCTGTAAATAATTGTATGTATTTTCTGCAATCTTTTATAATAATAGTATCAGTGTTTTAAATTGCCAAGAATTTTAACATAACTGTTACTGTTCTTGTAGCCGTCTTCATAAGGAGAGAGGAGAATTGTAAACAAAAAGATTTGGCACAAGCCAAAAATTGTGTCAAACTGTTTTTTCATATTTTTTAAATTATTATCAGCTAAACACCTCCGAAAGCCCAGATGATGATCATGACTTATGATCATCATCTGGTCTGTCGGAGGTGTCATCTGGGCGTCTTAAGGTTTCATAAAGCATAAATACATGAATTTCGTTGTATGTATTGGATTTGGATGTATGTACCACTTAACGCCATTTTTAGATATATAGCGTTGATAAAAAGGATGCACAATTGAGTGATGTTCATCTAAATTCCATGTTTATTTGAGATGATCCCTTAAATTTAATTGCGTTTTTATGCTCTGTTTGTTAAGCATGTATATATGGGAGAATAACTTCCATGTAAAACCATAATAAAGCAGATTAAAAAATAGTGAAAGATATGATTTAAGTAACAAAAACCTTTTTTCCACCTGCGCCTGCCTCCCTAACAATTTTCCAGCATGGAGGGCAAACAAACTATTTTTTTTGGGCTTTATTAGCGTTTATAATGATCGTATCGGAAGTACATTTATCGGAGACTTCTCCTGTCCTGATGACCGTTTTGGGATTTTCTAGAGTGCTCAGTTTATTGACTCCCTCCACCCCAAATAGCCAAGTTGTAAAACACTAACTGTAGCCAAAGGGGTTTTTGGAGGGTTCGAATATTGCTATTTGCTAACCAGTTCTGCTTGGCCAAAAAAAATAAAATAAATAGCTAAACAAATAAAAATCTCCAAATCAACGGATTTTTCTGGCAATACCGACATTAGCCTGGCAAACTTTTTCCGGGATACAGAGCCGTGTGCAGTGATGCATATCTCTATTTTTCTATTTGTTGATCGTGTGTATCATTCGTAAAATAAAAAAAATTTTGAAATGCTCAAAATTAATTGAATTTAAGCAAAATCAATTTTGAAATTTGAATTTTTTTTTTGGGTAGCACACTATTTTAATTATGTTAAAAATTGAGATACACATGCAACAAAATTTATGGAAAGAAAAAACAAGGGGTTATTCGTCAATAACGAATAAATGGCAGGTCCCGTAATTTCATCCATGCAATATTCTAACGTATGATGTGCATGTGGCGTTGGTCATGCGGATAACTAACTCATCGAAGTGATGAGATCAAATCTGGTTTGTTATATTGTCAGGATCTTTTTTTTTTTTGCTATCTTATTCTTTTTTCCACGATCAAATTGTATAACTTTGTCAAAAGATTGACCTCTAACTGTAGATGTGCAGGAAACTTTGTTATACGACGTTAGAGTCATGCAACGTAAGTTACACGCAATTTTATAAAAATTTCATTTGAAATTTACAAAAGTAAAAAGTAAATACCTATTTTTATTTGATTATAGCTCCTCAGGATGGCTGGTGACCGCCATTTTTTAAAACTTATTATGGAAGCTGATGAGTTGTATAGATATAAATTTATATTAAATGTGTATCTACCGGATGTTCTGACATCACCATATGGGCACTTGAATTTAGGATTTTTTTTTCTCTTTTTTACTAGTCAATCCCATTTAATAGTGCGCATCGCGCTTATCCTATTTCCTCCTGGATTTTAATATGTTCTTTCTCATCCAATTTCACATGTACTGTACATCATCTGATCAAAAACTTTGAATAACATGAGTTACTTTAATTTCATATACAGTATTTTTCAATCTTTTGTAGCTCATCGGAATAAAGTGACCCACATGATTAAAACTTATTACGGAAGCTGTTGAATTGTAGATATGAATTAATAGAAAAATGTTGTCTATTGGACGTAATGACATCATCATACCAGTTGAATAAAAAAAATCTGATTTTCATATGTTTCGTATTAAAATAGCGCACATTTCTTTTTTACGTGCATGATTATCTTCTGAGTTTAATAGGATCTTGCTAAGACAATCATCTTGAAATTTCTATTTTCATGTCATTTTGACGACATATATACAGTGTATTCTGTAAATACTGTAATATGCTGTATGACACAAAATAGGTACTATTCAGCACTGTAAACATAATAATTGTCAGTGTTCATATTTTAACGTATGTGCATGTTGCGGTTGCGCGTTTAACCCGAACTCGTCACGATGATGAGTTCAATATGCAATATGCGGATAACTCCTTGTGATTGTCAGGATCTTTTTCTTTCTATCTTAGTCTTCTTTCTATTCTTTCCTTCATTTTTTATTTATTTATATAGGCTATGATTATAGATTACCACAGAATAAAATCAAACATTATATACAATAGGATGTTTAAAATTATAAATAATATCTTTTAGTTTCATTTTTTAGGTCATACATAGGCCTACAGAAATTCTATCCATTTTTTAATCCAATGTATTATGATTTTTTTATAATTTCACATTCATTCTGCATAATATTGACTGAAGATATTATGTATGTAGATTGGGATTGGTTATCTTAATGATCTGGAATAGTATATAGCTATTTGATGGGATAGAGAACATTCAGTTTTCTTTTGTTTAACAATCCACGCTTCCTTAATTTGCGTTCATGGGCTTTATTTATATTACTTTCAAATGGGATAGTCAATTCAATTATGTCGATGCTGTTACTGTTTATTAATACAATGTCTGGTTTATCCTTAGTAATAATATGGATATTAGAGGAGTCAGAGCCATATATAAAGAGTTATAACTTTGAATGGATTAGAAGCCATGTTTGTGTCCAACTATTCCTATGTGGAGTATGGAGTCGAGTCTTTTGATTTGAAAATGTATAACGTTTAAAAGGCTTTAACTATTGAATTTAATATAAAAACAATCAATTTGTTTAAAGGATTTTGTTAAAATAATAAAAAAATGATAAAGTTACTGCGAACATGATTTTAAACAACAAAAATAGCAATTTCGGAACGGCTCTGGTTGTGCGCTCCATGCACGCTCTACGCGTGCGGGTTTAGTTTGTACAGCGATTCTCTATAGTAATGCATTGTTTTTACATTTTTTTGTTTAAAATCATGTTCGCAGTAACTTTATGATTTCGTTATTATCTTAACAAAAACCTTAAAACAAATTGATTGTTTTGATATTAAATTCCTTTTGAATGTTATACATTTTTTAAACAAATTAATCAACTCCATACTTTACATAAGCATAGTTGGACACAGAGATGGCCAGTGTGCACTCCACATGACTTTCTAAAATGCCGTAACTCTTTATATATATGGCTCTGGGGGAAGTAGGCATATAGTGCCACCAGCTACTGAATGACCGGGTATATCTGCGTAGATATTTTCAAAATTTTCTTTGATTGTTTTTACTATGTATGTTGATATGGAGTTATGTCTCCAAGTGTATCGACCTAGTTTCGAGTGAAACAGGACATGAATTCATTAGGCTTTCCCTATTTTTACACATTCTGCAAATATCATATAGCATATATGATAGATTTCCAAGTCAAATCACAGTTATTTCAATTAATTAATTTTAATAAATTGCCTTGTTGAACAAGTGGTTGCACATACGCATCCCAATAATCGGACCTATCATCCATTACATTTTCTTTGATAATATTTTTTAAAAATCCAATCAAATGACGTCATGATCAATAAAAACAATAAAATCGTCGTATTGTCATGATATTATCGCTCTTACTAATCATGACGTCATTTATTTGGACGTGTGAAAATATTATTTATTTTATTCTATAGTTATAGGATAAAAACTTTTAGATTTCTTTTGTTTTTTGTATGAAAAATATATATTTATCTATTTAATGTCGATCGTTATCATCCTAGTGATGGGCCTTTACACTACAAGTGAAACAATAAATTAAATTGTTTTTATATTATAAGTTTGACCTATTTTTTCACAAACTTTTAATGTAATTTGTGAACCATTTGATTGGTCAGTTTTTACGATCGTATTGTTGAAACAATTTTTTACGTTGATTTTTACCCTTTTCCTGTAAAAACGCAACTCAACATCAACTGGAATTTAATAATTAAATAAGATAAATAATAATAATAACAAAGAACCTGTTTCTGCTACATCCTAAACATATTTTTTGGGTTGTTCTGTTAAAATTCTACCCAAACAGCCTTTCATGAATAGGAAAGTCTGATTGATTGTATTATTTAATCTTGATTTTGGTATAAAATTTTGTAATTTTTATTTCATTTTGTCGATAATTAAAAGTCTCTCTTCCGTCTGTACAATTTTTGCATGCTTTTTAATTTTGTATTGAGTCGATTTGGTGACAAGTCAAAACCTTCGTTCCTCTTAATTTTGTCGAAATATTTTTTGTAAACAGTTTTTTCCTTTTAATTTTTCTGAATTTTTCCGACAGATTAATTATGTTTGTGATGTTGACTAACTAGACTATATACAAAGAGTGTGTAAAAAGTGGATAATGAAAGAAGATCAAACCCTTAGGTCAAAAAACATACAGCATTTGTATTGGTAGTAGAAAGGGTACACAAACGATATTCATTTCTAAATACCATATTTTATCCACAAACTTGGTGGTGAAAATATGGTATATTTTTATGAGCACCATTTCTTCAAAAAATATAACGTATATATAAATTATTTATTTGGAAGCAGAAACAATGCCTAAGTTATGCCAAATATCTACCAAAACCATATATTCGCCAATATAGCGAAGACAACAACATTTTTTCACCATTTGGTTTCACAATTGCAGTTTGGCTCACAAATTACAGTTTAGGGTCGGTCGGACGTGGTTAACACAATATTTTTATTTTGCATTAATAAAAAATCCATACATGATAAAAAATTAAATTTCTCCTAATAACTATAATAATAACTATAGTTTGGTAACATTTTTAATGTATTTTATACCCTTAAATCTTTATATTATCATTAGAGTAATAGCTATTTAATGCATATTTAGCTGCTAGGTACATAGCTAATATATACTGCTAGTATTATTGTCAAAGTACTAATAATGTCATTGTATTACTAGGCCTCAAAGCTAGGCCTACATCTAACTTTTGGCAAAACATTTTCACAGCTAACATGTGCTATGAAAAGGAAACATGAAAATTGTTTTAAAAAATGGTCTTTGTATTAATTTCTGTATTTTGGTGTAACACAGTATTAATTAGAGTTTTCATATGTGATACCTTATTTGCTTGTGATCAAAGTATGGCATGGTTACAGCATAAATGGTACATTTTCTGATTTTAACCATTTTTTTAACAAGCTGACATGGAGCAATAATATATGTACTAATTAGTTGCTTGGAGATTTTTTCAGTGTTTCAGGGCAGGTAGGTTACGGATTTGGGACTGGGTTAAAAAAAGTGTATGTTCACTCACCTTTACATTGATTAGTATTCTTATCCAGTATTGCCTTTGTGGAATTAATTTTTCCATATCTAAAAAAAACAACAAAATACACAAAATTTACCCGTCACTGCACTGGATAGTTATAAAGAAAACTACATTAACTAGCAGATAAGACAAATCTAGATTACTTTCCAATGTTACGTTTTTGCTATAGTAGTTCCAAGATCAAACAATAATTTTGCGTCGCACCTAATTTACCTGCAAAGCAATGGTTGTATGATCTTATTTTTTACTTGCAATGTGAAAACCGGGCATATCGAGGATCTTGGTAGTTAAACTTAACTTATTATACTAAAGTATTTTTACACACTGAAATTGTTATTATAACCAGATAAATGTTACCAGCATTTAAATGAATTGTTAAAAACCAATCAGAAAAACCGTATTTATCTTAATACGAAGGAGACCTTTTTCATTTTAATTTAATTAATTTTTTTAAATTTGTTTTATCTTTATACTGGGTGACCTCTTCAGTCAAAGACTGATCTCCCAGAGGGCCCAGTTGGTGATCAGTGGCAGTGATGTACTAATACACCGGGGTAACCCCCTACTCGTCTCGAAAGATGTACTAGGTTCTTTAAAGTGCACACGAGCAAGTTGTGTACACTGGACCTACGGTTTATAGTCCTTATCCGAGAAGACTCGTTCTACCACCAGAACCATGGAGTGAGTGAGCCTCGAACCCCTGCCGATGTTATGGCTACGTGATTACGGTTCCACTGTCTTAACCGCTCGGCCACTCACTCACGCTCGGCCACTCACTCACTTAAATTGTACATTTAAAAACAATTTATGTACTTAATTGGAAAATTATGACAAAAAACAAAAGAAAATCTAATAGATATTTGTAAAACTGTATTCAGAATAAAACAAGAAATATTTCTTACAAAAAACGTCGCTCGAAATTTTAACATTAATCATTGTTCTTTTGATTAATTTATGATTAATTATTAAACTCTCTTTTCCCAGACGTTTTTTGGGTCCAGCAGCTGGGACCTATAAATTATAGTCGAGTTTACAAATTCGCAAGACTGTAAGCCTTATACTCCGCTATGAAACAGCTTATTAATGATAAGGGACATAGCAGGCTAGAGCCATGGCGCGAAAAGCTAACCTACAATACCAAACAGTGAAGTTTTTGAGAAAATTTAATGTTGACCTTTTGACCTTCATTGGTCACATGGTTTATTTTATATATACATTTTTTGATATGGATGTAATGGGATAAAATTATTATTATTACATTCCCTTTCCGATGAGACCATGGATGACAAAGTTTAGTGTGGAATGTCGGCCATTTTTAAATTTAAAAATGGTGGCTGAAGGGGTGGTCGTACAAAAATGGCACCCTAACTTTTTTGGAAATCAACAACTCAAGAATAACAAAGTTAGCAAATAAAATCTATTTTGGCACAAATATCGAGCTTGAACTTGCAAAAAATCAGGCCTAGAGGCTTAATTTTAAAAAGTGGATCGTTTTCTTTTTTTTGGGGGTTGTTTTATGTTTTGAAGTATAAGTCCAATTTCTGGGACCTCTATTTTTCAAAATGTTCTTAGCTCCACCCCAAGTCACTCATTCAATATATACAAGGCAAAGACTGGATACCAATTACCTAGCTGGGCAAAGTTTGACGCCTTGTTCTTGCATTGGGCATTCACATTCATTACAAGACAATATTACAAGTAAAAGATTAGAAATTTTATATCCCACCTTTAATGTTGAAAACTCCCTCCTTACAAATTAAGTAAACAAGGGGAAATTTTTTTTTACTAGCAAGTTAGGGTTATTTTCAACAGACTAATCACAGTCAATTTTTTTCTCCATGTCTGTGGTTAACACTACGGGCAGTCATTAAGGCAGCATGCAACCAATATGCAACAAGGAAACACAGAAACATGAAACTTTTCTGTGGCGCAAAAATTTGATTGATTAGTCATCAACTCCGAGTATTGTTCAACTTGTATGACATCTCTACATAACCGATCTAAAATATATTGCACTTGATTTAGATTAATTTCCTCATTTTCGAGTTGTTTCAAGTTGCAAGGCGCTAAATTCTGTTTCCAAAGTTAGTTACAATTCTCGCTTCCATGATTATTTTTTTAACCCGGCCCCCAGAGTGATTTCAGTCATGTCGTTTTAAAATACTATGCTGCCCTCAACGTTTAAATTTAGTTAGACTGTACGCAAATTTGTCTTTACGTCAATTTTTGTCCTTTCGGCAATTTAACCATACAGCAATTTGTTCTTTCATCAATTTGTTCATACGGCAATGTGTGTGTCCGTATGGTGATTAGTGTGTTATAATAATTAAAAGGCAGAAATATGACCAATAATACTAATATAGTAGTTTTGGTCTGAAGAGGAAGCAATTACATGCAGCTGTAACACAAGCCTAGGCCCTATATAGCAGTCTCATAATTTGCATCGATCAGGTCCTGTAAATAGATTCTCTAATATAGTGTAGGCAATACATTACCACAGGACAATTAGCATGGAGTGGTGTCTATATGTAGGTGAACAAAAAAATAGTTTATGCAGGGTAAATAATTGACACAACAGCAGCAGCAACCAATGGCATTGTCGCCACTGCCGCCATTTTGATTTTTTACTAAAAATGTATTACGGAAATCTTTTTGGGTCTTTCACTGTAACCTTTTCACAACCGTAAAATTACAGCAATATTATCTTCTATCTAGCCTGGCCTGCTTACTGCGATATAGCCTCAATGAAATACTCATTAGTTACCCACAACACAGTTTGTGAAGTTTGTGCAACTGAGTTCAGGTCATGTTTCTCAGCGCTGACCAGTGGGTTGAGTTGAGGAGGTGCTTTCAGGATATAGCTGATGATCAAGACCAGAATCAATTTGGGGCATTGCAACGGTTTTTAAGCTTTGCTCTTTTTTGTATGTAACCAAGGCAAGGGAAAATATGTATTTTTCTACAAATATATTAATTCTACAATGAAGAAATGAAGTTAAACGTCTTACTGTAACTGCTGAACCATTGAAAGATTGATTCTTGCTTTTACTTACATATAGCACATTGTGTGAAGATCTTGGTCAGTTGTGTTAGGTAATAAGCCCCTTATATAAAGATTGGTTTTACTAAGTTGATCTCCATGCAGTGAGTGTGGTGAGTTCTGTGACCCTGATCCGGTACTGATGGTACTGGGACTTGGAGGGGGCATGCTTCTTAGTTGAGGGTTAAACTGTAAAACAAAATATAAAATAATCCACATCTTAGTAAAAATCTAGCAAGAGTTGTTCATTGAAAAAAAAACAGAATTCAAAGGAAATACAAGTACATAAGCAAAGTATATTTGTTCACAATTTAATTAATTAAAAAGAAGCCCATAAATTGAACTACAGTACTTTAGTTTATCTGTATAGTTTTAGCTCATACAATTTGACATGGTACAATAATATCATTAATATGGATATATTGTGAGGTGCGGATTTAGACCTTAGCATGTGCAAAAGTCAGCTAAGTAAATTTTGTTTAAAGTAAAAAATAATAAAACATGATTTCAAACACAATGCCAACCAAGTCTTTATTCTTATTTTGCGACATATATAAGATTACAGTTACTGTATGTCATGAGTTGATACAGACACGTTATGTTATTTATAGACACGCACGCTGATCGAGAACAGTCGAAAGTGTAGGTGGCATGCAGCAGTTAGCAACAACTCTTGCTGGTTAGAAATTGGCTGGTGTGTATGCTTAAAGAATTGCTCGAGCAAAAAATCCTGTTCCCTGCCGGTCCTCGCAAACATAGGAGCACAAGCACTTGCAACAATCCGCTGGTGGTTTGCAAAGATAGTTAACAAGCACTTGCATTAATATGCCGGGGGTATCAAACAAGCTCTGACACTAGTTCGCTAATGCTTCACAAATATAGGTAACAAGCACTGTCACTAATCCAACGGTGCTCACAAAGATAGCTAACAAGCTCTGGCACTAATCCACCGGTTCTCGCAAAGATAGGTAACAAGCTCTGGCACTAATCCACCGGTTCTCGCAAAGAAAGGTAACAAGCTCTGGCACTAATCCACCGGTTCTCGCAAAGATAGGTAACAAGCTCTGGCACTAATCCACCGGTGCTCGCTGGAAATCGTGTAAGGACTCTGACTAACAAGTTTTATAAAAAAAATAAAGCTCATACAACCTAATGAAACAAGCAAGCACTACACTGCCGTACTTTGAGAAAAGGGCTTACTACAAAAAGCTACCTTTGAGTAATTGACCAAAACATGTTTTTGTTCTTTATTACAAAAGTTCAGATAGATATTTATTTTCAAATGAATATATTTCAAAAGTACATTATTAAAACATTTCTGACATAATTTTCCATTATTATTTTTTTATTTTTGGGGGTCAAATTGCAGATAAAGCCTTTTCTTAAATTATTTGTTCTTAAAAATGACGGGAAATACTTTAAAAACAGGGCACTTTTGCAGTTATTTTGTTTGCTTTTTTCTGAAAATTTACCAAAACATTTAGTAACTTTAGTTAAAATAAATTATAACTGTAATTTAAATCAGGTAATTTGTAAAAAATTTTCAAAATATATGAAAAAGGCTTTTCTCCTAAGAGCAATAATCTGCCTCATTATATATTCATCATACTGTTATAAGATTGGTCAATTACTGTAGTTGAGGCCTTTTGTCAAATTATTTCTATAGGTGTTTGTATATAAGCCCCAAAAAATAATAATTATTATCATATTTATAGACATATTTTGGGATAACTGGTCAATTCAAGTGATATAGAGTATACCCCCAAGAGTCAAATAAGGATAAAAATCTCAATTTCGAAAAAAATGTAGTTAAGCCCTTTCCTCAAAATATGGCAGTACAGTACTCATAGACTCTAAAAAACAAGCAAATATTTGCACAATTTTAAGAAAGAAATTTTGGAATGATCTTTGAAATGGTAATGAATATAGTCAAGGAAACAAATTAAATAGCGCCTTTGGGCTTCTGTACTATTCTTTAGCTTTTCTTTTTCAACCAGGGCTTTCAATTTCAGTGATACAGCTGGTGTTTTCTATTATCTGCATATCAAGCAGAAGGTTCCGGGTTCGAGTCTTGGTTGGGGGACTTTTTCTCATTTTCACGGATTTCCTCATCTTTATCGTTTCAAATTAATTAATTAATTAAATTTCAGTATATCACCGGGTGGTTTAGAATTTATTCTGTGCCTGTGATGTATACAGTATATATAACTTTAAAAACATTCAACCAGGTCATTTCTTGTCTTAAATGTGTGTTCTAAGGTTAAAGTTCCATTCCCTACATCTTTTAGATCTAATTTAAGGTCACAAACTACATTTAATAAAGAAAAAAATACTATATGGACCATATTGTGATAACTTTTTTCTTTTAAACGGTTAAAAATGTGAAAAATAAGTCGATTCTAATAATATAAGCGCACCTGCTATAAATTGCTATTTGAATTTTTCTTCTGTGATTTACCAACTTTTTCGATCGATTTCGAAAGCAAAACAAATGGAAGAACCATAACTTTTCAAAGGAAATACTGGGTCTTCTGCAATCTAACAACGCCAGACTAGGCCTATACTGTAGCTAGGTAGGCCTAGAAGGAGGATGAAGTTGCAATCATATTTACTTCTTTCTAATTAGGATTACACCACCAGAAAACATACATTGTTACCACCACAAATCAAGACATTCAACTGAACAACGGGAGACTGCAAGAATATTCAACTGTTTTCCAGTCAGAAATGATGTACTTTGGAAGCTTTTATAAAACATGACAATTTTTTGGACAAATAACTGACATAATGATATTAATCAATAAAACTAGATTTATTTTGTCACTATGATAAGTTATAGGTCAAGTGCATTGACTAATTGACTTAAATAAAGATAATTAATTTTTATATTTATAATATATAATGCAAATACAATGTATTCTGCTAAAAAAAGAAAGACAATTATTACAACAACTAGACAAAACCAGGATAGGCCTATAGCTAGCTTACAATGTCTGTATGTTACTGATGTTTACACGCTACTGTACTGTAGGTCTACAAAGCTAAGCCTAGATAGGCTAGGCATAAAGACCGTCCATGAGATGACATTCAACGCAAACTTTACATTATTTTTCTCTTTTTATCGTAATTAACCATAAAATGTACAGACATGACAAGACATGTCCTGGTTTAATGTTTTTAAAGTAATATATATGCATTATATTAACAAACGTCGACAATTGCAGGCAATGTGGCTTTAAATTTGTCTATAAGTTCATTTAAAAGTAAACTTTCTTTTACAATGTCAAAAATGGCTGCAATTGATCAACTTCTTTTAGATGTTGCAATCAACTTCTTTTAGATGTTGTAATTGTAGATTGAATTATTTATGATTTTATTCAAAATAATACAATTTAACATTTTACTCAATACATTTATAGCAGCAGCATTAATTGATAATAATTAATTTGCATTAATTGAATCTTACAGTTATTAGAATGTATCAGTACCTTTCATCGGGGATGGTGGAAGCTGCCTTAACTGTGTCTACAGCCCTGGACTTTTTGGGCAACCTCCTTAAAATAGTGCTGCAAATGTTTAGTACCTGTTTGGTCTTTCCTTTCAAATTGTTTGTTTTGTTATTGGCAAAAATTTATATAAAAATAAAAAAATAACTCTTTGATTTTTCCACTTGACCCTATGCTACTGTATTTATTATACTATTACTACAAAATATCAAAACGTTCTGTGTATTTAAGGTAGATAACCTGACAGTACACTTTCTAATCAAATTTGAACAAGTGCAGTGTCAATAGTTTTGTTACCTTTTTCAACATAATATTCTAATAAACTTCCCAATAAATTGATATTAAGAATGTACTAGAAAGCCTGTCAAGAAACTCCTTCCTTGTCTAATGTAATAAAATTTAAAAATTCTGGAAACATGTAGCTAAATTGCAATTGATAGCCTATGATTGACTCCATAAAAACTTTCAAATTATAGGTCATCATAATAATCGGACAATTGGTTGATTTTATCTTTTTTCTATTGACTTTTTTAAGCAGGATTTGCTATTGTTTTCATTTTAAAGACACTAGACCTACATTTTTTTACCTAATTTCAGGTCACACACTACATTTTATGTAAAAATAAATACTATATGGACCTATTGTGATATTTTTTTTTTATTTATTCAATTTCTGCCATGCATACAATACAAAGGAAAAGACAAACCGAAATATAAAAGGCAAGGAAAGACCAAACCCCTATACTAATTGGTCAACCCAGAACAGTGCACAGAAATAAACAAAATAATTGCATTATAATAATTGAAGCATCTTCAAGAAAGCAACCAACTACAATTTTTTTTTCATTTTCAACATTAAAATTATTTTCTAAAATTAAATAAGTATTTAGATAATTTTTTAAAGAATGTGTAAAATAAGTCGATTCTAATAAATTTAGCAGCCCGCTATAAATCCCAACATGCATCGCATGAGGATCAGTATTTTCATATTGTGATTTAATACAACCACTGATCACGTGAAAGGGTAAACAAATAAAAGAACCATAACTTTTCAGCAATAAATACCTGGTCTTCCCCAATTTTTATTAATGGATTCTGCCAAAAAAGGATGACTATTGATTCAGCAATGAGACAACGCTCTTTACCGACTAGGCCTACAAAACTAAGCCTAACTAAGCTAAGCCTAGAAATGTCCACAAGAAAACTTCGACGTGAGCGAGTAGTGCATTGTTTTTTTTCTTTTTATCAACCTTTATTAACCTTATAACCACATTTTTAACAAGAAATGGCCTGGTTTAATTTTTTATTTGCATTATTTTTACAAAACATCACAAATTCCAGGTGTCTTTATGCAGGGTACATTTGATGCTAATTTCTCAAAAGTTTACTTGCAAACTTTGCATATGTTAAATTATTGAATCATTGATTGTAAATGTATTTCTTGTAGAAGGAAGAAATCCAAGAGAAAAATTGTAACAGTCAAAATAAGATGTTAAATCAATAATTCAAGATGTAGGCCTACAAATTATTCACAATGGCAAGACTAGCTTTTAACAACATTTTAATGGTAATTAATTCAATAATACAGTTAGTTTTTGGAGGATAGTTGATGCTTTAATACCTTTTACCCAGGTTGTACTTGTTTATGTCCAATTCGGGCCCAGGATGGATTAATATTTAAATTGTTATAAACAATAATACATTTTTTAATGCTTGGTTTTGTTTCATTTTCACAATTGTTTTAAAATATAGGGCCTAAAATGTTGCAGAAATTTATCATATTTTGCCATGTGAAGAATGTAAACAAATTTTACGATTTTAAAGTAATTTATATCAACATTGGAAATATCAATAAAATGTGTTGTTAGAGGGTATTTCTAAACCCTGTAAACCTAAAAAAAACCCAGCAAACCCCATTGAACCAATATAATGTGATTGAATCATGTAGTGTACAACTTGGTATATCAGTTTTTTTTATTTATCCTTTTCTTAGCACTATTTTGTCCATCAATTATCATGATATCAGTTTCATCTACTATTAGTCAATTTTTCAAAGTTTATTCCTTATGGCCGGGAATCGATGTGGTTATGTTTTCACGGTGCGCAATCAAAATTTATGCGGTCTATGCGCGATTTAACGAAATCACGTTTGTAATCATAACCTTCACAAGTATGAATCACAAGTAAACAAAATTTGGTACTCCTAAATTTCAGGTCATACACTACAGTATTTCATCTTATGGCAAAACAATTACGTGCATAAATTTATATAACGCATGCAAATGCACACTTAAAATTTTCAAAATTGTCCAAATTTATTTTTGATGAAATTTGGAGTACATTTCAGGCAAAAAATTGCCATGAGTGCGCAGATTTTTTTACCCGCACTGCGTATTAAACATTAATGTCCGATTTCTGTTTTCCAACCTTTCTTTAATAATAATATCATCATATTTTATTCACTTTTCAACTCGAAATTGCATTATACGAGCATGTCAAATGTGACAGGCTAGGCACGTGTAAGTTAACAAAATGGGGAAAATATACTAAAATTAATATAGATCGTCAGAATGCTTGAGAACACCTATTTTTCATTTCATTTTCTTGAAGTGTATGTATCATATGTATGATTTATTATGAAATTAAGAGAACAAAAGTTGATTAAGGCATCATTAATTGCATATTAAATTTTTCTTAATTAATTTCGACAATCAAACAATGACATTTTCTTAGGCCGAAATAACAAACTTAACATTAACTTTCTTCCTTAAAATGTTCATATATCAAAGTTAAAAGTATATAGTTTGACAGTGCATCATTCTTTAACAATTTTTAAAGATGTCATCATAGTAAAAAATTATAATTCATTGCAGTATGTGATAATCTATCTTCATTAAAGTGGTTACTGCATAGTAAATACACCGAGGAATCTTTCTACAACTTTTAGTCAGTTGTGTGTGGCTCAGTGGTCTGTGCTCGTGTCTATGACCCCATTTACACTTCAGCTTTTAGCGAGCCCGAGGCCGGCTCCGAGCCAAAAGTGCCCAAGTGTAAACACTCTGGGAACAACCGAGCCGGCCTCGAGCCGGCTCAATTTTGAGCCTAGTCTGGAGTAGGCTTCGGGCCGGCAATTGCGGGCTTCGGGCCGGCACTTCGTATAGTGTAAACACTCGCGGTCATAAAATGAACGTTCTGGGTCAACCATAGTTTAAAGTTTACGAAACTTATTGCTGATGAACGGGAATTCTTCATTGAAATTAAATTGGTGAAGATGTATACGCCTTTTTCACGAAATGGAAGATATCTTCGATCGATAACAAACAATGCCGTGCAACAAAGCGTAACCAACAGGAATAACATAGCGTTTTCAGGGGATTTCAGGACACCATGCAACACCTATGCTTATACACTGTGGTGTTTTTTTTCGATGGCCTTTAAGAAGTGAAAACAAATTTTCTAATTTGTTTCAATCACACAGTTATGTAGGCTAATCTTTAAAGAAAAATTTTGCCCATACGGCTGTCCGTTGAAGAGTTACGAATTAACGGAGTAACTTGTCCTCAGAAAATAGGCTGAAAACGCTATGTTATTTCTGTTGGTTACGCTTCGTTGCATGGCATTGTTTGTCATCGATCGAAAATGTCTTCCGTTTTGCGAAAAAAGCGTATTGATCTACTACTATTCTTCAGAAAACGAGACGCAAACATTAGTAGTAAAGCAATAATACAATTGTTTTGATCCATATTAAATACCGTTATTTGATTCTTTTTTGGCTAAATTTCGATAGGCCTAGGCCTAGTGTAGATCGACAACGTTTAATAATATTAACTTTTTAAGAGGGTTGGTGGGTGCACATGAGTGGATATGACGTGAATATAGCGAAATCGTATCATCGAGCACACTTCCGTGAGAGCAAGTGTAAACACAATAGTAGAGGCCCGAGGCCGGCTTTTTGGGTAAGTGTAAACACATTGCGGGCTTCAGGCCGACTTGGGGCCGGCTAAGAAATCGTCGATGAAATGTAAATGGGGTCTATGGCATTCAAGGTACCGAGATCACCTTGGGAAACATCCGTATTGTTTGTTCAATTTTATTTCTTAGTGTATAGATTATACACATGATTTATAATGAAATCTAAATATAAAGTAACTTCTGTCTTTATTATTATGTAACAAATGTGGTTTATGACATTATTATACGCAGACGGATCTTTGATCGGATTATGATACCGGCTATTGTATTTGCGTTATTGCAAGATCCTATCATACATTATAAATAATTAAAGAATCTGAGAAAATCAATCATCAATATATCTTTTAAAAATCAATTATCTTTATTTAAATCAATGCATATATAACTTATAATTCGTCATAGTGACGAATTAAATCTAGTTAAAATTGTAATTGTCAACAAATTTGAATAACGTGGGTCACTTATTTTTATCTCTACAGTAAATTTCAATCTGTTATAGCTCCTCAGAATGAAAAGTGATACTCTGGAACGTGCTCTGGAAGCTGTTTAATTGTAGATATGAATTGATGTCACTATATGACCAGATAAATTTGAAAAGTTAGATTTTCATCTTTTGTATGATTGTTCACATTGAAAAGAGCACGCATCTCTAATCAACATATCCACATTTCTTTAACTTGTTAATACATTGTTGGTCAGATTATTTTCTTCCGAAATCGCTATCTTCATGTTTTATTTTGATGACGTCATCATGTAAAAGGCAGGTCCTGTCACACCAAAATCAGTCCGGGCCAAAATCGGTCAGGCGGACCAGTTTTGGCTGCCAAAATCAGTCCGGGGGACCATTTATGGCTGCCAAAACGGAACCTGTCCGGCCGGACCAATTTTGGCCGCCAAAACTGGTCCGGCCTGGATAAAATCGGTCCGGGCAGTAGGACTGTTTTTGGCCACCAAATATGGTCCGATCTTGCAAATATATGGTGCGCAAAATGAGTCATAATGTATATATCATTTAAAAAGGCCATGATTAGTCATTATATTGAAAACTACGGGGTTTTATTTGTTATTTTAATATTATAAATTAAGACTGTATTTTTTATCATCATTATTACTATTAGTAGTAACTCATCAATAATTAGTAGGCCTACTAATTTTTAGGTTTTTTGTGTACAATTAATTCTCTGCCTGTTTTGAATCCATTTTGTTCTTTTGTTTTTTTAACATCTTCGTTTCCCCATGATGTTAAAAACAATTTAATTTATTACTAATTTATGGTTAATCAATCAATATCAATTCAGTACAATCATTATAAAACAATTATCCAATATTGATTAGGCTGAGGAAGGAAAAAGGCCTCAATCATAAAATAAAATCTGGCTGGCAATATCAGCGTCTCATACCCGTTCATGTGAGTGTGTGGCAGGCTGAAATATGAGTGAACACCTACTGTAAGTCATGTTTTTAGATAAAATACATTTATTTATAGTATTTATCCGACAAGATAACTTACTTATATATATCATGGGATATTTTTCTAGGCATAAACAACTTAAAACAGCATCATAGGCCTAGTAATTCGGACCGATTTTGGCAGTGGCGGACTGCTTTTGGCCACAACTTTAGAGCCAAAACTGGTCCGGCCGGACCGATTTTGGCCCCGGACCATATTTGTCGTGACAGTCCCATAATTTCACCTATACTATAACATAAATGCTGTATGTATGTATACAGATACTTTGTATTTATATACTACAGTATATGACACAAAATAGACAGAATTCAACACTTTCAACAACAACATATTCTTCAGGTCATAATAATGACATAATCTTCTGTGCACAATATTTAAATGTATGACATGCATGTAGAGTTTGCTGTGTGGATAACTAACTCATCAAAGTGACGAGTTCAAATCTAGTTACCGGTAATAAAGAGTGTTGTAATTATTTTAGTATACAGTTCAAGGGCTATATTGTCTATAGATTAGTAAATAATTAAAAGAACTCTTTGTACATTCTTGATTTATCAGCTGACAATTACTGTACAACAAATATGTGGGCAGTTTTGTTGAAAGCCTTTGAAATATAAAGTGAAAGAATGTCTTTTCATTGCAAGAAATCTATTCATCTATTGTATCTTTTGGCCAAGTAAACCACCAACTGTGTGGTATGAAAATCCTTTTATTCGATAACCACAAGATATGAGAAATATTACAAAAGCCAAAATGGAAAGGAGGTTAACTATAAATAAGAAACACATTTCTCATAATCATAAGCATACTCTACCTGTTAATTACTCTGTTGGGAGTACTTAATAATAATATAATATTTAAATATTTATATAGCGCCAAATCAAATCCTGAAAGTTGCTAAATGAGTTTTTAAATACATTTTAAATTAATAAAAAATGGGTGAACATTTTAGGTGGGAGTTTGTTTTAAAGAGGGAGTAATAGTGGGCATATATACAGATAAACTTTATTCCATCCTTCATAGGAAATTCACAAGGTCACAGTTCAAGAATACAATAAAGATGACAATTTTCATTATAAAATCATATGCCAGTAGTATAGAAACAAGTAAGGAAAAATGAAATGAGTATTCCTTTTATTGATATTTGTATTTGGCCTATGTTAAGCTTGCTCATTTATGAATGTTAACTCTCGCCTACAAACAAACGTATTTGTATATATGCTATGTACATTATGGATTATAAATAAATGAATATACAGCTTACATTAAGCTGGTTTAGTGGTTGATATGCCAATTCAATCATAATAACAGTTTCACAACAGAGAAGTGACCTCGATTCAAGTTGACATGTGTAATTGTTCTTTTCTATCCTGCTGTCAATTTATTAAATAATAATTTTATAATCACATGAACAGCCCCATGCTAAACCCCATGTTATGTCTAAAATAATTAAATATTTCACCAGATGATATTCAAGATTAACATCAAAGTCATAAATAAATTACTGTATGTTTTCTCAATTTTCATAGCTATAAAATACCATTCTGTAGAAAGTATAATCAATTTTAATACAGTCTTCTATTGGAGTGACAGAAATTGTAATAGTCATACTTTTCAGTTTCTAACTGCTAAATATCATTATATACTTAACAAGAAATATTTCTTGCAAAAAACGCCCGCTTAACTTGATTAAAAACAGTTTTAATTATTGTTTTTTCTTCAAAAATAATGATTTATTATCAATTATTTTTGTTTAATAATCAGTAGAAAACATTTAGTGTAAATATAGTTTGGCCTACTGTACAGAACTAAAATATAATCATAATCAACTAAACTATAGTAATTTACATATTTCAGGGTTGGGGCATTACTCCCTAAGATCAAAATGACCTGGCCCACATACAGTACAGCTAAAAATTACTGCAACATACGGTAACCAACGTTCCAGCTTGGGAGCTGAAAAACTGGGTATTTGGAAACTTGGACTGGGCATACATACGTCTGGGAGAAGATAATCTACAGTATGCTTTGTAAGTGAGGGTTGCCTATACTCACAAGTTGATCTACAGTAGGTCAAAAGGTGGTCAATAATCGCTATTTGTGTTGCAGCTAAAAACTGCTCTGCAATAATCGGTTAACACACGCAATGGAGTGTTTTTAATCAGTTATTTTTTATCGGTTATGTCATTTTGCACCGTTGCTACTAAAAAATAATCGATTAAAAAATAATCGGTTAATAATCGTTTATTCCTGCTCAGCAGAAATAGATCCTACGATCAATAAACATTGTTTTCTTTTGGCTGTCAATTTATCATTGTCAAAACAATCCTCATTTTTGGCGAATGTTGTGTTTAGATGAAAAATTGTTTGATAGTGAGTAAGGGCCTGTTTCTAAAAAGAACGGTTTTTTGGAAACCGGTCTCGGCTGTTGTTTATAAATAAAGATCGCGTTGCAGCCCAATTTTTACTCCAATAAAACCGGTTCCGTCCATGTGCGTTCGTTATGAATGACGTCATTATATACACCACAATGCAGTTCGTTAGGCGGAAGCGTGATTGGATCGAGGTCATGTTTACTTTTTTTCGTATAGCGCGATCCCCAAGAAATAGCATCCATTTCATCATAAAAGGGGGAATTATTACCTGAAACATTATTGTGGTCCTTGGTTAAAGTATAGGTACGTCGCACCCTCTGATATTGTCAAGTTGAACTCGTCTAGCTTTCACACGCTTTACAATATTCTTAAAAACATGTAGGCCTAGGCCTACGTGAGTCTTTCTTCCGACTCCCGACAAGTCCCCTCATCTTCTTCCCTTCACATATTTTTTACGAACCTCGTAATGGCATCGGTCAACATTTTTTAGTTAAATAAAATACTCACTATCTAGAGAAATAAAAATGACTTAGGCCTAGGTCCTATCGCGCGGGTTTGACTGCGAGTTGACCGCAATCGTCCCAGTGCAGCAGACTGCAGAGTTCAGTTTTTGGGGTCAAATTGAGACCGCGATTGTGTTGCAGCTAAAAATTGCTCCGAGGAAACCGGTTTCAGAACGGTTCTTTGCGATCGAGACCGCAATCAATTGGGGTTTTTGAAACCGTTTTTAAGATCGGTTCTTTTTTGTGGGGACCCATTTCTGCTGGCAAGAAAAAACGGTTCTTGAAAAGAACGGTATTCAAAACCGTATTCTCTGCTCTATAGAAACAGGCCCTAAGTTTGTCAGAAATTATGAATTTTGTTTACTGTGGGAAAAGTCTCTAACCGGAATATGTACAGTTTAGGACTGCATTTATTTCAGATATTTACATTACACAACATATTTACTGTACTTATACTGATTGTTAAAAAAATATAATTGATTACAAATCATTATTTCCTATATTTTTAAATAGAATATCAATTAAAAAGCATCAACAATTAAATTAAAACTGTTAAATGACAGGAACACTGCTAAAATCTTAAAGATGTCAAATGCAGTCTTGTCAATTGATTTCACTAATAATTGTGTACTAATTGTTTAATAATTGAGTTTTAATTCTACAGTATTCTTTTTTTAGCTATAATTAACTTTCTTCTTTCAGCATTATATGTCTCTAGATAAGGAAAACACCAACATACCAGTTCTGATTTGGGAATAGTAGTAGGCTATTTCTAACAAAATAAGACAGTTTATCATTTCTTCTCTAGTAAACCTAATACAGTACATTAACATTTACTGGTATTAATCTAATTAATCAAACAATAACTGACACATAAATAATAATTATATTATAACATATGTTTACAAGATAACATGTTACTTTTAATTAAAGACATAAATTGAATTAAAATATGAGTTGATTCATTTCACATTATATATGGTGACATTTTAAATTAATTATCCAAAAACAGATAAAAACTGAATAATAACAGTTTATTAGTTTATGGCAATAGAAAGATTGTTTTCAATATGATCCACAATGACGTTTTGTAAAAATAATGCATAAATATTACTTTAAAAACATTAAATAGTCTTAAATGTATGTTTTATGGTAAATTATGATAAAAAGAGAAAAACAATGCACTACCTAAAGTAGCTCGCAGTGAATGTCCTCTGGTCCTTAGGCCAAGCCTAGCTAGGCTTAGTTTTGTAGGCCTAGCTGGTAAACATCGGTAATGATTGTACGAACATCGTACGCTAGCTATAGGTCTAGCCTGACGTTGTATAGTTGCTGCATTAATTGTCTTTCTGTTTTTGAGTTGCCGTTGATACAAATTGGGAAACCCGGTATTTTTGTGGAAAAGTTAGGAGTCTTCCATTTGTTTTGGCCTCACGAGTCACGATTGATAGAAAAGTGGGTGAACTACAGAAAAACCAAAATATCAATCCGCACACAATGCATGTTGGGATTTATAGCGGGCCGCTTAAATTATTAGAATCGTCTTAATTTTAACAAAAAAAGTTATCTCAATAAATAGGACCATATAGTATTTATTATTACATTAAATTTAGTTTGTGACCTTAAATTAGATCTAAAAGAACGTAGGGAATTGGACGATAAACAACTTTTTTTTATGCACTTGTCTTATTTTAAATGTTGAAAAGTTGTAATTAAACCAACAACTTGGCATATACTGTACACAGCTTTTAATATTATATTAATAATATGTATATCCCAACTATGAAAATTAAAAACTTAAATAGTTAATACAGGTATTAAATACAAAATAAAATTAAAAACCTACAGAATAAAGTAACACTCCATTAGACATTGCTGTGGGAGGCTGGGGATATACAAATCCACTGGTATCAAAATTCTTCATGTTTTCCTGAATATTTATAGTAGTATAGCAATATAGTGAAACTCCCCGATTTCGATAAGCCACCTAAAATTGATCCTATGATAAACAAGTCCACTATACAGCCTTCTCTGTACGTACTAGTGTATAAATTGCAAAGTGAAGTATGCCAGTAAGCCTGTGTGAGGCAAGCCAGCATTTGTTCTTGATGTTTCACTTGACTGGACAACAGTTATTTTACAGTAATGAGATCTAAGAGAATGTGTGTTCTACTCAGCTGGGAGTAAACTTTCCTCAAGTCATGTGGGCTTTAAAGAGACACCCAGGAAGGTGAATTTTAAGCCTGAATATTTCTGGATAAGCTCTTTACTGAAATTTATCAGGAAATTGAATATATCTTTTATCATGCTATTGGAAAACTCCCTACTGTAATCTAGAAATTAAAACATACTAGTATTCTCTTTTACTATTTTAACTCCCGGACCCTGGTATAACTATTGCAATAGTTACAGATAGCCTGGCTATATTTCTTGTATAGGTCGAAAGGGGAGGGGGGGGGGGGAGACATGGAAACAGGACAATCAGCATAGTATTTCATCAATAAGCAAGGTAAAGGTGCCCAGAGTCACTATAAAATTCAGTACAATTAAGTAGGTTTACTACCCCATAATGTGTGTAATTCCCAGCACTCTTTTTTCAGGTACCGGTACTGTAAACTTAAGTGATAAAAGAAATTACTCCTAGTCCTACTGTTAAAGACCCATTCCCTACAATTTGTGACGTTTTGTAAAAATAATATATATATATTACTTTAACTGTGTTTAGGCCTAGCTAAGCTTAGTTGTGTAGGCCTAGCTGGTATTCGTCGGTAACGTACGAACATCGTACGCTAGCTATAGGCCTAGTCTGATGTTGTATAGTTGCTGCATTAATTGTCTTCTGTTTTTACCAGACTCCGTTGATACAAATTGGGGGAAACCCGGTATTTTCGCTGAAGAGTTAAGAGTCTTCCATTTGTTTTGGCCTCACGATCGATAGAAAAGTGGGCAAATTACATAAAAAAAACTAAAAAATATATATATATAATAATATGAAGTTGTGCAGCATTTATTTTTTAAGACGTCAGAGTTGCGCAACATGACTTACGTACGATTTTATGAATTTCAATGATTGATCATAGATTAAAAGCCAAACATTATTTGTTTATGAAACTTCGTGAAAATTTAAGTCATATTATGCGCATTTAAAATTTCAAAATGCGCAAAATGTCATCGTTATTGCTCATCACATTCAATAGAGCGCATCTCGCTTATCCGTATTCCATTTCCCCCGAGATTTTAATATTGTCTAGGTCAATCAACTATCTTTCGCATGAGTTACAAATATTTTAATTTTTAATATTTTAATTTCTATGACCTCATAATGTCTAAAAATTTAAATAACATGGGTCACTTATTTTCATCTTTACAGTAAATTTCAATCTGTTATAGCTCGTCAGAATAAAAAGTGAAAATCATTATTAAAATGTTTTCTGGAAGCTATTGGATTGTAGATACGAATTCATGTGTTATTTTGACAATCAAATGTTGTGACGTCGTAGTCCATCACATATAAAGCGCATCTCGCTTATCCGTATTCTATTTCCCCTGAGATTTTAATATTGTCTAGGTCAATCAATTATCTTTCGCATGAGTTAAAAATATTTAATTGTCATGACATCATCAAGTCTAAAAATTAAAAAAACAGGGATCACTTATTTTCATTTTTACAGTAAATTTCAATCTGTTATAGCTCGTCAGAATAAAAAGTGGATTTCATCTTTTGCGTGATAATAGTTCATCACATTTAAAAGAGCGCACATCTATATTCTACGTATTCGAATCCCTTCAACATGTTAATATGTTGTTGCTGAGATTATTTTCTTCCGAAATTGCTATCTTCGTGTTCATTTTGATGATGTCATCATGTTAAAAAGGCGGGTCCTGTAATTTTACCTATGCTACACTGTATGTATGTATGTATACAAAATTTAGTGTATACAGTATATACACAAAATAGGGAGCACACTAACATTTTAATTTCTTCAGGTCATAATGACATAATCCTTTTTTCTGTACGTAATCTTGTAATGTATGATGTGCACATGGTTTGTCGTGCGGATAACTAACTCGTCAAAGTGACAAGTTCAAATCTAGAACTTAATATATATTTATTTATATAAAATAGTATAAAAATATTAGTGGTAGAAACAGGGGACTAAATCGGTAGCCTACTGCGTGATTTTGTAGGGTTGGCAGGTATGCATAAGAACAACATATGTTATTATAAATATACTGTACAAAATATTGTAAATTGTTTAAAATGGATAGGAAAGGTTTTTGAAATTTTGAAGAAATTACTTTGTATGAATCTTTTTAATGTTAATAAACAACACACACAAAATTAGAACTTGAGAAATAAACAAATTAAATTCAATATGAAACCTCCGTAAAATGAATAAATGAATGACACGCCATCTTAATTTTTATGAATGTTCTATATGCAATGTCCAAAACATTTAGTATGAGAGGCAAGCTTAAAAATGAATTGATTTAGATGTTCAGCTAATAAAATGATATTGCAAGGAACCCTTTCATATCCATTTTAAGCTATTTTACAAAAACATGTTTATATAATACTATTCTTGAAACGAAAGTAAAATATATAAAGAGGCATACATTTTGTGGCCATATTATGTTATTAAAAATGTGTATGAAAAAATAATTTATATAACATTAAAGATTCATAGTCAACATACAAATTTCATAATAATATTTGACATACAGTACGGTATTTGCTTTTGTCAGTTCTGTGGATTTACATCGCAATGTAATTCACTTAAAAACACTAGACCTGCAATTTTTGACGTTTTGTAAAAATAATGCATATATAACTTTAAAAACATGAAACCAGGTCATTTCTTGTCTTATATGTGCGTTCTAAGGTTAATTATGATAAAAAGAGAAAAACTATGTACTACCTATAAGTAGCTTGCGTTGAAAGTTCTCTCGTAGGCCTAGCTTATTTGGGCTTAGTTTTGTAGGCCTCTTGTAAAAAGCGGTAACGTATGAACACAGTACACTAGCTATAGGCCTAGCCTGACGCTTTCGCATTGCTGAATTAATTGTCTTTCCTTTTTTGGCAGAATCTGTTAATACAAATTGGACAAGAACTGGTATTTTACCTGAAAAGTTATGGTTCTTTTGTTTGTTTACCATTTCAAGAGATCAATCGAAGTAGGTGCATCACATCAAAATATGAAAATATCAATCCATGTGCGATGATATGGACCGAGATGAGATAACATGATTGTTATAATTTTGTGGGGAGAATTATACCGAGAGACTCCAGGGGAATAAAAAGGATTCTGCGTTAACTTTTGGAGTACACCATTACATCCCACGTCCAGGCTCATTTTCAGTAGAGATATGTAGCCTAGCTAGTAGAGTAGTACCAACAGCGAAAACAAACTTGCTCACCGACATGCTCTTATTATATAACATCATTATTCTGTTGTATGTGGTAGTAGGCCTAGATTTTTATTGGGTTATATTCAATTGACAATGATTGGGTTTACATTAATAATATAGCTTTTACGGAAGAGTTCAATTTTTAATCCTACATTTGAGAGTTTTAGGCAGCGATAGGAATAATGGATGTAAACAAACCAACTCATTGGCCTTCCATAATTTGAACTGCGTTGTGGGTATGATGATGTGATTCTTAAAAAGCGTTTATCAGATAACCGATTAACGTCGGAGACAATTTTCAGTTGTAGCACAGACAATTCTGTGGTTTGTGGTACTTAGGAATAATTGATTATTTTGATTTTTTAAGCATAAACAGATCCTAATAAATTTTAACATTTTTCAATTTTTTGAAGTGCTAAGGTATTTCATGATTGAAAAAAGGTGTGTAGAAGGTGTAGTGTAGAAGATTATAATGACCATATGTGATGACTGGATCAAATAGTTTAGACAGGTTCACACACTTCACAGTTCTAATCCTGGCCTGGCAATCAGAAACATCACAAAAGCTGTCTTTTGAAACCTGAAAATATTTTGTAAAACAATGTTTGTTCCAATATGAATCTAGTCTCAATGATCTCACCTGTTGCATAATATAGTCATACCTAGTTGCCAAAACAAATTTTTAGTAGTGTAGTCTTAAAAATGCTCATGTCAAATAGAACATTTCAGTAGTTGTTTACACGTCACATCAATCACTGATTCTGGGCATGCCCATAATGATTTTCTGACTTGAAGACAGTGTTTGTAGTTACTTGGTACATGATGAGAACAAAAGGCCATCATGTTGTGTTTTAATGTTCATACTATAGGGGAAAACACCAGAAACAGACTTTTTTGTTGTGTGGGCCGTAGATTTGTCCAAAATTAGGCCAAAAAATACTTTTAAAAAATTCATCGATATTGATTTATATTTTTTGGCCTTATTGTCCATAATTTAAAGCAAAATACAATATAGCATTTCCGTAGTATTTATCTTAACTTCAGTGCGCCCATATTTTTTTGTCAAACTGAGAAAAAATAGATTTTTTAGCAACAGTATAAAAACAAATATAAAAAGAAATCAACAATGAAATCATTTATTAAAGCATGTGGAATAATGTTTGTTTTACCTTATACAAGAATTCTATTTTTTCTCAGTTTAACTTTTTTGATACATTTTCTTTTGGTATGCATACCATAAGGTCAAATGATGTTGAGAAGATTATAGGTCCTGTTTCTGCTGCATAAAAATAAGCGGTTGAAAACGGTGTGAACAAATTAACCCCAATTTCTTGGGAGCCAGAAACAGGACAATTTTTTAGTAACTGGTTAAAAATGGCAGCGCAAAAATAACAGGTAAAAACACCCAATCAACTCGGTGTTAGAATGCCATTTAACCGGTTATTGCTGGGTAACCTTTAGCTGCAACAAAACAACGGTTATTTGATTGACACCGATTTTTGTCACCGACCACCCAATGATTTAAACAGTTATTTTGGAGCAGAAATTAAGCAGAAATGCAGTAAATATAAAAATTACATTTTAAATCTATTTTGAAATAAACAGTTTATTCAGCAATATGCAGAAGAAACAGACCCTAAGATTTAAATTTATTTAAGTTATAAAATTATATTTTAGTGCAATACCAATATCAACTGCTGTGTCCATCCAACTTTCAATTAGGAAATAGGGAATAAAAAGGATTGTAAAGAATGCTTATTTATGTTTCCTTATCCTATTCACAGGAATGCTTTTATGTACCACCAGTTGACATGGAAACATAATCAGGCCCTTGGTAACCAGTGGTAGTTTATCAACCCTAGTAACTGCAGCATTTTAGTAGTAGTTTATCTAGAAAGTAAACATTTAAATGTTTATGCATGCTAATAAAATGTAGAATAGTAAATGTTTGCCCTAAGTACAGTA
This sequence comes from Antedon mediterranea, assembly GCF_964355755.1. Lineage (NCBI taxonomy): Eukaryota > Metazoa > Echinodermata > Crinoidea > Comatulida > Antedonidae > Antedon > Antedon mediterranea. Next base: position 26,415,635 of record NC_092670.1, read on the forward strand.
AGCCATGGATGGATGGATGAATTCCAACAATAGATAATTGCTGCACAATCTTTCCACTTCATTCCCCGACGAGGGGGCTATGCGAGCAATGCGCTCTAGCATCATTTCAGGTCATTTTACTCAGGTTTTAGGGTAGCCACTTTTTTTTTATAATGCATAAATAAAACACTGCGTGCAAAAAACCGATGCATGATGACTGTCTCAATCCATTTTTATCAATTTCGAAAATGCAGTGACCTTTAAAGTTCAAAATATGCCTATATCGGGTAAATTATAGCATAGAAAATATACGCGAACGTAAAACGTACTCACAGGCCAAGAGGTATATTGTTTATCGCAGAGGCGTAGGCTGGTTGCTGTCTGGGGGTTGCAAAAATTGTAAATGCGCGCCTTGGGCTGATCTGTAAGAAAATTGTGAAAAATAGAGCTGCAGGTCCCCAGAAGTTGCAATTATACATAAACTTGATACTATGAAACGAAATTACAAGTCTACAGAACCAGCCAACCGTGGTTGGGATGGAGCTAAACAAATTTTGAAAAATAGAGTTGGAGGTCCCCGAAATTAAACTTGAAACAAAATATCATCATATTGTCCCTATCATGGTTGTGACTGACCTAAGAAATTTTTGAAAAATAGAGCTGTTGGTCCTGGAAAATGCACTTATTGTACTTCGAAATATGAAATTTATAAGTACCTATGACCAGCTTTATGGTTGAGGCTGAGCTAAGAAAATGTTTAGAACTAGAGCTGCAGGTCTTAAAAAATTGCATCTTATACTTTGGAAACATCAGGCCTAGAGGCTTAAAAAAGTGGTCTGTTTTGCCTTTATTTGGATGGGGGCAGGGGTGCGTCCGCAAGCGTAGACCATTTTCTGTCGGGGAAATCCGTTTATACCTCGCAAGTATATGCGTGCGTACCATCTGGACTTCCGAGTGGTGAGAAGTTCATGACACACAGGATATTGAAAATTTAATAACTTAGCTATAATAAGATGTTGGCTAAGGAAAAATGGCATGTTTTTTTGTTTAGTAATGTATGAAATATTTATTTTAGGTGCCCCACGGTACAGAGGGTTACTTGTAAATTAAAAAATTGGTGAAAAACAAACGAAAAAATTAACATAATTTGTTTTTGCTGTAGCGTACAATTGACAAGTGCATAACCGTCGGTAAACTTCGCCTGGAAATCCCCCGTAGTCCCCCCTGCTGGCGCCACCATTGTGCTTGTGGTACTGTAGACTTAGGGCCTGTTCGTAGGGGTTGAAAATACCAGCTTATTCCCGATTTCCGTTCGCGTGACCCAATTAACTTTTGCCTCAGGCTACAAGAAATTCGAGGCAAAATGTTCACCAAATTTGCAGGTTATTTCAGCGATAATCCAATTATACTCGGCCTTCGAGGATAATAAATCTCTGATAGAGGCGTTGTGTCAAATTTTGACCTTTGCATTTGTGAAATTTTCTAGAACACAAACAGTCCACCGGTGGTCCGACCGGAATACAAACGTTCGCTGCCTTGGCCCGTCATTTCTCCTACGAAGCTCTTCCATACACGCTTCGAGAGCGATCGTCAGCTGGTGCTGTCCTTGCTTGTTGGTGTAGACCGCTTAGTATGGTAGGCCTAGCTGGTCGGTGGTGTTTCGTTTAACCAGGGAAGAGTTAAATTTAACTCTTCCCTGGTTTAACATTGGGCTCAAATTCTTCGTCAAGGAGTAAAATAATGGTCGTCAGGAGAAGGCATATTTCGGCAGGATTATCGGCGTTAAGAGGCATAAGGTTTGTCGCAAGGATAAGCAGTGTAAAAGGTAGCAAGTAATTGTTATTGTAAAGAAAGATCGCGAGTAAAAAATATACCACACGAAACTAGCGTGCGAAAATGGGGTCGTAGGTTGTTGTAAAGACAACTGACCTTAAAACGTAATTTCCGGTTTGTGATTCGTCGATTAAGCATTTAAGCGGTTAAATATTTCAAGTACGAACGACGCTCAATTTATAACCCGAGGCATGGGTGAAATTAAGCGCTTATTTTAACCACCGTACGAACACGACCTTAGATTTTGCAATTTTCAACTACACACTTCTCCCGTTCCCTAAACCAGCCCTCCTGTAAATCTATCAACTTTGAGACTGGACATTAGAATCTAAACTAGACATGAAACTCGTCACTTTGACGAGTTAGTTATCCGCACAACAAACGCCACGCGCACGTCATACGTTGGAATTTTGCACACGGAAAAAGATTATGACATTATGACCTGAACTGAAGAATATCATATGCTGTTAGTGCTGAATTCTGTCAATTTTGTGTCATATAGTATATACAGTGCAAACGGTATAATCTGTATACATGTTACATACAGTGTAGAATAGGTGAAATTACGGGTCCCCCCGTTTATACTTATTTTTAACACGGCTTTGGTATCAAAATGAAACACTAAGATAGCAATTTCGGAAGGACATTATCTCAGCAACAACATATTAACGTGTGGAAGAAATTTGAATACGTAAAATATAGATGCGCGCCCTTTTAAATGTGATGAACTATTACGCAAAATATGAAAATACGACTTTTTTTATTCAACTGGCCATATGATGACGTTACAACATCCGATTGGCAAAATGTTTACATGAATTCGTATCTACAATCCAATAGCTTCCAGAAAGCGTTTTAATCATGATTATCACGTTTTATTCTGACGAGCTATAACAGATTGAAATTTACTGTAAAGATGAAAATAAGTGACCCACGTTATTTTCATTTTTAGACATGATGACGTCAAAAAAATTAAAATATTTTAACTCATGCGAAAGATAGTTGATTGACCTAGATAATATAAAAATCGGGGTGAAAATGGAAAACAGATAATTGGAGATGCGCTCTATTAAATGTGATGAGCTATGATCAAAGATACAAAAATTCTATTTTTTATATTCGCATGGCCATACGATGACGTCACAATGTCCGGTAAGCCGTATTGATGCATGATACATGATCTACAACTCATCATCTTCCAAACTACGTAATAAAAATAACTTTTACCGTTTAGTTTAGAAACTACGACTGTTTAAAAAAAGGTATAATTTTGACAAATTTTGACCAATTTTTGAACTTTTTCATCAAAAACGCACATAAATTATCCAATTCGACGTGCCCGTATGACGTAATTTGAAGTCGAAATTGTTTAAAAGTTGGTAAAATTACTAGAAAAGGCTGAAAAAACATAAATCACGCGAAAAAATCTGTTTTTAACGGTACGTGTGCTCCGCGCGCGTAAAAATTTGCGCGCGCCTGGGAATTTTTGACATTCTCAAAATGACATGAAACGCGTAGAAAGTTGATTAGAAATTAATTTTGCGCATTTTGAAATTTTAAATGCGCGTACGCGCGTAACTTTTTGTAAAACACGCATTTTTTTTTCAACAAAAAGTTAGCGCATGATATAAATTAAACTTTTGCAAAGTTTCAATTTAAAATGTTATTTGGTTTTTGACCTATGTTAAATATGTGAAATTCATAAAATCGCGCGTAAGTCATGTTGCGCAACTCTGACATAATTCAAAAATAGGAGGTGCACAACTTCACGTGAATGCCCTCATGCTGACAAAGTTATAACATGTTATGTTTACAAGTTTTTGAGATACGTGAGACACAAAAATGGGGGAGAAGGAAAGAAAAAAAAAAAGTAACAGGACAGTTACAAGGAGTTATCCGCTCAATGCGGATAACTAATAATAAAACTGTGGGTAGAAATAGAGTGATAAAACTTCTCTGTTACCATTAACATCTCGCAAATGGAAAGCTCCCCAATATATCATTCAGATCATATAAACAGGGATTCTGTTTTGGGAAAGCCTTTTTCTAATAAACTGTATATATAATTTGATTTAAACGTGGGAGGTTTTTGATGATGATGCAATAAAGGGTCAATTGAGCCAGTCACCATGTTAATTAACAATCAAAATCATCACAGGTTCTTGTGCCAGACTACTGTACATTCGTTATGCTAGTTCTTTTGCAAATGCAATTATACTGGGAGAAAAAAACCTGAATAATAGCGTGTAAATAATTTGTTTTCAGCAGAAACAGGACCAAAGTCGAATAGCTTAAATTACACTGCCAAATAAAAGCTAAAAAGACAGGAAAATGTAATGGTTAAGAGTTTTAGATGGTTGCAGCAGTAGTAGACATCCCATTTTCTTCAATTTCTTGTATACTAGATACAAATTAAGTTTTAATCAATGATACCTACAAAGCTGTTTTAATCTTGAATCAACTAAAATAAATGTTCCTAACGGGTTACCTTTTACTCTAGGTGTACTTTTAAACTAATTACTGTAGTACAACATGTATAAGTACATCAATAATAAAGTTTGATTGCATCCATAGATTTATACATCAGAAAATGATATAATCATTAAGCAGTTATTATATTTCACACTTTCTGTATTCATAAAAACATAAAGACACATAATCTGATAGAAGCATTTAGACAATATTTGTGAACTGCACTCAAGTTGTTGCCTAAGGCAGTTACTCATATCTTTCAAATCTCTAGGTGAGAAATGCAATTTTGGTGTATGGTATAAGAAAATTGTGAATATGAAGTTATATTTCTCCTTTATCTCCTTATTTAAAATTGCTTTCAACATCCATTATTCACAGTCCTATACCGGTAGGATATGCAGTGTAATATTTTACAATCCATACATACCAAAAATCATTATTGCAATGGTCTTAAATCTAAGACCATCGTTGCTAAGGGTTTCATCTTGGGCTTAAATCTAAGACCGCGGTTAAGACCTTTATTGCAATCCGCACCTGTTTCCGCTGCCAAGTAAACGCCGTATTTAAGACAGTATTTTTTGAATACCTATATATATAAATATACAGTTTATTTTTGGCAGCGGAAACGGTGTTCATAAAAATATACCGTATTTTGTAAACCATAATTTGTGGATAAAATACAGTATTTATAAATTTATACCGTATTGGGGTACCCTTTTCTGCTTCCGATAAAAATACTGTATATTAAAGCTTTTTACACATGGATAGATAACCTATTGTCAACAAATCAACAAAAGTAAGGAACAACATCACAACATTTGCAAATAATCTGTTAGGGAAACAAATATTTTGGGAAAATTAAAAGTAACAAACAGCACAGCCAGATTTAGAAAGATAATTTAGCAAAAATTCTAATTCGAGCATGGAAGAAATAACTTGTCCCCATTTTGTTGGATCGAAAGGTAGGTTGGGTAAAAAAGATGAATTTCAACACGACTATCGAAGATAGTACCTCTAGCAGAAATGGGGCATAAAATATTTCTATTTTCCATAACAAAACAAGTGGTTAAAACTTTGGGGAGGTGGTTGCTTATGAGATTTAGACAAAGGTTTTGTAAAATATATTTCTACATTTTGCTGTTGATACCTAGTTGTGGCGCTATTTACATTAGATGTCAACCATGCTAAATTAGCTGAAGGTTTTATTATAGAGCCGGTGGATTTGTTTTCTTTCATTGGCGGCTGTAACAATGCTTCAGACCAACAGGAAATAGAGAATGGCAATTCTGTACCAGTCAAGTGCTAGTCACAGATGGTAAGATGTTAACACATGTTGATGTATCCTAACACATTCATCACATGCTTATAATTCTATTTTACCTTGAGTGACATTAACTTGTTTTTCTTGAAACACTAGTTTCCTCACATGGAGTGATGCCTGCAGGGCTATCAAATACTACTTATGGTTTATAACATTATCAAAAATTACGAAAATATAATTATAAAGGTTAATGAGAACAAATCAGAACAAATATAAGAATCAGGACAAACAGTGTTATCATATGGGGAATGTAATACAGTATAAGTTCATATCATTTGAATAATTAGCAATTATTATAGTACATTTTCTTATCACTTCCTAAAGATGTAACAAAACATTAACGGTATGTTCAAGGTTTGTTATCTAACGCAAGGCGTACGGTAATCTGTGGCGTTAAAAGTCAAGGTGTTCAGACACAACGATCAACATTCCAATGCCTTGCACTCTGATCATGCATACATTCAGGACAAACATTGTACATTGTAAAGTTGTTTTTTGTTATTTTTATTTATATAATGTTACCTTCAAAACTTACTACTTGGCAGAATTGCATTCTAATTCAAAATAATTTCAAACATAATTATTACACAGACAATTATCTGATTAATGTATTTAATTTATGAAAATATCATATCAGTGATGACAACTTTACACACACACTTCTTTAAAATTGAAAACCTGATAGTTTGACGTTTAGCTATCTCGCTGTACAGGTATGCTGTTGGCCTACTAATCGTGGTCGTGTCTTTTCATTGGTTAAGGTTAAAATCACTGATGCATCACTGGATTAGCATTATTAAATCCACCCTCTCCTGCTAGGCCACTGGCGCGGCGTAACAGCTCCCTAACGCTAATCTGGCCTAGTTTAGACACAAAAATATGTATGCTGCTTACATTATGCTACCTTAACACTGTGAGTCTGAACATACTCAAAGTCACAAATATTTTGTCTTAATCTATTGATCTCCCTTCGGCAGGTAAATTATTGCTCAAATAATAATAAATGAGAATCAAATTCTGATGATGATACACATATCAAATATATTATGATCATAAAAAGGTAAGTATTAAATTAGCCTGGATCAAGGTTCATTTGTCTGTAAGTTACTATTCAACAGTTTAATGAGTTATAAAGCTAACTCACATTTATTAAAAATAAAAAATTTTACCTGAAAAATACAAAACTGAATCCTCATCATAATTTGATTTTATTCACAAATTTGATTTTGATTAATTTTTAATTCATATCTTTTTAAACACTGTTATCCATTCATGTTTTTACTTTTTTATGTTCATGTTTTTTAAAATGTTATATTTGAATGCAAAATGCATATCAAAGTAGAACCATCACAATGAAATATCAATTACATATGAATATAAAATTGTTTAAATCAAGGGTAAAGAATCCAATTGGAATGCTATTAGTATTCTAAATGGCTTTCTCGTAAGGCTCCAAAGATAATACGAATACCTGTGGGTATAATCCTTTCGTCCATAGATCATGAATATCAAGTGACTGTTTCCCTAGGTAATAATCAACTTTATGCATAATTCAACACATGCATGATGACTATGTTGTCTTTAATGAGATTTCATCAATAATAAAAAATGTCAATAACATTAAGAGCACAGCCAGTGGAGTAACGCATGAGGCCACTGGCTTAGGAAGCCCTCCAACGCTGGAGGCCTTTGGGTGTTTTTAGCTTTTTTCGACATGTTTTAATGTCTGTTTTTTCCTCTGGACACTGCTCAGGGGCCCCATAAGATCCGGGGCCCCTGGGTTTAGCCAGTGAGTGCTCATAGCTGTTACGCCACTGAGCACAACACAATATATTTGCTGCCTTGGATTATTTCACTACATGAAATCATACTGTACTGGTTTTAACAACTCCATATACTGAAATCCCAAACATTTTTTAGCTGCCCTAAATTTTACATTTCCAGCTACTTTTTTCGTGGTTCTATAATTTAGTGAACACCTCTGCTATGGACGTCAAACAACGAACCATGTAAATTTAGGGATCTAAATAAATGTTTTGACTACACAGTATTAAGCATTAAGCAATAATGCAATAAAATAGGACAATTCTGTTGAACAATTTTATTATAGGAATTGAGATAATCAAACTTCACTCATTTATAGATTTTATGCATTTCTTTACCCACAACAAATTTTAAGTTCATGGTGACATGGTCACCCCGTCATAATGATGGCTTCAAATCTAAAAATTTGACCAGAAAGCATTTTTAGTGTCTTGTTTGTAAAGGTGTCATTAATTAGTATATTTACAGTTTAGGATAGCCTATATTGCAGGCTACAATATGCAAGTGAAATACTATCAAAGATCAAATGGTAAAAAAAATTGATTTTGCAAAAAAATAATAATTTTATAACTAATGGAAATTATCAAGGTACATGTGGTTCAATTTTTAGCTAAATCAGATATGATGAACCAGGAGCCACTGGTTGATTTGGCTTTGATGACCATGGAAGCTCCATGGAATGACACATATACATACAAATAATTTAGCCAAACGAACTTAAATTAACAAAATATAGAATTGAGTTTAAAAAAATGTTGTATATTTGCGAGAGAATGGAATGTCAAAAGGTCTTTGGGCCTGTTTCTGCTGCAACTGCTCAAAATACGGTATAAAAATACGGTATAAAATACGGTATTTTTTATACCGTATTTTTTAGTACCCCATTTCTGCTAACAATACTTCTTGGGTGGTCGTGTTAAATTTCATCCTTTTTACCCAAATTGCCATTCATTTATTTGGTCAATAATTAAAAGTCGCAATAAAGGAAGTTTTACGTCTCACTTTCAACAGCCTGGCCCTAGTGATAGAGATGTTGTGAGAGCACAGAAAACATCGTAATGGGGACAAGTAATTCGTTCCCTCCCCGAGTTATTGTCTTTTACAATCTTTTACTGCTTTCGCAGGCTCTTCAGCTTTGAATTTACTTGCTTTGGAGACAAGTCTATTCCGTACTCCTGCTTTATTTTTTTAGAAATGTCTTTATAAATGTGGTTGTCTCTTTTATTACCTTTTAGTTGGTCGGACATTTTAGCTTCCCCATCCCCTCCTTCCCCACCCCCTCCTTCCAAAATGGACTATACCATAGTTTCATGAAAATGATAAAAACATAGGGTTGTCAAGGGTAGTGCATGTTATCGTTCCAAGAATAATACATACAAAAGTGTTAGGCCTATTTTACCTAATGGGTGATTAAGTTACAAATAAATCGAGGAAACAATTATGTGAGTAGAATATCTTGTAGGCAAAGGTGTTGGGTTATGTTGGGCTTTTTTAGCAGTGTTGTGCCACTACGGCCTACATGTTATAAAAACTCATAGTCTAGCTATGATGTATATTAACTTGCATTGCAGTATAATTGCTATTAAAACAAGGTTACTTATTACACATACACTTTTCACATTTCCTTTTGTAAAATTGTTTACTCTAGTTGTTAATACTTTCATAATAAACATTTTTTTATAGAACCAAATCTATTTAAAAAGAGAGTTTCAACATACCAGCAGCTTAAAAAGATCTATATTTCTGCAACAAAAAGGAGCTACCGTATATTTCGGTGTATAAGTCGCACTTTTGACACGCAAAATTGACCTCTAAATTAAGGGTGCGTCTTATACACCGAACATAAATGCCTCACCACACAGATTGTACATATCGTCACCTCGTTTGCTAGGCCTGAGTAGGCTAAACTAGCTACAGTATACTAACACAACGGCAACCTGCTTCTGCCTAGTTTTCAAGGCATTTTAGATGATGTTATACTAAATATGATGAAAAGATTTGTTCATTATGGAGCTGTTGTAGGCGCTCCGATAAAATTTCATTTGTAAACGTTTACGATTGGAATAGCCTAGGCTAGTATTTATTTATAGTTATACGCACGATTACCGTACCCCCAGCGCAAGCCCTACTTGGCGGCCACATGGTGTACGGTATTAGACTAGTATATTCTCCAGGTAATTATAGCATGGACCTAGCGTACACACTTCTCGGAAACATAGATACTAATCAAATACGATTGTCCGTGAAAACGTGCGCCCTTTCGAAATGATCGAGCGAGGCTAGCCCACACGTACGACGTACGTGTTACACACACGGTCATGCACTCGATGTTGCGGGTGCGAAACTCTTGAATAACAAGTTAGAAAGAACTTGTTGAGGCTGGGCGAGGCCGAGCCTAGGTAAGAAAAAACCTAAATAAAGGACAAAATATAACAAAATATATTATTACAATAATATTGATTACAATTTAAAAAAAAATTGTTTTGATGGATAAGGTGCGTCTTATACATCGACGATATAAAAAATACCGATATTTTACTCTCATTTAGGGGGTGCGTCTTATACACAGGTGCGACTTATACACCAAAATATACGGTAACTTGCTGGGTGGTTTCCAATGGAATATTTGTATGACAATACAAATAAAATATCACAATATTAGGAGTGCTGTTCAAATAGTTTGGCATTCCGTAGATTATACTGTAATATAGGTATGCAAAGTTTAAAGTACTTTTTGTAAATTTCAAAAACTGATAATAAAATTGTTATTGTGCTACATTCTTCCTTGTAGTATAGATATGACATCTTTTTAAATATAAATAAATTTACATTTTGTAATACGGTACTGTAAAAAAACAGTAAATCCAACAAATTCTTGTCTTGTTTCATTTAATATTATCATATTTATGTCATATTTCAATTTTTGATGGCATGTTTACCTACCACATCTAGTAAACATCTTCCTGGGTGTTGAATTGCAAAATAAAACTAAAAATTAAATGCTCTTTTTCGAACTATAAAAATGACTCTATTTTTGCTATTGTCACCTTTTATTTATGCAAATTTATTTAACTAGAGTAAGACGATAGATAGAGAATATGTGTTTGGTGTTGAAATACTCATGAGAAAAATGATCATGAATTAAAGATTAAATATGTCACCCAATAGCAGAGCAGGTTTATTTCTATATAAGGATAATATAATTATAATAGTAAATTTCATAATATGAAATGTTAGGTTTAAGGCTGGAGACATTGACCTAGACACAACCAATCAAAAGCTATGACAATTAATTTAAGTTCATTTCGGTTCATAGAATTAGAATATTTAAATTATTTCATTTCTAAACTGACTTTGAGAATACTCAAATAAAATAAGATAAAAGAGTAGGTTTTGGGTGGGTAAGTGGGTGTGTGACATGATATTCAAACACACTGTGTTTGCCCTACTATTGACATCAGTTCACATGGTAATTTGGGGTTGCATTGTACATCTGGGTGGATCAGAACAGCAACTAATCTGAATTTTATTTTCAGCATCTATTTTATTTCCACATTTCAAGCAATACTCTTGTATGTCAGTATTTATTTAAATATAAATATAAGAAGTGTGATCAACAAAAGTAGGACAAGCTTTTGCTTTAACATTGAGGTAACCAATAGGTTTTATTGACGATAGACTTATTCTAAAATAAATGTATGAAGACAATGTAGCAGATAGCATACTTTAACGAATGAGCTACCCACTTACCATACTTGTTTAGAGGTCTTGATGATTAGAGTGCCTACTGTAAATTCATTACATAAACTTTAGATAAAAAATGAGAATTTTATAAGTTTCACATTGTTGACCAGTTTAAAAGTATAATAATTTTATTAAAACATCAAATCAATTAAACCAGACCACTAACATTTCAAGAAAGTTGTCTGCAGAGATACAAGCAATTTATTAAATAATTTAATTTGTTTGCTATTAAATTATGTAAGCCCTAATTAACCATAATATCTCAATAAATTGTTATATAAATCAACATGCACAATCATTTAGGTTTTAAAATTGTACTGTATAAGGAAGTGAGAATATGCACCTACCTGTGAAACATGAAACATGGACAATTAATCTTAAACTCAAACTACATATAAAAACCAGTAGTATTGGGTATGTGACACCTTGTTGAAATCAATCAAGCTTGGTGGAGTTACTGACATGGAGTTTATGTTTAGGTAATACAGGTAGAAAAGCTAAATGAAAAGAACTGGGTGTAACTCCACCTTTGAACCAGTGGACTGTAAAATGTTTTCAAGCAGTTAACTCATCTGTAGCTTTAGATTAGTTTAGACACTTCTCCTGCAATTTTTTGACGTTTTGTGAAAACAATGCATATTATATATTACATTAAAGCAGGTCATTCCTTATCTTAAATGTATTTTTTATGGTTAATGATTACTACCTTAGTAGCTCACATCAAATGTCCTCTCATGGACATCATTATGCTAATATAACTTGATGAAAATTATAGACATTGTAAATAATGGCAAGCAAGAAACTTGTCATCTACTACTTTGAGAATTGGGGAGAAATATGGGCAACCTGCGCTTTGCTGACGACACAACATATTGCAAGATTCAATGGACTAAGATATTGGTAGTACAGTAAATATCAACAGGACATTATTATTCTGAATTCTGACTGCATGTAGAAAAAATTGAAATCAACACCAAATTAAGCATTTCAGAAAAGATACAGTGAGCCTAAAAGTAGTGAAATTAAGTGCTCAACTTAATTTGGTGTCCTATCTTTTGCATTAAAATTTGTGAAATTTTGAGAAACCCAAAACCTGGTGGATAATTTAAACGTACTGCAGTGGAACCAAATAACTCCACAAATTTGTAAACTGCTCTTCTGTGAGGATTTTCAGACTATTCAACTATGAATTCCCTTAGCCATCTATCAATAATTCATTTTATTTATCTGATGAAATTAATAAATTAATTAGTATGCAAACTCATTCCAACAAACCCATCCAGTCAAGGAATTTGCATATTTGGAACAGAATTGAGAATGGCAAACTATCAACACAAAAAGTAGCGTTATTAGCGATACTACATTTTAAAAGACATTAACCAATAATATAATTTTTTTATATGATGTGATGTCATAAAAAATTAATACAATCAAACTTTATTGAAAAGGCCATTTTGTAGTTTAATTAAAGTTAGTCTTTTGTAGAAAAAACCCAGCAAAAATAATAATTTCAGACAAAACAAAACCCATTATCTGACCATGGACCTATAGGCCAAGATCATACAATGGGCTTCCAGTTGACTTTTTTTTTCCAGATAATTGTTTGTCACAGTAAATAACTATTGTCTGACATTAAAATGACATATTCAAACAAAAATTTTTTTAAAAATATATATATATATAAGGCAGCAACTTTGTTCTCTGTTGTGTAATGACACATTTTTGGAAAGTATTACTTCATTTTTAGATTTGGAAAAAAATCAAATACAGATTTACTACCATCTTCTATCAATTGCAGTAAAGGTGGTGAGTGATGCTTGCTACAATAGTCTTAGTCATTTGAACACACAAGTAATTGTTGGAAGCAAGCATTGACAATTCTTAGTTTCCACTTGGAAGCTACACAAGAACATAAGTGTGCCGCAGGTAATTTGACCAATCACAATGCAAAGGATCATCCTGAACTGTCAATTGTGATTGGTCAACTCACTGATTGTGTTGCATCCAAGGGGGAATAAGCTTAAAGCTCAGGTACAGGCATGAATTTTAAATATAATATTTGGATAATTGTACATAAATTAAATATTTGTAATAGAAATAAAGATGAAAAAACATGAATTTCCCTTAAAATAGTAAAATTCTGCAGGAAGACTTTTTTTCAGTAGTTAGGTAGTTTAACCTAGTCTAATAACATGTCTGGTGACTTCCTAGAAGGTGAAAAAAGAAGGTGGATATACGGTGAATAATTTTTGCTATAGCATGAAAATAAAACTCTGAAATTGAATAAAAATACTAGAAACGTAAAACTCAAGTTATACCTATATTTAGTCATCTGATAACATTTTTTACCACACCGTTTATTTTTCATAGTTTTTTAATTTGTGTACAAAAGAATAGATATTTTACTGTGTAATTTGAACTATCCCCCCACTGATAATAAAGTGCTTATTTTCAACAAGATTGTGTAACAAATAAAATCCCAAAAATTATGAAACATAGGGGAAACTATAGATCGATATTTATTGGAATGAATGATCAATAGAATTGTTTTGCCCGTACCTGGCCTTTAAACCCTGCAGGTCCATGATCTGTAATGGATTACAATTAACATTAGATGCAGACGTAAGAATGCATACCGGTACTTAGTTGAAAGTTACAAAAAAGTTGACCAAGCTGACTTGTTTTTATTTCCGCCAAGGAGGTTTTCTTAACCTCTGTTTGTTTTATATTCTGTATACTGTACAGCAATGGTGTACAATCATTTATAAACTTCAAAATATGAAGTTTGCTTGATTTACAACTAAATTTCCTTATCCATTCTCAATATTCTAGTTCACTGGACAATGATCTATTAAAAGTAAAATAAATTTAGTAGTGCAAAACAAATCTCAAGTCAAAAGAGATTAAAATTACGCGGAGAATAAGACTATTGAATCCCAATTTTCACATCACATTTGACTTTGTTAAAAGCATACACGATTATTTCATTGAGTATTCCTACTTGGCTAGTTTTGCACAATGCACAACACACAAAACTGTACCTGAAGCAATGTAGGATTATCAGTCAGGCTAAAAATTCAACATAAGAAGTCAATTGATCATAACTGTGATGCCTGAGTTTGCAAACACTACTCTAGAAAACTTTAATTCCATCATCCATCTTGTGTTACATATTATTTGACTCAGAGGTCATAGAATTTCAACTCTAGGGAAATGCCAAGTTGAAATGTTATTGACTCTAATTGATTACAATCTACTTTTATTAAGGTATAAACTATAAGATATCATTAAAAAGTCCAATTCTTTCCACAAAATTACAATGACCATAATCTTGCTAAAAATACATACATACAGTATATATGAATCATGTTTTGATAAATTATTGACATTTGGAAAAAAAAGTGTTACTAAATATTCCTTTTTAAAATCAAAATAATTTCATCCTGGGAGATAACAAAATTACAAAATTCTTAGGTCAGCATGATACACAAAACAGGGATGGATTGATCCTCAGAGATAGCACTAGATTCATAAACCGTGATTTAAGTCTTAATGAAAGAAAATAATCACAAAATACAAAAGATTATACACAAGATGTTGGGCTTTTTATACATACATATATAATCGTACAATATTGTATTAATATTCTTGTAAAAACACATAACTCCTAGTTATTAATATCACTGTATTAAAATTTAAAAGAGGGCAGTGTTCAAGCATAGTTGTACTGTAGTATAGGTGTATAATACAGCAAAAAGATACAAATTATGTTCACAATTTAGTTCACAAATTATTAAATTTACGAATAAACCTTGGTACCATGGGGTACATAAAATAGATGTTTCACTAATAATTATTCAAAGTATAATTGATGCAAACCTTCAAACAATATATATAATTGATGTATTTTACAAATGTTAAAGAAACTTCTTTACAAATTGATCTATAAATTTAAGGTCACAACGTTTTTTTAAATTAAAACTAAAATATTATATGGGCCTATTGCAATACTTTTTTGTCTTTAAAAGGTTAAAGATGTACAAAATAAGTAAAAGTAAAACAATGGAACCGTAACTTTTCAGCAAAAATACTGGGTCTTCCGATACAAATCGGAATACACTGCGCTATGTGGAACGTATAAGGCACTTTTTTTATCATGTGACCGACAATCGTCCAACCAAATGACAGGTCACACTGCTTAATGATTTAAATCACTATTTTTATTAGTAGTAAATAAATGAGTTTTAATGGTTTTCTATACCATATTCAGTGCTCTCCTGAAGCAGGCATTTTTGTATTTAGTAGATTAGTTTAATACATCTTGTATTATATTGTATATCCATAATTTGGTATTTCACTTAACTTGCCACACTTGATTTCTATATTGGGAAACCCTGATATTGGCACAAAGTCAGGTGAAAAAACTTATTTTTGTGTTTTTCAAAAACTGTCTAATTTTCTAAGACTGTCCCTGTCTGTTGAAAGATGGGCATTAGTTTTTCTCATGGTTCAGTGTTGTAGCCTACTTCACCATAAATATGAATTTAGATGGTAGAGTTTAGAACCACCAGTTAGATTCACTCTGCTCAATGGAAATAAAATAGGTTGTATCAATAAAATGGTTCACATTTGTGTGAAACTCCCTATAGTTCTCTCCCTTCCTATACCCTTCCTAATGTGTCCCAACTTTATCTCAAAGAATATTATTATATACATTTTCAGACATGTTTATAAATTAACATTATGTGCGCTTTCTAAGTTACTAGTATGTAAATGCTATGTTAAGCTATGCATTATATTACATCATGATCATAATGTAATATCATATCTCATTTCTTTTTTAATCTCATTTGTGAATATAGATACTGAGTTGAGCTTACAGTAGCCAAAGCCATACATCATGTATCATGATCATTATAGTATAATTATTTAAAAAATATTAGTTTATATCAGCTGCTGCTTTTACGGATTTCTTCCAGAGCTTTTCCAACTTTTGTGAGTCCTTCAAAGATTCAAAATTATCTACAAGGCCACCAATAATTACAAATTAAAATTAAAAGAATATATAAAATAGAATAACCCATCTCTTAAACAAATAACTTGTTACAAAATGTAGCCGAATACTTAAATACTCACCTGTATAAAGGTATATATAATTAGAACACCGAAGACCGTTTTTCATTGCACTGATGATGATGTTCGGCGTAACAAAACATGTTTGCAAACATTTTTCAAACTCAAATTTATTTTACTTTTATTATGCTGTCGGAAGTTCGGCAACATTATTCATGACATCACCTTATTAAACACTTCGGTGTCAATCAAGGACATACATTTAGGGTCTGTTTCTGTTGCAGAGTGCCGATTAAACCGATTATTTAAAAAATGTAATTTTTATATTGACTGCATATCTGTTAAATTTTTGCTCCAAATAACCGTTTAAATCAGTGGGTGGTCGTTGACAAAAATGGTTAGAATTACCCAAAATGCAATTGGTCCTGGCAGTTAATTCAAACGTTACTGCAGTGTAGTTGACTCAAAGTCAGCAGCTGTCAATCAAATAACCGTTATTTTGTGTTGCAGTTAAAAATTGCTCTGCGATAACCGGTTAAATGGCAATCTAACACCAAATTGAATGGGTGTTTTTAACCGGTTTAAAGGCAGCGTTGCCTTTAAACCGGTTACCACAAAATTGTCCTGGTTCTGCTCCCAAGAAAATGGAGTTAATTTATTCACACCGTTTTGAACTGGTTATTTTTATGCAGCAGAAACAGAATCATTTAGAATAGAATATTTATTTATCAGACAGATAACAAATAATAAATTATACATTAAAAAATTGACCTTTTAGAGTAAACTATGCCAAAATTGATGAAAACAAACCAAAAGTTTTAAAGTGACAGAAATCAAGACAGGCCAATTGTCCTTGGAACACCTTGGGAACAAGCAAATATTATGGCCCAATGCCTCAAAATGACATCTGGTGTGTACACCCTGATGATAGTAAAAAAGCAAGTAAATATACTGGTATTGCATTGTGATTGATTGCACTGGGAAATGAAAAATACTGAGCTATATTATATATTTCTAGTGTACCATAAAATGTATAATGTATGACATTCATAACAGATTGTTAGGTGTGGGAGGTCCCTACTTGATGAAGGTATACACAATTTTAATACTATATACATTACAATATACAATATAAAACATATTTAATTTTGTTTATGGTAATGTAAATAATCTGTTTTTAGTAATGAAATATTAACTTTAGCTAACAAATTTATATTATAAATTCATTTTGATTAAACTATTTCTCTTGTACCGAAGCAAATTCCAGATATTAATTGGTATTTTTGAATTACAGAACAGAAAGGTTTTCACCAACAAAAATTACTAAATATTGATTTTTATAGAATGTAGTTTCATTTCAAAATGGAATGTTTTAACAGAAAAATGTATATTACATTGTAATCTCGGCTATATATCAATTATTACCCTACAAGGCATTTCTATTTAAACAAGAAATATTTCTTACAAAAAAACATCGCTCAACTTGTTGACGTAACAGTTTTAATTATTGTTCTTTCTTCAGAAATACTGATTTATTATAAATTATTTTTGTTTGTGTAATGTAAATATAGTCTGGCCTGCTGTACAGAACAAAATATAATCATAAACTAAACTATAGTACTGTACATATTCCAGGTTAGTGGTGTTATTTTCTAAGGTACTATAGCTTCGCGTGTCGTACTCCTTCTTAATGCTTATGTCCTCTGGGAATATAACTATCTAAGGGCGCTGGGCAAAAAACAAAAACAAAATGCTGTTATTTAATATAATCAGACATTCACACAATTCTTGTTTTAATTATTTTCTAACACATTTAGACACAAAATAAAATCAGCAACATACCCGTAATGAAAAATGGGTGATAAAGGTCCATTTACACCAGGGCGATAACGATCGACGATAAATAGATAAACATAGATTTTTGTTTGATAAAACGAAAGAAATTAGAACATTTTTCATTCTAGAACTATAGGATAATCATATATGCTGTATTTAATAAAAATATTATTTTTGAAAAACCAATCAAATGACGTCATGATCAATGAAAACAATAAAATCGTTGTATTGTAACGATATTATTGCTCTTACTAATCATGACGTCATTTGATTGGACGTGTGGAAATATTATTTTCATCAAAGGCAGCATAGATGATAATCCTCTAGTTCTAGGATGAAAACTTTTTAAAATTCTTTTGTTTTAGGTATGAAAAATGCATATTTATCTTTTTATCGTCGATCGTTATCGCCCTAGTGTAAATGGGCCTTAATAAAAGACACACACAAAAAAGAAGTTATTTATAGACAGTTTGGCGACGCCAGCATATTGTGTTGAAATATAGCTTCAAACTAATAATAATTTTAATGTAAATTGGGGTGTAAACGCAGCTGATTTACTTTCCCTTGCAATTTTCTACATTTTGTAAAAATAATGCATATATATATTACCAGCTCATTCCTCGTCTTAAGTTTAAGATTAATTATGATAAAAAGAGAAAAACAATGCACTACCTATTAAGTAGCTTTGCATAATTTTGTAGGTTTAGTTAGTAAACAGTGGTAACGTACGAATATTGTACAGTACGCTAGATATAGGCCTAGTCTGACGTTGGCTAGTGTTATGACTATATATATTATAGAAATACTAGTACGAGCCTAAAGGTCAAACAAGGTCACATGCTTCTGAAATAAACGCTTGAACATAACCATGTACGTCTCGTGTGTGTCTTTATAATCAGCCATAGTCATGTTACGTGGTGGCAGCGGTGCTGTTTAATAAGTAGGACACAAACCTTCAAAATCTGAAGAATCAAACTGTATAGCAATTTCGAAACATTTCAGAGAATTTTATAAAAGAAAATATATTAATAAACTGTGAGCACAAAAAAACCAAACATGGCTACCAACCAACCTCATGTAGCGATACTGTCCATGAACTGGGAATCTCTGAACCTTAAAAAGGAATGGGATTGATCAACAACATGTTAGTTTTAAAAACTGAAAAAGAAAAGGTCAATATCTTTCCCATAATGGGAAAAGTATGTAATTCCTATCAAAAACCCAATCATTTTGTAAAAATGTGTAGAAAACCAAATAATGTAAAAGTACTTGAAGATTCAAGCGATGAAGATGATGATGAAACTAAATGCAGTTGGTGGAAATTCAGTTAAATAGTGAAACAAATGTCAACATTACCAAAAAAAAACAAGAAACCACCAAATCAAATTAACACGATTCAGGAACATTGAAAATGTAGAACAATGCTAAATCACCAGTAGTTGGTCGATTGTTCAGAAAAGTAAAAAACCCAAGAACGAAAACTGCTATAACCTAGAATTCTAAGTCGTTAAGGTCTAATTCCATTAATCGGAAGATTTGAAACTAATTAACATCAACGAGGAACAATTTATTCACAAAATACACAAAGTATCTTTAAGTAACACTATCACTGAGAAACAAGAAAATGGGTATAACAAATTTGGATGTCCACTGGGCCTAGTAAACCTAAGCTTAAACAAATCAGTAACACCTAACAGTCTTAAGCGACCACATTATCAGCTTCCAATAATGGATGACATTCTTGCCAGATCTAAATGAAGTCAAAATCTTCTCAAAACTTGAAATCAATTATGCTTTCTGGCAGATAAAATTAGACAATGAATCAAGTTTTCTTACGACATTTACCACACTGTGGGGAAGGTACAGACGACTCAGAGAACCCTTTCAGTACCTGCTCAGCATCTGAAGAATTTTAAAAACGACTACACGATGCATTACCAGAACGTATTTTGCATAGCTGATGGTGTTCTCATAGTGGGACATGGTAGTGATATGGAAGTGGCAATAAAAAACCACGATGAACACACAGACTAATAGAATTAAGAATTAATAAAAAATACTTACTAACCAAGGACTTAAAGCTGATCCAGCTAAAATCAGAGCGATATTAGACATGCCTGAACCATAAAACGTAACTGAAGTGCATCTTCATGGGAATGGTTACATACCTCGCAAGATATCTCTATCATCTAAACAGACACACTTGAACCAATTAGACACAGAAAGAAGCTTTTAAAAAGATAAAAGAAAGCATAACACAAACACCTGTTCCAGCCTACTATGATAGAAATGCGAACCTGACAATCCAGTAGACTAGGGCCTGCCTTACTTCAAAACGGCCGTCCCATTGCATATGCTAAGTGATAAGTAACCACCGACCGCTAGATACAATTTGAATAATCAAGAAAAGTACCAAGGAGATTTAACAAGGCTTCCTGTTGAGACTACAAAAATATCACTTTGACATTGAATATGCACAACAGACAATCAACAAGTAACCAATTAAACAGAAGAAATTAAAATTATAATCAATTTACTAATTAGCAAACCGAAACAACAAGAAGAAATAAAAACACAAACAGAAAATGAGGAGACACTTCAAATTCTTAGGAAAGTCATAATTGATGGTTGGCCAAATGAAAAGTTTAGCTTACCAGTCAAACCTAATTTTGCATACAAATGGGAAAGCTGAATCAGCAGTAAAAATGAAACACTTAATGAGAAAAGCAAAAGCTAGTGGTCATGATACATATTTATCTTTTAGATTACAGAAATACACCAAGCTCTGGTATGGACTCTATAGTCTGGGAGCCCAGAAGGTTTTGTTTAGCAATTTTGAGGTGTGGAATATGTAGATATGGTCTATGGGACCCAGAAATAGTAATTCTTAAAGACACCTTCCCTACGTTTTTTAGATCTAATCATGATGATCACAAACTATATTTAATGTAAAAATAATACTATATGGTCCTATTGCGATAACTTTTTTCGTCTTTAAATGGTTAAAAATAATATAATAAGTATAAGTTGATTCTAATAATTATTGCAGCCCGCTATAAATCCCAAAATGCGTGCGGATTGATATTTGTGTTTTTCTTCTGTAATTCACCAACTTTTCGATCGATCGTGAGGCCAAAACAAATGGAAGACTCCTAACTTTTCAGCGAAAATACTGGGTTTTCCCCAATTTGTATCAACAAAGTCTGGCAAAAATAGAAAGACAAATGCAGCAACTATACAACGTCAGGCTAGACCTATAGCTAGCGTACGATGTTCGTACGTTACCGATGTTTACCAGTTAGGCCAACAAAACTAAGACTAGGTAGGCTAGGCCTAAAGACCGTCCACGAGAGGTTACTCGCCGGGAGCTACTTAGGTAGTGCATTGTTTCTCACTTTTTATCATAATTTACCATCATAAACGTACATTTAAGACAAGGAATGACCTGGTTTAATGTTTTGAAAGTGCTAAATTAACTTAAAGACCCCTTCCCTGCAATTTTGGACGTTTTTTGGAAAATAATACATATATATCACTTTAAAAACATTAAACCATGTCATTCCTTGTCTTAAATGTACGTTTTATGGTAAATTATGATAAAAAGTGAGAAACAATGCACTACCTAAGTAGCTCGCGGCGATCGACCTCTCGTGGACGGTCTCAGGCCTAGCCTAGCTAGGCTTAGTTTTGTAGGCCTAGCTGGTAAACATCGGTAACGTACGAACATCGTACGCTAGCTATATACCTAGTCTGACGTTGTATAGTTGCTGCATTAATTGTCTTTCTATTTTTGCCAGACTCCGTTGATACAAATTGGGGAAAACCCAGTATTTTCGCTGAAAAGTTAGGAGTCTTCCATTTGTTTTGGCTTCACGATCGATCGAAAAGTGGGCGAATTACAGGTGAAAAACAACAATATCAATCCGCGCGCAATGCATTTTGGGATTTATAGCGGGCCGCTATAATTATTAAAATCGATTTATTTTTCACATTTTTAACCGTTTAAAGACGAAAAAAGTTATCGCAATAGGACCATATAGTATTATTTTTACATTAAATATAGTTTGTGATCTTAAATTAGATCTAAAAAACGTAGGGAATGGGGCTTTAAGAATGCCCTTAATTAGTAATAATTAGATATTTAATTAGCATTTTGAGTACATCAATGAAATACACACCACACACACTTGTGAACATACAGATTAAGGATTCATCATTCTCAAGTTTGAAATCCGGGGCCAAAGCCACTCAAGAATGGGTCAAAGGTCAGTTTAATAAAAAACATTTTTACCGTTTAAAGACGAAAATAAATAGGCCCATTTATTATATACATAAAATACATTTTGCGACTTTAGATTAGATCGAAAAAACATAGGCAAAGTGTCTTTAAATTACATTTGTTATACTAAATTGTAGGGCAAGGAACATTTATTGTGCTTCAGAATATGCCTAGTTGAAAATAAACAATAAATACATCACCAAATGTCAAGATTCATGCAACATGAATGCTGACAATTTCAATAAAATACAGATTAATATCATCATCCATCTTACCAAAAGCTTCATGATTTTTTGTTGCTGTTTTCAAATTGACACAGTGTTACCATATAGCACAAGTGATAATGATTAATTAAAATAAATGTAAACCTGGAGTAAAACTGAATAACCTTCATGTTGCCTCTTGTCACATCATGATATCTTTATAGCCTTATTGATATTTTATGAGCGTTGTGGATCTATGCCTAGTTTTTCAGTACCTGCAGTAATCTTACACAAAACAAAGAAGATCCCTTTCACGTCAGATCATTCTTATATTTTCTACCCACATCTTTTCATTGTTTCACCCAAACTTGCCAATTGATCATAATGTTTCTATACTTACTAAACTCTGAAAATATATTGCACATTTTTTGCTTAAAATATAGATAGATGCTTTTCTTATAGATAATGATGAAAAAAGATACTAAAAAATAAAAATGATAAATGCCTTTATTTATTTTTATTTATTTTAACCATATTTAATGAGGGTAATCCATCCAGCATTTGCTGATCATTTGGGACCCTTAGAACAGATACAATATACAAAATATAGAAAAAACAGAAAAGTAAAAGAAAAACCAAAACCTAAAAATATAATTAATTACATAAGACTAAAAATCTGAATAGGAAAATTTGAAATATAGAAAATAACTGAAATGTTAAATTAAGCAAAAATATATAATATATATAATAAATATTTATTTAGATCTACAATTTTACAATTTAAATTCTGGAAAAGGATTACATAGTTTTTAGAAAAGTCATAAGTCTAGTTTTGAAAGAGGAAAAGGATAAGGAATTGCGGATAGATAGAGGAAGATCATTGTAGAAATGAGGGGCCTTGTAGCTGAAGGAGAGGCCTTTTTACAATTCTCATTCTTTTTTTTATATTTTACTGTTCCACCAGTATCTTTGAAATAAAACTCTGAGCTTTTCACGTCACAGCTTTAGCCAGCTATATTCCCAGAGGACTACTCATTCAGAAGCTATATCAAGCCAAAGCTATAGTTCTAGAGGTTGACAGTTTTGAAATGTTTTAAGCTCGGACAGGTCATGCTAAAATTACAAACCCTGGAAATTTCTGGAGGAAGAGAGTCTATGAAAACATTTGCTGATAATACATTATTTTATGCATGTAGATGGTAATCTGTAAAATCTTTTTAAATGATGTTCTTGCTGTCAACCTAGGCCAGTATTATAATAATTCACTATCAAATAATCAAAACTTTATTTTAGCTGTCAACCTATAGGCCGGTATTTACAATGACTCTCATTTGACTTTCAAAATCTAGGCCGATATTATAATAATTCGCAGTCAGATAATCATTGAATTATGATCAAAACAGTCCAACATCCATAGTTAAGTTTTTGTTTGTAATAGGATACAATTTGTTCACACTTAAATGTCCCTTTGGGTCTCACTGGCCATTTATTACTTGTTGACATCTAGGCTTGATGAAGTGACCCCCAGACCTTAGCAATAAAGATGAACTAAAGTGACAGAAATTGAGTCTGTTTAGTGGTCTAAAATTGGCTTCAAAATTATTTAGACATCATTTTTATTTAAATTATTTAGTAAAGCACATCATCTTTTATAGATTCAGTATTTTAAATTTCAATTGCACAATTCTTGTTGTATTTTACTTCAAATACATGGATAATTTTTTTTTTTTTCAATTAAATATCATTCCACTTATTGTGTGGAAACGTATTGGAACCCACCTTGGTGGTATTATTTGGTATTTTTATTATATAATTAATAACATTGTAAATAATAATAATAATAATACATAATGATGATTACTTTTTTTCTCTGCAAATAAGACATTTTTCCTCTTGACACAAATACTTTATAAAATGATAACGTTCAATATAAATACAATCTAATTTCTTTTTAAATAATGATATATTTTTACATTGTTTTAGATCGTCCGATAGATTGTTCCACACCTTAGACCCAGTATACGAGAAGCCTTGACGGCCAACATTTGTATGCTTCAGGTCTATTACAAGATTGTTTTTATTTCGCGTGTTATAATCATGATACGAGTCGAAGGTGTGGAAAAATCCATCAAATGACTCTGGTAATTTTCCATTTTTGTAGAGGAACATTAATTTTGCTACATTTTTTTCATATAGATCGAATATGTTTAAGGTATTAGTTTTAATGAATAATGGAGAAGATGGATGTAGGTAGTGGACATATTATTCGGAGGGCCTTTTTTTGTAAAACGTGAATTCTATTTAAATTATTTATGCTACCAGTACCCAACACAGTAATGCCATATGTAATGATGGGAAGGATAAGGGATTTATAAATAATGAGCAATATTTCATATGGTAGTATGGTTTTTAAGAGATTCATAGCTCCAATAATGGCAGAAATTTTACTAGTGATTACATTTTTTAGTTTTCGCCTCACGATTGATCGAAAAGTGGGTGAATTACAGAAGAAAAACAAAAATATCAATCCGTGCGCAATGTATGGCAGAAATTTTACTAGTGATTACAATTTTGAGTTTTGGCCTCACGATCGATCGAAAAGTGGGTGAATTACAGACAAAAAACAAAAATATCAATCCGTGCACAATGTATTTTGGAATGGCGCTATATAAATCGAACGATTGATTGATTGATTTATAGCGGGCCGCTATAATTATTAGAATTGACTTATTTTTCACATTTTTAACCGTTTAAAGACGACAACAGTTATCGCAATAGGATATAGTAAATATAGTTTGTGATCTTAAATTAGATTTAAAAAACATAGGGAAGGGGTCTTTAAGTTAAATTTTAACCAAAAACCATTGTCAGACAGACAATTTAAGTATTTCTTTTTAATTTACATTTTGTTGAAGTAAATAATTTTTTCCCGATCCAGTTTTTGGTTAAATTGAATAACTATTATGTGACATTAAATGACAAAATAAAAAACAAAAATTATAAAAAAAAAAATAATTTTTTTAGGGGGACAATATATCTTTAAACTGTTACAAGGAAGCAGTGTTTTTTGTTATAAATATTTCTTGTTTAACTTGTTTTAGTTGATAAGGTCCAGGACCTATAAACAATATGTACAGTTTTTAAAACAGAAATGTATCCTTTCAAATAACCACAAAAAAGAACTACATTTGAAGTCGTCACTTTGTCGAGTTCACCCGTCATGACATCAGATAGACAAAATTTGGGTTCGGGTTATCCGCGGAAATGCAACATGCACATACGTTAAACTATATGAATATCGACAATTATTATGCCATCCTATGACATGAATTAAATATTATGTTTACAGTGCTGAATAGTACCTATTTTGTATCATACAGCATATTACAGTATTTACAGAATACACTGTTATATATATAGTGTAGCATAGATGAAATTACGAGACCTATTTTTTAAATCCAATTTTTTTCAAAGCGCGCGTAAACGCGAAAATACCGATGTTCAAAATTTTGCTGATGATACAGGAAGATGACCCTTGACATGAAGCATCCGTGTGTCCATTTGAAAAAGGCTGTTAATTTTGAATTTATAGTAAATTCAAGAGTTTCAGAAAATCGCGCTTAGTTATATTTTCATTAAACCAAAGTTTGTTGCACAACTACATATATACGTGCATCTGCAGGCCAAGTTGCAACATAACTGCTATCGCCATTTTCGAGATCTGTGACAAACAAAAAATGAGCAGAAAATATGAAATTTTTAACAATATCAATAGGCTATTGCTCTACGAAGAGCGATAGCCTAAAAAAGGAAAAAAAAGATCCTGAAAATAACAGGGGGTTTTTCCTTTTTAGTTTTTAAAACCCCAATTGATTCCGATCTCAATTTTAAAAACAGTTTGCAATCCAGGTTTTAACTTGACCTCACCTAAGAGGGTCACTGAAAGGTGCAAGCATCCGACTACTCTGTGTAGATAATAATGACATAATAACCAACCACGAACTATCACTAAATGAGAAACAAGTTCCATTCCCTATGTTTTTTAGATCTAATTTAAGGTCACAAGCTACATTTAATGTAAAAACAAATACTACATGGTCCTATATTGCGATAACCTTTTTCCATTCATGTAACTGTTAAAAATAAGTCTATTCTAATAATTTAAGCGGCCCGCTATAAATCCCAAAATGCATTGCACGCAGAATGATATTTTCATTTCTCTTTTGTGATTCACCTATTTTCGATTGATTGTGAAAGTCAAACCAAATAGAACAAATTGTAATTTTTAAGCGAAAAAAAAAACGGGTTTTCCTCAATTTGTATCAACAGATTCTGGCAAAAACAGAAAGGCAATTAATGCAGCAACTAGACAACATCAGGCTAGGCCTATAGCTAGCGTACAGTGTTTGTACTTTACTGCTGTTTACTAGGCCTAAAGGGTATTCGGCCTAAAGACGCAAGCTACTTAGGTAGTGCATTGTTTCTCTATTTTATCATAATTTACCATAAAACGTACCAAAGTTTTCTAGATCTACAAAACTCATATAATTAAGACAAGGAATGACCTAGTTTATTGTTTTTAAAGTAATATATAATGTAATTGTAGGGAATGGGATATTTTGCTGGACTCTTTCTATTTGAAACATAAATTGTCACATTTAATTAATAACTCACACTACTAATATTTGACTGACATGATTTCAAATGCTCAATTTAACCTTCACTGAAAATACTCACAAGTTATCAGAAACTTTAATTTTTACTCATTTCAGTACAGAAATGACTACAAGAACTAGAAGAATATAAAACTATGTACTGTTTAACGAGTCTCAACTAAAACAAATCATAGATACATTTTTTCTTGATAATAAATCAACAATGTACATACAATGCACTGTTCTCGTGTTATTCCTATTAATACAATTTATGAGAATAATATATAGTCTTCATCTAATAAACTGAGTGGTATTCATAGAAATCAGTTTTTGTAGTTGTTTATAAACAGTCTAAATTTACTCAAAATAAACTAATTTCCCATTTTTAAAACCTTTTTTAAGATCGATTCATTTTGTGAACCATCTATCCCTTCTTCATACTTACGATGAAACGCATTTTAGGAAATAAAAACCAACTTTTTAACAGTCCTCCCACAAAGTAGTTTCAGCAGAAACCCTGCAGAAATGGGTCATTGAATTATATGTACTTTATTACTGTATTTTTATACCGTATATCAATATATATATGCAGCAGAAACAGGGTCAAAGAATCATGTTATACTTACACAGAATAAACAAAAATAATATGGCACAATAGTAATTGTATCATCACTCACACTATAGCAACAAACGTAATATATAAGTCATGTGAGCCTTGTTAATGTAAAAGAAACAAATGAAAAGTAGAGAAATAATAATAACTTTAGTTTATTATGATGAAATACTAAAAATATAATACAAAAATCAGAATCAAATTGTTTATACTTTTGGTAAAATTAATAATGTGTCCTTTATTCTGTAAGTGGAATTATGAACAGTTCATTGGGATCTTTTTCACATGGGAAACATGTTACAGTAGGCATACTTTGAATTACTTAAAATAAACTAAAAAGACAAACTAATAAACTAACATATTGTTTCACATATGTTGGTTTAAAGTACGGTATCCATAAAATATGAAATCATAACAGTCTGTAATAACATGAATATTCATTATATCGGATATTGTATGCATAGAACTCTCCATATATAATGTATGAGGAATACTTATTCAAGAAGTCATTTAATAATTTAAACAGCAGTTCTTTTGTAATGCTAGATTGTGGCATACAGGTTGATGGTCTGTACTTATGAGTACTGAAATCACTAAATGCAAAGGCCAACATACAGACTTACTGCTTTAGCAGATGACTAACTACATGATTGACAGTTAATGATCTAGTGAGGCCTAGGAAAAATTGGGAAAATCTAAAAAAAAAGACTATGAATTTGTTTGAACATTATTATCACATTTTACAGTAGAACCTTTAAAAGACCCAATAAGTATCTCATTAGTAGGGTGTCTCCTGAATAGGGGTTGCCTGTAGTATAAAACCTTTGATTGGACGATTGTGGGTCACATGTATTGTTTTGTAAAAAAAAATGTTCTCGCTTATAGAAACAAATCTTAAGGTGAGCATCCCTGCATGAAATCCAATAGCACCATCTGTTGTTTTTTTACTCTATCAGAATTATCTTTTATGTTGAGCATTATTTACTAATTTCGAAAAAAAAATCACTTAAATTAGCTTCAGATCGTTTGTATGATTTTGATTAATTAATGGGAACAATTTCTTTGGAAATGTAAACATAATTAGATTAAATCAGTTTCAGTTGCCTGGCAATTTTTTGTATCTCTAATTTGCCTTTCTACACTAAGCCTAGTTTAGATAGGCCTAGGAATATAAATGATGAATGTTTTTTATTCGTTGGATGGTGGAGAATATTTCATTTGATAGGGCTAGACTACTATTTATATAACTCGGCTACCGTCTTAAATTCAATAAAGCAGTCATATTTAATGAAATATTCTCCACCATCCAACTCATAAACATTCATTATTTGTACTAATTAATTGTATGAAATTGAGTAGATGCACTGTAACTATAATCTTTGATAAGAACCTAATATGACACTATTAAGCTCAGATATGGAACATTTAATACTTACAAACTGGCTAGGACTGAGAGCCAACTGCCTGTATGAATTGCTAGGAAACATGTGTTTATGAAGCTAGTCAATATTAAATTGTGGCTGATGAGACTGCCTGATACAATATGGTATAAAGTTGTTTTTGCTACATAAGCTCTGACATCAACCATTCAAAGGGCAAAGTAGTAAAATGCTATGATAGTTATCACATGACTTTTCAAAGAGGCTTTTATCTTGCTCGTTTTCTGATATGATACAGAAGAGGACTATCATAGTCTGGCGTTAAAATACAGCAATATTAGTTTTAAACATTATGTTTTTTCATACCGCTAATGAGGCATACATGCCTTTTACATTGTATATACATAGATTACAATGCTAATAAAGTCCACACGTTTTGAACTTCCATTTTTAAAGTCTATAGAATTCTTTGATAATACAGTGTGTAATTTATAATCGGATAAGTTTTTAAATTAATCAGAGCAAATCAAACATGCTGATCAGTAGATTAGTTTACAAAGGAAATAAATATTAGAGTTCAGCACAATCAAATATTTGAGTATAATAAAAATGAGGTTAATGGGATTTTATTTGAGGTTTGTTAGATTTCACCAGTATCATAGGAATATTTGGTAATACAACATATATCATAATCTACTGTAACCCTCAACCTAATCATCATACAGGCACCACATGTGATAAACTAAGATGCTATATTAACAAATAATCTGATGTACGGGGAAATATTGTACAGCAGTGACAATCCGGTAACAACATGATGTAGTGTATTTGTCATATATAGTCTTATTTGTTTACAGTACAAGGTCTTATACAAAGATTGTAACAAGCAAACTTAACAAGATAAGATAAGATAATATTGATTGGTCCATCATAAAATATGTTGGAAATTCATTTTCCAAACAGCGTACATATTTAGTTAAACTAAAATAGATCGTTTCACATACTACAGAGGGTGCATATCAAACTTTTTGCACGCTTCTCCTCAATATGCCTCTATTTTAGTTTAACTAGAGATCATTATGTCACCTCATGATGCTCTTTGTGATCAGCCAGCAATGACACTTGACTCGAACATCGTGGGAAATTTCTATTTTTGTTTTTGCCGTTCGTGTAGCCTACTCAGTCTGTGTATACTAACATACACACAAATATGTCACGCGTTTAAAATATTGAACCTCTAGAAAAAGGGCACCTTTAAAATTTAGGGGGTCACCCCCTTGGATCGTGATCCTTTTATTAATTCACATACGGTTTTAATATTAATATTGTTAAAAAGGCAATCATTTACACCACTTAAAGTTCTTATATATAGTAATTGTTTTACCAGGGAGGTATTTTTATACCTCCCTGGTTTTACTAAACTGAAAATTGGAAGAACCATAATTTTTCAGCAGAAAATACCGGGTCTTTCCTAATTTGTATTAACAGAATCTGCTAAAAAAAGAAAGACAAGTAATACAGCAACTATACAATGCCATATAGCTAGCGTACGATGTTCATACATTACCGATGTTTACCAGCTACGGCCTACAAACTAAGCCCAGATAGGCTAGGCTTATTGACGCGAGCTACTTTGGTAGTCCATTGTTTCTCTCTTTTTATAATAATTTACCATAAACGTGCAATTTAACCCTTGCAATAATCCTACAAAAGATTTATTAAGTTTATATTGTGGAATACATTGCAGTGTTTTTATCATTGCATTAAAAAGTTGTTGTTTATCAAAGTAACAAACATTTATATCATGATGACATCACTTTTGAATGCATACCAGCAACATGTAACAAATATAAAAATAAAGAAATAAAAATGGTCGCCATTATTAACCAGAACTAAAAATATAATTTTGTGTTCATTTTTTCAAATTAACAGCAGTTTTAACAGCAAATTGAACATGACTAGTTGAACACATGGGCCCTGATTAAAGCTAAATAACCAATTAATAACCATGTGAAAATACATGACAACTTCTAAGGGCCTGTTCAGACCGACAGAGTCATACTTTTGTATTGTACGCAGACACAGATATTTCGTTCGTTACAACACCTCAAGGTACAAGATTAGTGAACGACGCTTATGATACGAAATGTACGATTTTGACCTCCAAATAATAAAATTTACTCCTGCATACCAGATGTTCATCTAAATCGGTGACACTTCAGTTTCTAACAAAAGCGTTAGTTAAGGAAGTCTGAACACTGTTACGACGCTAATTATAATATGCTTGTGATATGAAAGCACAACTTCATGGATCTGAACATACCCTAAGCTAAATAGGCTACAGTTAGAATGATCAATTATGTAGTTTGGTAAATAAAATAATAGGCATAGTGAAATATATTATAGGCCAAACACTGAAAAGTGGCTTATTTTTTAGTTTCTTGTCGCTCCCATGGCAACTAACTCATCTTTTGTAGAATTTTTCTACACATATATCTTATCATAAATCCAAACTCGCCAGTGAAAAAAGTTGCACATAAAAAATTAGATATATATTTTTTAATAACAAGTGCAAGGAATGCAAAGCAAGCGAGGAAAAATTTCCCAAAAGTGCAAATAAAAAGAGTAAATAGTTTTAAATATAATGTAAAATCACTTTTATCTGAAAGAATACCTGTGTAACATTTTTGTACAGTGTTTTATATATTTTTAACTTTAGGCAATTGTATTAGGTGCAATTAAACGTTTAAACATTGCAATATTTTAACTACATTTTAAATTTTAAATATGTAAAATCACATTTTATCAAAATACTGTGTAATCCTTATCATGTTTACTGTACAATTTGTTTACCTTTTAGTAGTCATAGGGCGCTTTAAGTGCAATTATCAGTGTTATTTTTATGTCTGAGGACCCCAATGGAAATAAGTTTTCATTTAAACTTTCTTGGGTTATTCCTCGGTTCATTCTTTTAATATTGTTATCTTGTGCTTTTTTTTTTTTTTTTCTGTTATGTTTGTCTTTGTATTTTTGAGTGAACCGAATAAAACTGAACTGAACTGAAGGCAGGAAGTCAACGAAATTGATGTAGCCAAGGCCTATATGGACAATCGTTTGTACATAGCCTACTAAAACAGGAATATTGTTTGATTAAATTATTTACATAGCTCTCTAAAGCATATTTGCTAAAGTATGATATTAATAATGCTCATACGTAAAGAAATATTTTCTACCTTTTTTCTCAATAAACCCAACAAGTAAATTAGTAATGCTTATAAATTGAGGCAATAACAAATACTAGAAAATACATTAAGTTGAAAAAAGTTCCCAAGTGTTGTGTATTTGCGAGAGAGGTACACATGTTGATTTTCTAGAGAATGGAATGCCAAAAAGCGTGAAAAAATAAATGCTTATACACTGTTATAGGGCATAGGCTAGGGCAACTGTTTCCATCACATTTAATAACAAATGTTACATAATGTAAATTTTAAAAACTCCTTCCTAAATACGAATGTTTTTCGACGAACTAATAATAAACCGAATGACCGAAAAAAACACTTTGAACGAAATGAACATTTGATCATGCGGTACGCTGAAAATGGCTCCGATATGGTGCACACTTGTGAGTACTGTGTTGCGGTCTGTTAACCTCAGATATACACCCTAACAGCCGGGTGAATAACTAATGTAATTTAGTATACAAATGGTTGCAGTGATTGCCACGTCTATAACACAAAATCAATAAAACTCCAAATACGGCACACACTTTCGGCCGTGTACATACAAGACATTTCATGTTTATTTTATGCCAATGAAATAATAAAAGAAAACCATGTTTCTCGTTTATTTTTATTTAAGTTTATAATTTAATTATACTGCATACCATTATTATATTAAAAAAAATTTGTATGTGAGAAAAAATTACCAATAATACACTATGAACAGGGGTGTAACGAAGAATACCAAGCCAACACGTGCACATGGACCAGGGCGGTACTGAAATGGAAAATGGTGACGTCAGCATTCATACAGACAGCAAGTTAGACGCTGGTAGTAGGAGTGCATGTGTTTTGAAAATAGCTCAGTTGTGGGTATTTTCCGAAGATTTTAAATCTTGACTGTATAGACTTCATAAATGGTAATTAAACTCTTATGCTCTTTCACGATGTAGCCCTATTTACACAACTATAATGCTAACTCTTCTTATTAAGGTTAGTTAAAAGAGTCAGGTATGTCGAATCCACGTCTAGCGTTTTCAGAATTAAGGGGGGTGGCTAGCCACCATATTCACCCTCAAGATCCGCCACTCAATTGAAACAACATGATGAGTTTATACATGAATCAAGCTAGAAATGCCTATTATTATAAAAATATAAATAATTGATCTTTATTCTAACAAACCAATATTATATAGTATCATAGTATAGCATGTTAAGATATGGTTTGAAATTGTAAACATGTATGACATGTGTATGTGTGTTTTTGAAAATTTACAATCGATGTTCATTCCACAACCTATTATTATATATTTTCTCTTAATGAAGAGTTTAGAAAGAAAACAGTCATATAAAACCTGACTAGCAAGTTGAGTCGGCACGTTCAAGTCACTCGTCGACCATTGTTCTGGTGGTAGAACAAGTCTTCTCAGGGCCGTTTATACAACACATTTCTACATTGGCGTGTTGTATAAACAGAAATGGGTTCCATGAAAATGTTTTGTGAGTATAAAACAAAACACACACATAAAATAACAAACAAATTAGAAAGAATAAAGACATTAATGAACGATTCAAATGGTAATTTATGGAATTTAGTATCCATATGGGACAGAGGAGACGGCAATATACTAATAATTTGTTTACAAAACGTCAACAATTATAGGGAATGGGTCTTTAATAAACTCATACATGAGGAAAATACAACTTCAGGACTATGAACTACAGTATAAGCGTTTTCATTCATCTTTATTTTTGTTTTGGGGTGCAATACATCTTAAATATAAAACTAAGATATTGTCTCAGGGTAAAAAATAAATTATGTTTGTAAAACTTAAAAACTTACCTGTTGAATGACGTGATGAAAACAATATGAAAGACAAAAGAAAAACACATTTATTAAATATAAATCACAATAACTGTCACAGTTTTATTTTTATCATTACATTGCAAACATTCATTTTAAGAATACTAGCTATCATAAATAGGCTATTGCATAATTTATAACTTTAAAAAATGATATCCTTCTCTTTGACATAGTGTCACAAAATCAATGAAAATGTAAAAAAAATACTTATCTACACAAACTTGTGAAATATTTTAAACAAGAAATATTTCTTACAAAAAACACCATTCCACATGCAACATATTTAATTATTGTTCTTTCTTCAATAATTGATGTTTTTTTATTAAAGATGTATTTTGCACCCGAAAAAATAATTCTTAAACAATTTTTTTGAATATGCTATTTTAATGTGACATAATAGTTATCCATTTTGACCAAAAATTGGATAGAAAAAAAATGTATTTACCTAAAGAAACTGTAATTTAAAGCAAAAAATAGTCAATTTGCCTGCCAGCCAGTGGGTTTTTGGTTGAATTTAACCACATATTGTCATTTTATAAAGTAAACAAAATATTTTTTTTCCTTTTTTTTTTTCTACAAAAGTGATTAACTTTATTAAAACTACAAAATAACCTATCCAAAGTCTGAATTAATTAATCTTCATTTTTCATGTTTTTGCATAACTTTGTCAAAAGATTAACTTTGAAGTATAGATGTGCAGCCAAGCTTTTTGACGATGTTTGAGCCGCGTAGCGTAAGTTATGCACGATTTAATAAATTTCTATGTCTATTTCTATAACTTTAGAACCAATAAAAATCTTTTAATGAAACTTAATAAAATTATAATTCATATCATGGATCACATTTCTATGCAGTAAAAAAGGTGTGTTCCACACGAAATTTCGCGCGCACTGGCATTTGAAAATTTAACAAATTTATTTTTGTGTTTCATATCTTCTGTAGTAGATTTCATTCATTTTGATTAACTTTTACTGCAAAATAACGGCACACATGCACGTTAAACTTTAAAAATCGTTTGCTAAAAAATGGGTAATTTAATTCAAATTTGTTAAAAAATATACCTATTTTTAATAATTAAACTCTTCAGGATGGCTGGTGACCCCCATGATTTAAATATTATTATGGAAGCTGATGAGTTATAGATATGAATTCATGTACAATCTGTACCTACAGGACGTCACCATATGGCCACTCGAATTTTTAAAATAAATTTTTTTTTTTTCACTTTTGTATTAGTTAATCCCATTTAATAGAGGGCGCCGCGCTAATGTGTTCCCCATTTTCTTCTAGATTTTAATATGTTCTTGCTAAATTAATTTTCTTTTACATGAGTTAAAAAATGTTTTATTTTTATTACGTCATCATATAAAAAAATTAGAATAATGTGCGTTACTTATTTTTATCTATACAGTACAGTATGTTTTAATCTGTTATAGTTTTGGCTCTATGGAGCAAGCAAGTAGGATGAAAGGACAGGAGACGGTTTCAGAATGCTGTTAGAGAAGCCACGCTCTGATCAGAGTTTGCTTTGACGACGACGATAGCTCACCAGAATTAAAAGTGACCCACATGATTAAAATTTATTATGGAAGCTGTTGAATTGTAGATATGAATTCATATACAAATTCTGTCTATCTGATGTCACGACGTCATCATATGACCGAAAGAGATTTTCATCACCTTCGTAAATGTTTGTCGTGTTTGAGAGCGCTAATCTTGATTTTACGTGCTTAACATTTTTCACATTTTATGAATGTAATTATGTAGATAATTATCCTCTAAACTGTTACCTTCATGTTTCATCTTGATGATGTCATCATGTTAAAAATTGAAAAAAAAATGGGTCTCGTTATTTCTTCTATGCTACACTGTATATAATATATATACAGTGTATTTTCACAAATACTGTTATGCTTTATGACACAGCCATAGAATGGAATAATAATTGTTGGTGTTCATTTTAACGTATGTGCATGCTGCATTTCCGCGGAAAACCGAACTCGTCAAAGTGACGAGTTCAAATCTAGTTATTTTTCTCATCTTTCTGTACACTATTTTGTGTAACAATTATAGTTAAAGCCCCATTCCCTACGTTTTTTAGATCTATTTTAAGATCACAAACTATATTTAATGTAAAAATAATACTATATGGTCCTATTGCGATAACTTTTTTCGTCTTTAAACGATTAAAAATGTGAAAAATAAATCGATTCTAATAATTATAGAGGCCCGCTATAAATCCCAAAATGCATTGCGCGCGGATTGATATTTTTGTTTTTCACCTGTAATTCGCCCACTTTTCGATCGATCGTGAAGCCAAAACAAATGGAAGACTCCTAACTTTTCAGCGAAAATACCGGGTTTTCCCCAATTTGTATTAACGGAGTCTGGCAAAAATAGAAAGACAATTAATGCAGCAACTATACAACGTCAGGCTAGGTATATAGCTAGCGTACGATGTTCGTACGTTATCGATGTTTACCAGCTAGGCCTACAAAACTAAGCCTAGCTAGGCTAGGCCTAAGACCGTCCACGAGAGGTCGATCGCCGCGAGCTACTTAGGTAGTGCATTGTTTCTCACTTTTTATCATAATTTACCATAAAACGTACATTTAAGACAAGGAATGACATGGTTTAATGTTTTTAAAGTGATATATATGTATTATTTTCCAAAAAACGTCCAAAATTGCAGGGAAGGGGTCTTTAAATGTCAATGATCACAAAAATCTCACAATATCTTTCAAACAATTTAACTTAATCCTAATAAGCTTTTCAGCATGATCACTCATCCGTGACATCATTTATACACCATTTTGTGAAATCATATTATCAATCATATCTCCATAACTTGTCATAACATATCAATAAAATTCACTATGAGTAAACTTCAGGTGAAGGGTAAAAATATTAGCAAATAAAAACTTACGCGTTTCAAGGTCATGCACGTAAAATTGTGCGTTAACAATTTTAAAAGCTCAAAATTAGGTTTAAATCAATTTAGAGCATGAATAAGCTATTTGTGTGTTTAAAACAATTACTGCGCAAAAACATGTTTTTGTGCCGACGATTCTTAGAAATTGTTTGATGTTGATTCTTAATAACATCACGCCTAACTAACATAGGTCGTGTAATTTCACCATCAGCATATATAGTCCAGTAAAATATCACCTTCACCATTGCATAACGTTAGTAGTCAACGAGATTCTCACCGTAGGTTCTAAACATTATGTAAAGATCATTTATTGATGTTGCGTCGCGTAAAAGTTGGGATTTGTAGAGAAAATGAAGTTTTTATACGCAGTTTTTGCTTCCTTTCGTCGTGGTTTGTTTTCATCGAAAAATGACGTCATGGGGCATAAGTGAATGACACGCCATTGTCGACATTTGCGTTCGTATTAAAAAGTGAATTTTAAATGTACGAATATGGTATTAATTATCTGTATTACATTGTATTATTATGTATCACATATATAACAAGTCATTTTGATAAAAAATAAGTCAAATAAATATGAAAAACAAAGGAAAATTGTGATTTTTGCATGTCATCTGAAGTGACCTTCCATACAATGTGATAGCGCCCTCTATAAGTATTGATACACTCGCACTTCAAACTGCAAGCTTTTTGTTGTTATATTCATTCATTCAGAAATACAATTTAAGGAAGGAATCGAATCAAGGGCATTATTACTTGGTTTATTATATATTTATGATGTTTTCCCCAAAAATAATTACTAGTATGTACATTTTGCGAATTGTAGATGTACCGGCGGTATGAAATTAAAAAAAGCTGTTTACGCGGTCTGTAGCCTAACGATATAATAATAATTATATGTATAAAATAATTGTTACTTTTTTCTGATAAATCAGTATGAATATGTTTACTTAGCGCTGCTTTAAGCACCCTATTAAAAAGAAAAGAAACAAATTGATTTAAGCCTATTTTTTGTCACGTTTTCGGTAATTAGTTGTCGATCTTCTTCACTCTCACTATCTGATTCGTCACTGTTCTCATCATCCGAGTTAAAGGAGTCGTTCTCAGCAATCGCTCGTTCAATTCTGTTGGAAGAATCTCGCTTTCACACCACAAAGGCCCCAGCAAATCGTTATCGCCAACGCACCATCCGTTATTGTCTTGGGGTTTCGGCAACTCGTAAAATCGGTGTTAGTGCGAGCCTCCACAGATCCTGACTTGATAGTTCGATCATCGTGCGTTGTATATGTTGATGCAAGCATCTACGCGACGGTGGAAAGTTAGCTAATTTTTAAATCAATGTTTTTTTAACACTGATTATTCCGGGTTTTTTTTCTTGCATTTCCTGCGAAAAAAGTCAAATCTAAGTTCATCGGTAGGCCTATGCCTTGCTTTCGAACGGAATCCATATAATAATAACAGGCACGTGAACTATTCCAGTTCCAACATTAACTCTTCTTCTCCTTTCCAACTTTCTCCTACTTTCTTGAAAACCTCTTCAAATTTTGGATATTTTTCGACAAGTTTAATGGCCTTTAATTTTCCTTTTCCCTTGAAAGCGCTGGTCGTGCTGCACTTTGTGAACGCATGCAGCCCTAGAATGGCATTACATCGACTTGGGGTGATTTCAGTGGTGGCTAAACTGGTGAGATTGGTTATTCGTCGATTCCTGCCACTGCCTGTATCGAATAGGACTTTTGCAATAATGGACGAAACAAAATGTAACAATATAAAAAAAAAACATCGCTGTCTTATATGGATCCCGATCGAAAGCAAGGAGTACCGATGAACTTAGATTTTACTTTCTTCGCAGGAAATGCAAGGAAAAAGACGGATAATCAGTGTTAAAAAACATTGATTTAGCTAACTTTCCACCGTCGCGTAGATGCTTGCATCAACATATACGACGCACGATCGAACTATCTTGGTCATGATCTGGAAGCTCGCACTAACGCCGATTTAAGAGTTGCCGAAACCCCAAGACAATAACGGATGGTGCGTTGGCGATAACGATTTGCTGGGGCCTCTTCAAACAGAATCGGATGATGAGAACAGTGACGAATCAGATAGTGAGAGCGAAGAAGACGATTAATTACCGAAAACGTGACAAAAAGTAAGCTTAAATCAATTTGTTTCTTTTTTAAATATGGTGCTTAAAGCAGCGTTAAGTAAACATTATTATTCATACTGATCTATCAGAAAAA
This sequence comes from Antedon mediterranea, assembly GCF_964355755.1. Classification (NCBI taxonomy): domain Eukaryota; kingdom Metazoa; phylum Echinodermata; class Crinoidea; order Comatulida; family Antedonidae; genus Antedon; species Antedon mediterranea. The sequence goes on from NC_092670.1 coordinate 26,455,103, forward strand.
AGTAACAATTATTTTATACATATAATTATTATTATATCGTTAGGCTACAGACCGCATAAACAGCTTTTTTTAATTTCATACCGCCGGTACATCTACAATTCGCAAAATGTAGTAATTATTTTTGGGGAAAACATCATAAATATATAGTAAACCAAGTAATAATGCCCTTGATTCGATTCCTTCCTTAAATTGTATTTCTGAATGAATGAATTTATAACAACAAAAAGCTTGCAGTTTGAAGTGCGAGTGTATCAATACTTATAGAGGGCGCTATCACATTGTATGGAAGGTCACTTCAGATGACATGCAAAAATCACAATTTTCTTTTGTTTTTCATATTTATTTGACTTATTTTTTATCAAAATGACTTGTTATATATGCGATACATAATAATACAATGTAATACAGATAATTAATACCATATTCGTACATTTAAAATTCACTTTTTAATACGAACGCAAATGTCGACAATGGCGTGTCATTCACTTATGCCCCATGACGTCATTTTTCGATGAAAACAAACCACGACGATAGGAAGCAAAAACTGCGTATAAAAACTTCATTTTCTCCACAAATCCCAACTTTTACGCGACGCAACATATATAAATGATCTTTACATAATGTTTAGAACCTACGGTGAGAATCTCGTTGACTACTAACGTTATGCAATGGTGAAGGTGATATTTTACTGGACTAATATTTGAATATCTCACAGCTCTTCAGAATTAAAGGTGACCTTGATGATTATAATTTATTATGAAACCTGATGAAATGTAGATATGAATTAATATAAAAATTAAGCCTATCGGATGTTATGACGTTATGATATGGCCAGTTGAAGTTAAAAAGAAATTTTAGTAGTAGTTTTTCTTCTACATGCCAAATTTTCTTCCAAATCTTATATTTATTATTCTTTCGAAATTGTCATCTTCAAGTTTATTTTGATAATTTCATCTTACCAAAAAATTGGAACATGATATGTGTCCCATAATTTCACCTATGCTACACTGTATATAGGTATACAGTGTATATATTCTATAGTCATATAATAGGCACAACTCAAGACTATACTATGCATCAGGTCATTCGTATGTTAACGTACGTGTATGTTTAAAAAAATGTAATGATTGTCAGTAAAATTATAAAAATGATCACCTATAATTCATGAAAGTGACGAATTAAATTCTAGTTTTCAATTATTTTTGTTTAACAATCAGTAGTAAACATTTTATGTAACATAAATGTAGTCTGAAATGAATACATTCCTAAACTAAACTATTATAGTACTGTACATATTCCGGAATAGATGTGTTACTCCCTAAGGCCGTAGTGACCCACATTCCAGTAAACAAAAATTCTAATTTCCCAGCCGCTGACAAACATACTCACTAATCAAACAATTCTTCATCTATACACACCATTCGCCAAAAATATTTAACATGAAGGAAGGATTGTTTTGACAATGATAAATTGACAGCAAAAACAAAAACAGTGTTTATTGAACAGGGCTTACTGTCTGCATTTATCCAGGGGCGGTCACAGGACTATTTTAAGGGGGTTGCCCAAGAGTCCTCAGAGGGCCGTAGTGAGTTTTGCGCCATAGCCCCCCCCCCCCCTCCCATGTTAAATGACACCCCAAGATGGCCGCAAATAGTACTCTCACATGAAAAATTCACAATAGAAATGACACTCTATATCGGGCTACAGTACCAAACAGATCGTATCACGCCTGTTTTTTCCGCCGGTGAAACACAAGCAATAAACAATAGGATAACATTATTTGCGTTCAATGCGAATGTTTAGAGGAGGTCCCCCGACAAAGGTCATCATTTTTATTACAGAACTTTTAATATTCCTGCCAAATATTTTTTGCTTGTTTGGGTAGAGAGGGTTGTAAATCAAAATCATAGACTTTGACCTGATTTACCCTGCGTACTCCGAACCTGACTATGTGATGTGCTATATTTCTCCAGTATTCTTGCTCGGTGTTGTTGCGTGAAATAAAAAGTAATGGATTCCCGGCCCGCAACCTACACAACGTAACGCAAATACTTAGAAATTTGACCATTCACAAGGGATTAATTATTCGAACTGTGTCAACTCGCTTGTGTTGCATCTAAGTCTTTAGTGGGGGAACCAAGTGCATAGATGAAATCAAATCTGCCCGGATTGCTTGTCAACGTTAGTTGCCATGGACTTCGACCTGGTTCACAACCCCCCACAATCCATCCCCCCTACCCCGCATACTTGTTATATATGTTTTATCTGTTTTTGCGTTGTTGTGTGAAATCAAACTGCCTGTAGCGATGTTCGCAGCACTGTTGCGTTGACTGTTCCTAATTGTGATTATGCAATACAGCACTTTGCATCGATACGTCGTTGATAACAAGTTTATAAAATTGCAATTTGACGATTCGTTGTGAAGGGAACGGACGATGTGACCCCCCCCCCTCCCCCCACTGGCTGGGCCCCTGATTATGCCTAATCTTTCTATGGCAGCGGCTCTTGTATCCATCTTCCAATTGTGTTTACAGTTGAATCATAGAGAATTGTAAAATTTAGAATATTAGTTTCACAATTACTGTGAATTATTCATGACACTTCTAGACTATGTATGTATGTCAATAATGAATGTATTATTTTGCTTTTGGAAGGTCATTCTATCTTTATTTTATAATAATGTATTAGTTTTAGTTTTGAATAAAAAAGTATTATGTTTCAAAAATCATAATCACTCAATATTCAAAACAATGTTTTGTTCAACATCTAGCATTAGGGCCTGTTTCTGCTGCCACATAAATACTGGTAATTTACCCAAATTTAAGGAAAGTATGGGATAGGACTTGTTGTTGAAACAAGTTAATAAAAAAACAAAAAGAGATTGTGCAACAACATTACCAAAAAAATAACAAAATCTAATTCGGGCAAGGAAGGAATAACTTGTCCACCATTTTAAGGAATTGAAAGGCAGGTTGGGTAAAAAAGATTAATTTTAAAGGCCAGGTGCGAGCAAAAAATTTCTATTGATCATACATTCCAATAATTATCGATCTATAGTTTCCCCTATGTTTCATAATTTTTGGGATTTTATTTCTGTTACACGAGTTTGTTGAAAATAAGCACTTTCTTATCAGTGGGGGGATAGTTCAAATTACACAGTAAAATCTCTATTCGTTTGTACACACATTTTGTAAATAGAGAGGCATTTTAAAAAGCTATGAAAAATAAACGGTGTGGTAAAAAATGTTATCAGATGACTAAATATAGGTAATATAACTTGAATATTACATTTTCATAAATATATGCTATAGCAAAAATTATCCACCGTCATTATCCATCTTTTTTCACCGTCTAGGGAGTCACCAGACATGTTATTACATTAGGTTAACTACCTAACTACTGAAAAAAGTCTTCTTTTTTTTTGCCAAATTTTGTATTTGACCATATTAAGTGAAATTCATGTTTTTTCGTCTCGATTTCTGTTACAAATATTTGATTTATGTACAATTAACCAAATATTAGATTTAAAATTCATGCCTGTACTTGAGCTTTAACATGACCACCCAAGATAGTACTTCTACCAGAAACGGGGTACATAAAATACCATATAAAATATACTGTATTTTATACCGTATTTTGAGGATATACAGCAGAAACAGGCCCTTAAAGGATTTGTTATTACGTATGGCAATATTATTATTTAGATTAAAATTGAAATGTTGTGGGTTATGCACCCTGCACACAAAATTCAGAGACAATTATGTTACTAATTTTTTGAACAGGAACTTGCGACTGTTCCTTTAAAGTACTCATCATGACATCAGCTTTAACGCATCTGCAATCCTCATCACCATTATGAATGCATCAAGAAGTTCTCTGCCTGCTAACATTAATCAGGTCTTCATCATAATCTATGTGTCTACCATTAAACGTACGAATATATACTTATTTACATTTAAATCTAATGGCTATCTGCAAATAAACCTTCTAAATATAATACATAAAACAACTAAATGAGGAAAGTCCTTGGAATAAAATAACCTAGAACTAGACAAAAAAGAATTCTCAACAAAATGACTTAATAAAGCACTTGTTTTATTTGTACTGTGAGTGTCAATTAATATTTACTAGAGTAGTTGCATTTCCTTTCATAGGGGGAAAACGAAAAAATTAATACGCCAAAATGAACAATAATTTGATCTGAAAAAAATATAGCCGTGGAAAATCTTTTCTGCTCATGTCAACAAAAGTCATCTGATATTGTTTGTTTGTTTTTTTATCTTTATACTGGGTAACCTCTTCAGTCAAAGACTGATCTCCCAGAGGGCCCAGTTGGTGATCAGTGGCTGTGATGTACTAATACACCGGGGTAACCCCCTACTCGTCTCGAAAGATGTACTAGGTTCTTTAAAGTGCACACGAGCAAGATGTGTACACTGGACCTACGGTTTATAGTCCTTATCCGAGAAAACTCGTTCTACCACCAGAACCATAGAGTGAGTGAGCCTCGAACCCCTGCCGATGTTATGGCTACGTAATTACGGTTCCACTGTCTTAACCGCTCGGCCACTCACTCACTATCATTAGCTAGACTGGATTTACTAAACTACTGCAGTTTTCAGAATGTGTAAAACAATCTGAGTTGATGATCCAGCCAGCTCTTTCCCTTAATACATGTTCTATTGTAACTCATTTCTGAATTCAATATCTAATATGCATTGAAACAAAAAATTATCAATTCCAGTAAAACGTGTATTGTACATTCAGTTTCACAAATGGGTTGTGACATCGATGAAACAATCTACAAACGAATAAAAAGTTTTAAAAATTGATTTCTGACTTAAAATTGATTTGTATCGACAGGGAGCCTAAAAATCAATAAATTAGTGGAGGCTATGTAAACTAGACATAACTAAAGAAATACAAAATAAAAATTGCAATAAAATCATAACATCCGTTCATCGCAATCATACAGAAACAATTGTATTGATTTAAAAAGTTGGTCAGGTAAATTGATGTGAGTGCTTTAAGAAAAAACCCTGCACTGATCCTTCTGCTGAAATTTATATAGAGTCTGATGCTTAACAAGTATATTCTTTGGCATTATATCTGAAAACTAATCATCTTAAAGTGTCTTTTTTTTTTGTGGCTAGCATTTTATTTTTCGTTTTATTCAATTTTTGTCTATAATCATACTTAAATATGTTTGTTTGTAATTTCAATTAACCCCTGTCCTTATGATACTTATTCACTTTTATATCTTGTTTTTAATCTCTTTAGAAATTGCAAATATATTTAAATGTGAGTTTTATATTTGTTTTATGGGCAAATATTCCACAGTATTTTTTTGTTACAGACGGGACATTTTTGAGAATATAATTAGACATATCTTAGAAATAAAAAAGAATACAAGATTCACAGTAGAATAAATGTATACATACATATATGGCGAATGTTAATTATGAAAGTCAAGACTGTACAAAAACCAGACAGGACAGCAAATGGACACGACTTTTGAGAAGGTTTACAAATTGTAATATTTCTCCTAATTTAAAAGAGATTTTAAAATTTGTTTTGTATTATTATGTTACCGGATAGTTATTTTAGATGACTGAATATTAATTATTAAATTTTAACTGCAAATTTATTATTAAATATAATTTATATGTCGTTACAGATGTGATATTTCTAACGTCACGGACGGGACACGTTTGCAAAAATACAAATTTTGTAACTTGTTTATTATAGTATATTGTAATTTAATATCTTAAGAGTTGAAAATTTAGATTTAAAAAAAAACATTTAAAAAAAGATTTTCGAGCTATTCATTCAATAAAGACAAGTGACGACAAAACCCAACCGAACTCAGAAGTTAAAATTATGAATTTTGAAATGCAAGTATGAAATTAGTAAATAAATAAATAATTTAAATAAAATACTTGATTATGAACAATTTGAACTTACTGTTAAAAAGTAACTATATTTAGGGGGAAATATGTTAACAAGATGCATGGTTTATGAAATAAAAAGGATTAAAATGATATGTCCCATCCGTAACAAAAATGTCTGACCCGTTCCTACAAAAACAAAATTTTAAATTGTGCTATCAATACTTTTAACTGAAATGTAAAAAACACCCCAATACCACTATTAAATTTTGCGGACGGGACAATTATGAAATGTATATATGAAATTTAATAAACGAAATATGTGTTATAAAATGATTGACTATGTACAATAGGGACATAGAGTAACTATATCTGGAAAAAAAGATTAGGATTTAAATTATGTCCCGTCTGTAACAAAAATGTCCCGTTTGTAACAATATATTTTTGAAATATATTTTCATCAAAATATAAATTTTCATAAAAGGTGTTCATAATCTAATGAGATATAGTCCTCAGGAGAAAATGAAATATCAAGATTTTTGCACACAGGACATTTATGTATTTGAAATGGATGCAAGAAATTATTAAACAATTTCACAACCAAGAGTTATATCAAAATCATTGGAAGTACACACCTAATTGGTGACAGTGGCTTAAGGCTTGTGCACACTGAATAATCACATGTGAAGCGACACACATCAAATCGAAGCGAGATGCGTGAAGCTTTAAAAAGTTAGAACATCGCGAGTGTCGCGATCCGAGTATGTTCCGATTGGAAGCAAAGCGTCACACATCAATTTCGCAAGTTCCGGTTTGATCTGGGCGTGGCTAGTAGGCCTGGGCCTAGAGGCAAAATAAGAAGCTAGGTAGGCCTAGGTAGGCTAGGCCTGGGTATTTACAAATCTATTTCAAATACACTTGTATTTTGTAATAGACACATCCCTGAAAAGGCATTTCTTTGGTTTGGTGATTTTTATATTCAAGTGCCCCTTTTGTCATAAAAAGACGAGATACTCGTGAATTATGGCCACAAAATTGACGTCGCTAACACAAAATCCATGTTGAACAAATTATTTTCATCTTCATCTGACTGATGACATCACACATAGCCCTACGATTCTTGTGATTTGATTGGTCAAATCGAATTTGCAATCGAAAATGAAAAAGTTGCCCATGAAGCAACTCTAGCTAATTCACTTGTGGAGCCTTCGCTAGTTCCGAATTCACAAGTTCGATTTGATGTTCACACTGAAATCGTCCGTCTCGACAAAATTTGCGTGTAAATTGTTCAGTGTGCACCTGACAGCTAGTGAAGTCCTATGATTTTATATTTTCTTCTTGCATCGTGTTTGTTTAATTTGTTGATTTGTATCATATTTTGTAAAATGTATCTTTTGCCTGAATAATAATAATAATAATAAATTAATTTGTTTCAACCCACGGATCAAATACTGTGGAATGCTCCTTATAACACTCGGAAAATTGAACATTTATGAAAACTTATATATTTTCTTTTAATAGATGGTTATGAGATTGTTGGCATAATTGCACATAAAATTAAAATGTCCTACGCTAACGTCACATTAAGCGCCACATTTACTAGATGACTTCTGCCGTGTATAATCTAAAGTATTGATTGTATTTCCTTAAGTTGCTAAAGGCTTAGTATAGGAGAATATTTATCTCTGAAAATTCCTGAGCCATAAAATGCATGCATCAATGAGCAGAATGTTTAATCAAGCATAGAGCAGCACCGATTTAACCACTTATGAGTCCGAAGCTGAAAGCACTGCTATCGTTTCCCTTCCACACGATTGCTCTTAACTGTTAAGATCCACAACACCCTAAGATACATCAAGCAAATCATATGTGAAATAAAGCAAAGACAATTTTCCACTATCAGTGGATTTTTCACAAATTGCATATTTTTGTCAAATATTTGCTTGAATCTGGGTCATCAATGGCAGAAAATTAGATTTCATATTTATCTATCAATTTGATACTCATCAGAAGTATAGCAGATTAACACTTGCAAATAATATACTGTACTTTGGTTTCTCTTGCAGGCAAAATAAGGCAAAATAAAAAAAATACACTTGTTAAAGATGTATTTTTTTAAGCTGTTAAATATTTTAGACATAGGAACCTTTTTTTAACTTGAAAAGGTCATCATATTCAAACAATTGAATAAACGTGTGTGGTGTAAAATAAAAACTATGCTGTTCATACAATCGTAGTGCAGTCTACTGTAAACTAAGTGGCCTAATAAATAGCATGTGCATGTTAAGATGCGTTGCGCGATAGCCTAACTCGTCACCGTGACGAGTTCAAATCTAGTATTGTTTTAGAATAGAGAATGCCTATTATATGCCAAATAGAGAATTTGGCATAGAATTTTCCTATAAAACTCTTTTTTAGTAGTTAGAGAGTTTAACTTGTGTACTTTAATACTATATCTGGCGACTCCCTAGAAAGTGAAATAAAGTTGGTGGGTAATATGGTGGATCATTTTTCTATAGCATGAACAATTCTGAAGTTGAATAAAAACTATCTATATATAAATTTATGTAAGGGCAAATCGCGCATAACTTCTAGAATTGTAACTTAATGATATAGAAAGAAAGAATTTTTAACACATAAAAAACCAGTATACTAATCAAATTAGTAATTTAATATTTACGATTAAAACAAATTTATATTAAATGATTTGCCTTGAAAAGGGATGTTTTCAGAATGTGGTACACACTGTCTGTTGTTGTTGATTCCAGAACATTAATTGCTGAATCTTGGTACACAATTAAAAAATAGATATATATGTATTGATGATGCTTCTATTGATATTTATAGGTTAAAGACCTTTAAAAAAGCGCTTCCTATCTGGGGTGTGTATCATGTGTTTTAACTGGTGTCATCATCATCTGCAATAGAATATAATACCCCTTTTACACCGGCAGTAAAATGGCATCAAGTCAACCCGGGACGCACTCGGGATGAACCTGTGTTTGCGGTGTAAAACGCTTATCAGCGTATCTTAAACCGCTCACTATAGTATTTAATTTACATACAATTAAGATAAGATTTACTTTGTTTATTTAATAAATAAAACTTATGGTTATTTGTTATTCTTTTTTATTTCAAGATATTATTCTTCACGAGTAGACTAAAGTTTTGTGTGTATTGCCAGAAAAACAAAATTGTAGGAGCTATAATGAGCAGACCGTTACTAGGGTGTCTCTTCATGCGTAAGAGGGCGATATTTCTATTGATCTATAACATCAGGTTTGTATGCTAGTGTGTTTTTCTAATTTCTCTGGAATTGTTGACAGTATCTATTTTAAAAGTTAATACAGTGCCCTTGCAGCTTTCCTTATGAAGCCACATTAAAATTTAAAAAAAAAATTATATATACAGTATATTTCAAATGATAAGAATTATATTGTTTTTTTGGTGTTCAAATGACTAGTAAACAAACATGCAGTGAACTCATCAGTAAACTACAGTTTTTTAAACTTATTAAAACACATTAAAACAGCCAGATAACAATGAGGCGGGGCAAAAGAGGCACAGCACGAAAAATGAGTATAAAAAAGTGGTATCAAGATCTGGCTTATGCATTATGTCACACTTCAATAGCATGTTGTCAAAAGCACTTATTACTACCAAACTGAATATTAACATTTAGACCTGAGGAACTTGACTTTAACCTTTCTGTATATTTAAATATCATTAAATAAATATTTATTGAAGCTCTAACAAACATTCCAATCCTAACACAAAGTACTTTCTAATTTAGTGATTCTATGCTACCGTACTTTAAAGTGGAGGTGTAATTAGGGCTTTTCTTTCTGTTATTTACTTCAATATATATGTTATTATGTATAAACAAAAAAACAGTTTATATTAGAAATCAGAAAAATAAAAAATTTGAAGATATCAAAGAAACGCTATATATGTTTTTTTTTAGTAGTTAGGTAGTTCTCCTTACTCTAGATCACTTACGACAAATTAATATTTAAAAGATTTAGCAAAGCATAGACAAAAGTTCACTGCTTTCTGTCAGACCTATGCCAATATCTGTATTTGAGCCTGGGGTCTATCAGCACTGATTACGCTTTTCAATCAAACAACAGAATTGGTTTGCAAAAAATCTGTGTGATATCTGTTGAATTTTGTAATGAAATGCATTTCAATTTGGGCTTAGAGTGGAAGCTATCTATTGCATTTTGAATGTAATTCTATCCGATTGCATGGCCAAAGGCAAAGTACAGTACTGTACCTGTATATATTATTCTGTATTGCAAAAAGTGTGTTATAAAACAAATAATTAATGTTTTGTATTCGTTGAATGGAGAGAATATTTCATTCATTGAAAATAGCCTTAAAATAGTATTTTTTGTATTCTTTTTTTCTTATTGATTACAATAATGTATACGTTAATTTCAAAATTATTTATCACAGAATTATGTCTTTGCATCACATTTGTACAAAACAACATAATGGTTAAAAGTTATTCACTACCGTCATTAATTCAAATTTTAATTCAAAATCAATTTACTATCAATTTAAAAAAAAACTACCTTTTATTTATCGACAAAGATGAATAAACTAAAGTTCAATGAAGGTCATAGTTCACAATCATTGATCATCCCTATCATCGTATCAATACAATTAATCAACTTGTAGAAAACAGTAGTAGTTGGATCAATATGTACTGTCAGTTTCATTCAAATCCAAAGGAGATAAATGTCAAAATTTGATGATTTATCAAATCAAAATTTAATTTTAACCTTAAAAGCAAGAAGCAGCAAATAACAAGTTTCGTTCACAAATAACAAAACTCGACAATCTGAAAAAATAACATTACTGTAGTTATACACTGCTAAAACAAATATCAATATACATTACCATATAAAAATTGGAGACAAATTGGAGAATTCGATCTATTTCCTCATTTTTCAATGAGACTTTATATTACATATTCATAAAATACATCAGGATGACTGGCAAATATGATAGTACATGGGTGGTGGTAAATGCATGTATTTTATAATAAAATTATATTTTTATGCATTTTTAAAAGGGGAACGGGAAGACATTAATAGTTTCGTTATTATTGTATCCATAAATTTGTTAAAGATAATATGTAGTTTACAGATTAATAACGGTAACTTTACCTAATGTCGCACTTAATTTCACACAGTTATTTTTATCATAATTTTACCAAAATTTAACCATTATGTAAAAAAAAACAATTGACTCGCATGGTGAATGTCATGTGTTAACACCTGAGTCACATGGTGAATGTCATGTGATTGACTCGCATGGTGAATGTCATGTGTTAACACCTGAGTCGCACATTTGTATTTGATCATATTGTACAGTAGTTATTAAGGACCTGAGCAGCATTCCTCTCACGATTCTGCAATCATTGACAAATGTTTAAGCATTTTGATGTTTTGCAGGAATAATCAACATCCTCCAGACCAACTTGTTGGAAACATTTAAATATGGCAATAGAAGAGGAATGCACATGTGTAATGTGCAGTTAAAACTAATATATGTACGATATTTTGGGCAACTTTAATTAGTTTTACTGTGGAACTAGAATGGTTAAAAAATAAATAAAAATCACATTTGTTGAAATACTATTTTACCCTTACAAAAAGATGTTATTTTAAAATGTTGACATTTTAAAAATAGAAAACAAATTAAGGTAAAAAAATGTTTTTAGAAATCCAAATAAAATACAGTACAACATTTTAAAAACAACATTTTAAAAAATGGTAATGTCATAAAGAAATAATAAATGGTACATTGAATAAACTAAATTCAAATTGATAAATACTATTTTATTTTCTTAAGTTAAATTATAATACGTTAACCAAATATTACTGTACCGTGGTTTAATATAAATTGTTCTACAAAAATAACTAAAATAGTATAGTCTTAAATTGTTGATATATTTATCTATGAAAAATGAGCATTTTTGCATTTGGCAGAAATTCAAATAAATAAATATTCTGCGTATTTGAGATTACGGTAGAGCAAATTTAATGAAAATCAACTTGTACAAGTTTTACAGGAACAGCTTTATAAAAATTACCATATTAAGCATTTTTGAGTAGACATAATTAAGCCTAAACAGTTTACTCAATTCTAACAGTGACTGGCTTTTGAAATTTATAATACAGTATATACAAATTTTAATTAAACTACAACAAATAATAAAAATAAATGAAAAGTAAAAATATCTTTTAAACAGGAATAATGCTATATTTAGATTAATACAGAATTTTAACAAGAAAAACAGAACTGTAAACTTGATTATACATGTGTACAAACAAACTAGCTTTGTTACATTCAGCCAGATAAATGATAATTACTAAACTAATATATCAAATATCCAGAAAAATATAAGGCCAGGAAGATACATTAATGTTTTATATAATCATATTTATGTTATCAACGTCTAAAATGCACTCAAGTGCAAAAGGTAAAATGCAGCAAGCAGAACATAATTTATATGAATAACAGAAGACAGGCAATATAACCTGATAACTATGTATTCAAATTATACATCTTTTTAGTTTTAGAAACTGTATAAGTAAGAGCAATACACAATTATAATTTATTATTTATGCCACCCTACAATTTTTTTCACAAGCAATTATGACATGTTTTGTGAACATTTTATTTGTTATTTTAAAAAAAAAATTGAAAAAAAAAATCATAATCGGTACATTCTTTTGTATTTTACATAATATAGTTTTAATTTTTACATGGGATACATTAAACTATTTAAATGACTATATACTAATTCTAGTCTTAAATTAGCCTTTGTCTAAAATGCATGTGATTTCATAGTTTGTTGTAAATGAAAGAAAGTATGTTTCTCTCCTCATATCAAGAATCACAAGTGAATTTATAGGTTTTCAGTACAAAATCTGAGCCACTTTGACCGATTACATGATCCCTCTAGCGAATAAGCTTAAGAAAAACAAGATTGAATCACAAACATATTATTATCAGGTCATAAGTGCTGTAATCTTTTTCTGTTCACATTTTCTAGCGTACGTGCACATGGCATTGTGCGGATAACTATCTAGTCAAATCTAATTAAAATTATTGTTAAGAGTAATACAATTACAGGTGCCCTGGTAATTGGAGACGGGTTACACCATAATATATTATTTAGAGTTTTAAATTTAATGTTATTAACAATACAACTACTGGTGCCTTGGGTATTGGAGACGGTCACATCAAGTTATTGTTCATAAGGTTAGATACATTGACCACTTGGGAGTCACCAATTTGCTTTAAGGTAACTGTTTTGTGTTTTTATCGTTTTTTGTTTGTGCATTTAGAAAGATTGTCATATTTTTTAGACAATCTATGGGTGACAAGATTCCTTTTGTTGCATACTGTGACATTAGACCTTCGATCCAAATTATTCACATCTGTGATTCTCATGATTACGTTTAAATATGTTTAATTGAAAGTGATTAAATTTAAAAAAAACAGGAAAAATATATCAACATTTTCCAATAGTGTTTTTTAATACATTACACTTTTTCAGTAACTTGGTTATTAGTTTACAAGAATACTGTATGTCTCAAAATGTGTTGCACTTGGCAACGAACGTGTTTTGTTCATCGGTGAACGTGTTGGTGTAGTTTTTCCCCTTTTGTAAATTATAGTGTCGAAAAATGGCAAATCAATTTTATATACACAATTAATGCAATTTTGTTTTGGCCAAAAGTATTATTAAATGTAACATTATGATTTTGCAGTGTACAATAGTATAAACTAGGCCTAGCTAGGGCGTCTACTCAGCCTAGCTAGGCTTGAATTCATACTGTATGTCTAGGCCTAAAAAAAGTTTGAAACGGCATGGTTGTTCCGCACCTCTTTTATCGTTCGTGGGTGTTCTTGCACGTTCTTGCACATTAGGAATTGTGAAACACAAAATCCTCTACAAAACTAGACTGGTATTGCTCACATCACAGAATAGTTAAATTATATAGAAGCTTAGGCTTGACTGAAGAGAAATTATTCAGGCACCATCATCTGTAGGATGATGCCGAGTGCCAGAACAAACCGATTTCGCTGCCATAAGGCTATCAGCCTAGCCTTGGCCAAGTAGTAATTGGTACATACCTAGTAGGCCTAGGCCTAGCTTTTATGAATTACATAGGGTTTCACGAAACCTAAGATCATTAAAGCTAAGACCCACCTAAGATCATTAAAGCTAAGACCCCCTAAGACCTATGATCACGAAACCTAAGACCCAAGACCTAAGATTACAAATTCTAAGATATACGACAGTAAAAAAAAAACACATTTGAAGATTTTTTCGCGATGCGGCTTTAGCCAGCTATATTCCCAGAGGACTATTCATTCAGAAGCTATATCAAGCGGAAGTTATAGTTCTAGAGACTGACAGTTTTGGAACTTTGTAAACTCGGCAGGGTCATGCTCAAATTAAAAACCTCAAGGCATGTCTGGGAGAACTATGAAAACATTTGCTGATAATACAGTATTATTAAGATACATGTAGACAGTAATCTGTAAAATCTTTTTAAATAAATAATGACTATGTTCTAATTGCTGTCAACCTAGGCCAGTATTATAATTCACTGTCAAATCAGTCAAATCAAAACTTTACTTTGGCTGTCAACCTATAGGCAAGTATTTACAATGACTCCCATTTGACTGTCAATCTAGGCTAATGTTATAACAATTCCTCATCAGAATAATCATTGAATTATGATCAAAACAGTCCATAGTAAAGTTTTGTTTCATAATAGGATACAATTTGTTCACACTTGAACTTGGTTTGGTGGGTACTGTTTGGTTTTCATTATTATTACATTTTTATTATTATTGTTGTAAATTGTATAGTTAGCTTTGTAATGTGATTTTAGTAAATGTTGATGTAGAACGCACCTTCATTAATATCGAAGTGTGCAACTGTTACAAAAGTGTATGTTGAAATAAATAATTATCATTATTAATATTATTATAAGGTGTATTGTCCCCCAAAAAAAATGAAGATTAAATAAGTCCATTCCCTACGTTTTTTAGATCTAATTTAAGGTCACAAACTACATTTAATGTAAAAATAAATAATATACGGTCCTATTGAGATAACTTTTTTCATCTTGAAATAGTTAAAAATGTGAAAAATAAGGTGATTCTAATCATTTTAGCGGCCCGCTATAAATCCCAACTTGTATTGCACGTGGATTGATTTTTTTGTTTTTCTTCTGTAATTCACCCAGTTTATCTTAGAAAAACAGTACATGTATGTATTACAAGAGAGTATAGATATATATCACAGGAAAATGTTGCGAAACATGATAGATATTAAATTAACAGATAGAGTGTGTAACACGAAAATATACGAGATAACAAAACAAGAAGAATGGAGTAAAAGAATTAAACGAAGGAGACTAAAATGGTATGGACACATAATTAGATTACCGGAAGATACCCCAATCAAACAAACAATGAAGGAAACTAACAGGAAAGTAAAACGACCCGTAGGAAGACCAAGAAATAACTGGATGAATCAAATAAAGAAAGACTTACAAGGACTAGTAGACACTAACTAAGGGAGTGAGTGGCCGAGCGGTTAAGACAGTGGAACCGTAATTACGTAGCCATAACATCGGCAGGGGTTCGAGGCTCACTCACTCCATGGTTCTGGTGGTAGAACGAGTCTTCTCGGATAAGGACTATAAACCGTAGGTCCAGTGTACACATCTAGCTCGTGTGCACTTTAAAGAACCTAGTACATCTTTCGAGACGAGTAGGGGGTTACCCCGGTGTATTAGTACATTACAGCCACTGATCACCAACTGGGCCCTCTGGGAGACCAGTCTTTGACTGAAGAGGTTACCCAGTATAAATATATATTCAATCAATCTAACACAATAACAAACCATCCTGCCATAAACAGACAAAAATGGAAACAAATTGTGGAAAGCGTAATGTCGGAAGACGGAAAACGTTAGCAACTAACTATGTATTACATAATTTATGCTCTTTTACAATGGCTATATTGGAAAAAAAAATTGCATTTTGGCAAGCACTTTGTTATTAAATAATAACAAATATCATAGCATTAATTATTTTAATTTATAGCTTGGAACAAAAATAATTTGTGTTCGAAAATTAAATATAAATGCTTATGATGATCATGTTAAATTCTTTTTTTATTGTAGCAATATTGTTCTACATTTATGAATCTTACAGTTTAAACAGTGCATTAGCTTTATTCTTTCATTGATATTTAACGATAGATCTATTGTTCCATGTTGTTGATTAATATTCAAATGTCAACATGTTTTTTTGGCATCTGTAAATTATGAATAATACATGATGCAATTACACATTGTAAATGTTTCTTTTGTGTATTTTTTGTCCCTAAAAGTGAAATTCAAACTAGTAATTACCAGTAATCTTCATAATATAAACTATAATCTATGCATAGCCCACGTAGAGTAATTTCCATTGTGAACCATATGGTAACTTATTGTTCGCTGATGGACAAACTGAAATGATTGCCTTAAATTCTGATTCAATGACTGTGGCATTTAGAAATAGGACTAACTTACTGACATTTATGTCATAAATAAATTGATTTTTAAAGTGATAATAAAATCATCATCATCATTTCTCAAGGCCTCTTATCAGAGAGAACAACATGCGAGGAAAGGTTTAATTAATTAGTTTAATTATTGGACAGGGATGTTCCAACAAAAACACTTTTGCTTTGATAGGAAATTTTTTTTAACAGCTAAGTTTAGGTATGAAATAAACTGATAAAAATAAATGGTAATGATTATTCAAATTCTAACTGTAGTTCAAAACCAATAAATAAATATTAGGCAGCTTATCATACACAGTATCTTTTAAATGTGTTTTAATTGGTTATTTATTATTGTGTATATTAATTAGAATATTATATTCTGACTACTACTATTGCTGAATGAGCTTCAATGGTGTAGGTTGAGGTTTCTCATAAGAACCTACAGGCAATGTGGTTTGTGGCTTTGGTTGTCATTACTATGCATTTAATCAATCAGCTAATTAACTTATGAGGCAAGGCTCATTAAACAGAATGGAGAACTGCCTGCAAAATACAGAAGAGACCATAATTCATACAAATTTAAGCTTACTTGCTAATTTTAGTATAAATGTCATTATGCTCTACTGCAGGCCTAAAATATAAAATTAACTATTAAAACATCTGGATTTTTAGAAATTGTTTATTTTTTAAATTAGGACACTCAACCTCAAATGTGTCGGTATTGCTACTAATCATCAATCTAATATATATAATACTGTATAGAATTCTACAGTAGAATATGTTTCTACTACTGTGTCAATGCAGTAAATTCTGTTGATATCGTACAACTGCATAATCAGTTATTTGCCCTATTTAACAAATTGATTTTTCTCCAAAATGAACAGATTAAAAATCATGGCCTGCTATTTTATGCAACCCAAAAGTTGTCAATTAAAAGAAAAAAAGACTCTTACAAAGTTTCTATTGAAATTTTAGACAAACTGAATATGCATAAACCATGCTCAAGTATCGCTCTACTTTCTATGTTTTTTATAGCCTTTTCACACAATAAAATAATTATAGATTTTTCCATGAAATTAATGTTCTATCAAAGTATAAGAAATGCATAGTCTATTGTTGATGAATTGTTGATGAATTTAATTAAATGCATTGTACTAGCTGTCTTCCATAATATTCACTCAACATACACACATTTAAGTCTCTACTGTACAATATAAAATGTTTTATCTAATTCAATTTGATTGCAACATTAAATGTGCAAATAATGTCAATTACTATAGTGAAAATGCGAAGAATTACTGACTCATTGTAAACACACAATATTTTGGACAGTATGGTACAAGTACTCATAAAGTGAACATTCAATTAATAATTTCATCAATCACATCTTCACCACAGTTTAGCATATTAATTAAACACATTTTTATTTCTTATGTTTACCTTGATTAAATCTGTCAAAATTATTGCATTTTAAAGTACTTATTGCATCCAATGTCACTTTAATTGAGTATTAAATATTTTTAAACCACAAAAATATTTGTCAGTGACCTTGACAAATCTGTCACACTGTGGCAACTTTAATCTGATCTTGCTATAATTCCCCAAATCTCTGTCTGTCCGGGTTTATTATATATTTATATATTATATATATCATATTATAATAATTATTATATAAATCGTTAAATTTAAATAAATGTTTCTACATGCCAAATTTTCTTCCAAATCTTATATTTTTTGCTAAATTCATTATCTTTCGAAATTTTCATCTTCTAGTTTATTTTTATAACGTCATCATAGCTAAAAATTTAAACATAATGTGGGTCCTATGCTGCACTGTATATAAATATTTGTTATAAACATTCATTCCGACTTAAAATAACGCTATATGAACAGGTTAAAAATGACAAAATGTGCACATTCACAAAAAAGTGCTAAAAATGAAAATAATTAATCAGAATCCTCGATAACCCCCAATTTTTTTAATTTATTCTGGAAGCCATTGAGCCATTTTACGTAAAAAATATTGTGACGTCATCAAATGGCTACTTAAATTAAAAAATTAGGATTTTTTCTCTTTTGTCATAGATTATCACATTCAACAGAGAGCATGTTGTTTTTTTTCCTCAAATGTGCTTTCTCAAAAAAGATTCTGACAATAACAAGGGTTATCTGCAACTTTTTTTGGTAAAATAAAACCATTTAAATCATGCCTATTTATTTATTTATAATAGCTCCTCGGTATCACCGTGACCCCAAATTTTTTTCAACTTATGGTCACGAAGTATGAAATTTCTATTGAATTATGATTTTCCAGCCTTTCCTAGTCATTTTAAACAAAATTGACATTGTTTCAAATTAAAATGACGTCATACAAACACGTTGATTTAGACCATTTGTTTTGACCATGTTTTAGTTAAAAAGTTACAAAATATTGTCAAAATCATGCCTATTTTGAATCTATTATAGCTCCTCAGGATCAACCGTGGATAAGTTGTTGATGTGAATTCATGTAAAATTTTTACCTCTCGGATGTTGTGACATCATCGTATGGCCACATTTTTGCACACACATTTAATACAGCGCATCTCCGCTTATCTGCCCCTCAATTTTAATAAAGATTTTAATATCTTTTTGCTCAATCACTTATATTTCGCATGAGAATATTTAAATTTTGTCTAAAAATTTGAATAACCTGGGTGACTTATTTTCATCCTTACAGTAATATATATTATATATATAAATTTCAATATGTTATAGTTCGTCATAATGAAACGTAACCCTCCTGGTTAAAACATATTATCAAAGCTTTTTAATTGTAGATATGGATTGATGTAACAATTTTGTCTATCGGATGTTGTGACATCATCATATGGCTAATTGAACTGAAAAAGTCTCTTCAATATGCTAATATGTTGTTGCTCAGATTATTTTCTTCAAAATTGATATCTTCATGTTTCATTTTGATGATGCATGTTAAAAATTAGAATTTAAGGCGGTTCCCGTAATTTCACTTATGCTACACTGTATGTAGTACGTATACTGTATATATACTTAGGCACAAACTAGAGAGCACACTATAAGAACATTTTATTTTATTCAGGTCATATCGGCATAATATTTTTTCTGTGCGCAATATTCTAATGTACAGTGTGAACATGGCTTTTGTCGTGCGGATAACTAACTCATAAAATTGACAAGTTCATATCTAGTTCTTCTTTCTCTAGTTAATTTCACACTAATTTGTATATTTAAGCTAATTTACATATCATCGGGATGAGTGGCAAAGGTGTGATGCTTAAATTTTGATCTCCCCATCATATATGACCATTTAAAAATAAAAAATCTCTGTTTGCAATTTGTTTCACTGATTTCAATGATAGATTGCCTAGCCTATTACATGTTTATTAAATTTTTTAAAAGTCTCGTTTATTTCAATACACTACTTTTCCATGTAATTCGACATTCCTCAGAGACAACGGCACACGATAACATTTTTAGAGGAAGGAAAGTTTTGAACATCAATGATAAATTGATGACAGACAGACTGTACCTTGTTGCATAAATCTCAAGACTCTTTTTTCCCAGACGTGCTTGATTGTCGAGCATGGACCTATAAATTAGTCGAGTTTACAAATTCTCATTTCTGTCATTGGTAGTAAGTAAAAGCTTTGCGTGTGGTACAAGCTTCTTAATGCTTGATGTTTCTGATGATAATAGGCGGAAATGGACATGGACGTGATACCACCAATTACATGCAATGTGACAGGCTTGACATCGCTACATGAATACTCGAACCAATTTCCAAAGTAAATTGAAATTCTTGAAGAATATTTTTTGAATCTACCCAATAGGGTTTCTTATAAAACATGCTATATTAGCATGAACAAATTGATACATCTGCCTTTCAAAATATGATTGGAAATGTCTTTTTCTAATGCTTCTAATCATCTATTCCATCTGGAATATTGATGATATGCATTCATTTATTTCTGTGCATCCGTAATTTTTGTAAGGATAACTCAACTAATATTTTTGAAAATTTGATCATGTAATTATCTACTATATTTAACCTAACCAGTTGATACTTTAATTAAAATTAGTTATTTCTGTTAATTACAGAATGCTTATGCTTGCTTGTTGCTTATTTAAATTAATTTATGAACACATTCTTGTATTTACATATTTGTGTGACCATGCAGGCAAGATAGAAAACAGCTTATCTGTATGTTAGTCGAATAATCTTCTACGGTTTCAGAAGATAACATAATTTATTGAATATACATATAAATCGGTGGCATACGCTCATACTCATAAAAATATGAACAAACGGATACAATGGGATTATAACTTGGAACAATAAAATAATAATAATTTAAAACGCACGGATGACTTTCTTTCTTTAAAAAATCAACTGCATTTTGGATAAATATAACAGAGATATGCAGTAAATTTAACAAAATTAATATACAAATTTATAAAAGGGAAGTCAATAACTGATAACATACACACCATTTATAAGCTGTCTGTAGTTGTAGAGTGTTAAGATTTCGATTTTTCTCAAACTAATTTTAATATTGCTGGAAAGTGAATATTGTTTCCCTTCTTTCCAATAAGTTCTTAAAGTTAGGTTACCACAAACAAGTATAGTTTGATTAATTACTCTATGTGACTCTTAATAATAACAACTTATAGTTAGGGTTTAAATTGCGAAAATCACAAACGATATGTAAAAATCAATGGGAACTTTTTGATGTTAAAAACACTGTAATTCGTTTCTTTACAATATTGATTGGTAGTTTGTAAAGGTAGTTAAAGTTGAGGAAAACTAATTGATTTTAATTTTATTAAAAACTTTTTAAGATTTTAATATAATTTCACTGTATAATAATATCAAATGCAAAAATTATGTTTGCTGCACTTCATTTGACGTTCACATTTCTTTTACAAAAACAGAATTAGACTACTAAATGCACATAGGTTAATGTGTTCAAGTTCATAAATATCCTGGGTTTAGAAGCTATCTAATTCTTTGGCCATTCGAATACTAGTCGAAAATAATGGCAACCAATATGCACTGTAAGCCTTCACTTGTGACATGATTAGAATCATGGCTTTTAAAGATGTATTGTCCCTGAAAAACACCAACAAAAAATGATTTTTTTTTAGGGGGACAATATATCTTGTTAAGTTATTATAACAAATTACAGTAATTTTTCCAAAGGCCTTGATAATGTTACAGTAGCATATTCACACTGTTTATCATGATTTAGAAGTTTTAAAAGTTTAAATGGTTAAAGCCCCATTCCCTAAAATTGTTAACGTTTTTTTAAAAATAATACACATATAATAGGCTATTGCTTTAAAAACATTAAACCAAGTTACTCCTTGTATGTTTTATGGTTAATTATGATCAAGTGAGTTAGGCTTAGTTTGTATTTTACTAGTAAACAGCAGTAACATAGGAACATCGTACGCTAGCTATAGGCCTGAAGTCTAGTTGCTGCATTAATTGTCTTTAATCCGTTAAAATATATTGAGAAAAACCTGGTATTTTCGATTAGAATAGTTGCAAATGTTGTGATGTTGTTCCTTACTTTCGTTGACTATACATTATCCATCCATGTGTAAAAAGCTTACAAAAAATATACAGTATTTTTTATTGGCAGCAAAAAATGGTACACAAAATACTGAATAAATTTATAAATACCGTATTTTATCCACAAATTTGGTGGGAAAATTATGGTATACAAAATACGGTATATTTTTTATGAACATCGTTTTCGCTACCAAAAATATACCGTATATATACAGTATTAAAAAAATTTGGCAACAGAATAGGGCCTAAGAGCTCGTTCGGAAGGAACAAATTTACACGTGTAATGGTCTCGTGTGGTGTAAATTTTTAGATAAACTTGCGGTTTCAAAAATCCACCTCATGAGGTGGATTTTTCAATTAGGCCTACACCTTAAACCGCAAGCTGATTAACCGCAAGATAAGGAGCAATTTGACCTTAATAGTGTAAAGAGATGCATGAAATATGACTTTTAGACGTGTAAATTGTTCATCGTCCGAACGATCACAGATTACACATGTAAAGTTACACATGTAACTGATTTTACGTTCGAACACAGCCTTAGAGGCATTATACTATAATTACTGCATTGGTATAATATGTTGCTACATAAGATACTTCAATAACATATTATTTTCAACATTTTAAAAACAATTGCCATATAGAAATGATCACCATCACCAGAAACATTACATCACAAATGATATTATCTAGGCCCTACTAATACTATACTGTTATGACATTTGAGGTGTAATGCCCTAGGCTACTGTAAGAATTTCCAGGGAGCCAACTTAACTTGAATTCCAACAAATTAACCATGTTAACCTTAACTATGCAAACACAACATTGCTTGTGTGTGGTTGGTAGCACCATCTTGTCATTTTGTAAAGCAAAACACTTTCAATTACATATGTTAGCTGAAAATAAACAGTTCTTAAAATGCCTTGTATAAAAATAATCGACCACCTCTGGTAAGCAACCACCTCTTCTTACGACCACTACCTCTCATACCACCTCATTTTCAATGACCACCACCTGCCGTAAGGATCAGAATAATCGATCCCATCTCGTAAAGATCACCTCTCGTAAGTGACCACCTTTATTACAGTACGTATCCCAATGTAAAAACTCATAGACTCATCACCTCTCATAAGTGACCACCTTTATTACAGTACGTATCCCAATGTAAAAACTCAAAGACTCATCACCTCTCATAAGTGACCACCTTTATTACAGTACGTATCCCAATGTAAAAACTCAAAGACTCATCACCTCTCATAAGTGACCACCTTTATTACAGTACGTATCCCAATGTAAAAACTCAAAGACTCATCACCTCTCATAAGTGACCACCTTTATTACAGTACGTATCCCAATGTAAAAACTCAAAGACTCATCACCTCTCATAAGTGACCACCTTTATTACAGTACGTATCCCAATGTAAAAACTCATAGACTCATCACCTCTCATAAGTGACCACCTTTATTACAGTACGTATCCCAATGTAAAAACTCAAAGACTCATCACCTCTCATAAGTGACCACCTTTATTACAGTACGTATCCCAATGTAAAAACTCAAAGACTCATCACCTCTCATAAGTGACCACCTTTATTACAGTACGTATCCCAATGTAAAAACTCAAAGACTCATCACCTCTCGTAAGTGACCACCTTTATTACAGTACGTATCCCAATGTAAAAACTCAAAGACTCATCACCTCTCGTAAGTGACCACCTTTATTACAGTACGTATCCCAATGTAAAAACTCAAAGACTCATCACCTCTCGTAAGTGACCATCTTTATTACAGTACGTATCCCAATGTAAAAACTCATAGACTCATCACCTCTCGTAAGTGACCATCTTTATTACAGTACGTATCCCAATGTAAAAACTCATAGACTCATCACCTCTCGTAAGTGACCACCTTTATTACAGTACGTATCCCAATGTAAAAACTCAAAGACTCATCACCTCTCATAAGTGACCACCTTTATTACAGTACGTATCCCAATGTAAAAACTCATAGACTCATCACCTCTCGTAAGTGACCACCTTTATTACAGTACGTATCCCAATGTAAAAACTCAAAGACTCATCACCTCTCATAAGTGACCACCTTTATTACAGTACGTATCCCAATGTAAAAACTCATAGACTCATCACCTCTCATAAGTGACCATCTTTATTACAGTACGTATCCCAATGTAAAAACTCAAAGACTCATCACCTCTCATAAGTGACCACCTTTATTACAGTACGTATCCCAATGTAAAAACTCAAAGACTCATCACCTCTCGTAAGTGACCACCTTTATTACAGTACGTATCCCAATGTAAAAACTCAAAGACTCATCACCTCTCGTAAGTGACCACCTTTATTACAGTACGTATCCCAATGTAAAAACTCATAGACTCATCACCTCTCGTAAGTGACCACCTTTATTACAGTACGTATCCCAATGTAAAAACTCAAAGACTCATCACCTCTCATAAGTGACCACCTTTATTACAGTACGTATCCCAATGTAAAAACTCAAAGACTCATCACCTCTCGTAAGTGACCACCTTTATTACAGTACGTATCCCAATGTAAAAACTCAAAGACTCATCACCTCTCATAAGTGACCACCTTTATTACAGTACGTATCCCAATGTAAAAACTCAAAGACTCATCACCTCTCGTAAGTGACCACCTTTATTACAGTACGTATCCCAATGTAAAAACTCAAAGACTCATCACCTCTCATAAGTGACCACCTTTATTACAGTACGTATCCCAATGTAAAAACTCAAAAGACTCATCACCTCTCATAAGTGACCACCTTTATTACAGTACGTATCCCAATGTAAAAACTCATAGACTCATCACCTCTCATAAGTGACCATCTTTATTACAGTACGTATCCCAATGTAAAAACTCATAGACTCATCACCTCTCGTAAGTGACCACCTTTATTACAGTACGTATCCCAATGTAAAAACTCAAAGACTCATCACCTCTCGTAAGTGACCACCTTTATTACAGTACGTATCCCAATGTAAAAACTCAAAGACTCATCACCTCTCATAAGTGACCACCTTTATTACAGTACGTATCCCAATGTAAAAACTCAAAGACTCATCACCTCTCGTAAGTGACCACCTTTATTACAGTACGTATCCCAATGTAAAAACTCAAAGACTCATCACCTCTCGTAAGTGACCACCTTTATTACAGTACGTATCCCAATGTAAAAACTCAAAGACTCATCATTTTGCAATTTAAATCATTGAAATCCAATTATTCATTCTAAAGTTATGGCTCATTTGAAGTGGGCAAAAAAATGATGATTGCATTATTCTGATTTTTGCCAAACCCATAGATACCACATGATGTTTAAAAAATTGCCGTCTTTAAATGATCCGTAACTTTGTAACTATTGTTCTGGATTGAATTAATGTTTTTTTTTTAATATTTTGGTAATTTTATTGACAGTAATTTCTGAATTAAATATAACATAAAATATTTCAACAAAATGTTAAAATGCAAACAAAAATATATAAATTATGTAAAAAAATGTGTGGGTATTATTTTCAATTATTTAAATTAATTTGAAACATACATATTATTTGCATTGATTGAAGTTCTTGATTATTATGTGTTTGATTCCATTTTGAGCACCACCGACAGGCCTGTGTAGAGGCCTAGCTAGGACCAAAGAGGCCAGAGAGCCCTATAGCTAGGCCTAACGATTAACTATTTCGTTTCGAATTTGAATCAGCGCAAGCTCAGTGGTCTAGAGGTGTACATGCTAGTGATCTTTCGAGTCCCACCTGAAATGTTTCTCAATGTATATAGAAGTATAGTACAAAATTACGTCAGGAGTAGCATCAACATCTGACCAATTGAACTCCCTGATGCAAAACTACTCCACATAGTTAAATACAATAATCAAGATTCAGTATGTTATTATGGACCCACTTGTATGTGTTATTGTTAATATATCTGAGGTTTCCTTAATTGCCAGTCAAGAATAGTTTTTATTACAGTACAGGTGGGAAACTGGATTTCTTCACACACTTCATCATCAACCACATCAGGTTCACAAGATCATAAGGTAAAATAGTATCAAATAGTTTGAATATTATTATGTGTATACATTTCACAGCTCTCTATTCATTCATTTTCAATCTGTAGATTTTGTGTTTTTTTCAATAAAATCTAATAAAATTCATGCACATTGCATT
The DNA here is from genome assembly GCF_964355755.1 of Antedon mediterranea. NCBI lineage: Eukaryota > Metazoa > Echinodermata > Crinoidea > Comatulida > Antedonidae > Antedon > Antedon mediterranea. The sequence continues at coordinate 26,481,389 of NC_092670.1, forward strand.
GCATTGATACTCAGACAGATAGCTGAAAAACCTGGTACTTCATACAAGCATCTACAGTGCATGGACATATCAGATAAACCTGGTACTTCATACAAGCATCTACAGTGCATGGACATATCAGATAAACCTGGTACTTCATACAAGCATCTACAGTGCATGGAGATATCAGATAAACCTGGTACTTCATACAAGCATCTACAGTGCATGGACATATCAGATAAACCTGGTACTTCATACAAGCATCTACAGTGCATGGAGATATCAGATAAACCTGGTACTTCATACAAGCATCTACAGTGCATGGACATATCAGATAAACCTGGTACTTCATACAAGCATCTACAGTGCACGGAGATATCAGATAAACCTGGTACTTCATACAAGCATCTACAGTGCATGGACATATCAGATAAACCTGGTACTTCATACAAGCATCTACAGTGCATGGACATATCAGATAAACCTGGTACTTCATACAAGCATCTACAGTGCATGGACATATCAGATAAACCTGGTACTTCATACAAGCATCTACAGTGCATGGACAGATAGCTGAAAAACCTGGTACTTCATACAAGCATCTACAGTGCATGGACATATCAGATAAACCTGGTACTTCATACAAGCATCTACAGTGCATGGACATATCAGATTGTTTAATTTTAAATAAATTTACTGTTGTTAAAGGGTTTCAGTTATTTGTTTGCTGGAAATATTACAGTACTGGGAATAGATAGATTGTAGCCGTCATCACAAAGTATCAAACACAGTATTTCGCTGTTCCTCTTCTAGTAGAAAATGGATATATGACAAAAGCCCTTTTCACACAAAGCTGTAAGATGGTAATATTGAGGTAATTCGTGAACGCCGGCCTATATGTGAAAGGGTAAAAACCCCTTAATGCCGGCTTCCATTAGACCACCTCTGGACCTAGTAAAATTGTGGTAATTTTATCGTCACGGTCGTAAGCCCGATCTGTGTGAGTCCACGATATAATGCCTGCTTACGTTTCGAAGCATTACAACAAACCAAGGTTAAATTCAAAACATTTTTCTTGAGAGAGACTGTGGCAATTAGTATTAAATTATTAGATGACTGTATATCAATATTTGTTTAGGTTAGTACAGTAATTATACAATGGAAGAAATACGGCCAATAATATTAATAAAGTAATGTTGATCCAAAGATTATTTAACATGATGTAACGTAAGCCTAGGTCCTAGTTAGTATAGTTCTATAGCAGGAACATCCTCCACTGCGCGCGCCTCTAGTCTAGTGCTAGCTCATAAACAGCTTCTATTACCCATACAGGGAATGCATCCTCTCACCTACTGATGTTGGAAGTGAATGTTGGGATAGTGTCTGTACTCACATTGATCATGTATGTGGCATCGTTGTTTAGTCTAATTAATGGTGCATCTTTCTGTCTGACGGCTTAGTTTTATCAACTATGAACTTGTCTTGATAAAAAAATAAATAATAAAACTCGCTCAAAATATTAAACCTAATCCTTTAATAATCTCTCGCAAACTAAAAAAAATGTTTTTAAAAACTGTCCTACCTAGGCCATAGTCTCAATACAAGCCCACTGACCCATCAAGCTCGTCGATCCAATCGAGTCTTACTTTGTATAAGAATGAATAAAACATATATTATGCGTAAGCATTTTAACCGACCAATCAGAACTCGTAAGTCCTATCCATCATCTTCATGATCATTTTAAACTTTGAACTTTGTTTGGGTGACATTTCCGAGCATCCCAATGCTTTTGAAGATTCTGCTTCCGAAGACAAGCCAAAGATGACATTCTTGTGACGTCACAGGTAGTTTAAATAAAACCATAAAATTCACTTTTTGGCTCAGATATATACTGTTTCGTATGTTTTTCATCGTTTCCAACCCACTTGAAACCATTCTAAGGCGGTCCATGTGATACAATATCAAAATGTTTGCTACAACATACATTTCTGGGGCTGTTTTTTCACTTTGAAGATAATTGGAAGTGTTCTGTTAAAGCTCTAGTCGTGTACAGGGCCACCTGCCGGTGGTTCCGGGCAAGGACACAAGCTTTTTTTCATTCGATAGCCATCAGATTACCCCGAGTATGGGACCAGCTTCCCAGATCATTGACAGATGCTGCAGTCCCAGAAAGTCCATCAGCCTTCATTAGAAAAGTTCACATTCATTTTGATTCGCTTTAACTGTATTTTGTGTCTTTTATGTGTAAACTGACTTTGGGGTTGGGTCGGCTCAGCTACAGTGATTGAGTTCACTTAAATTGACCTTGGTCTCCCCAATTTCAATTTTTTTTTTCAATGTATATACTGAAATAGACCGAATAAATAATAATGAAATTAAAAGAATGAATTGGATAGTGTTTGCTGCGCACGTGTACTGTATGATACTACAAGGTCATATACTGCATCATTGCAACTAATTGTATTACAGTGTGGCTTACACTTATCTACGTAGTTTGAAGTCGACATTTGGTATTTGCTGCATGCGTGCAAGATACTACTGTGTGTAATTTGTAAATAACAAATGTCAACGTACATAATATTAAGCCAGCAAGTAACATTTGTGGGCAAAAAATTCTTTTTTGTTTTTACATTTGTGGGCGTTAGCACATTTTTGGGTGATAATCATTTTCATCACCTAAAAATGGTTTGGTTGATGTGTTTACCCATTTGTGGGTGATATGTTTTCACATTTTAGGTGATGCATTTTCACATTTGTGGATGTTTTCATATTTACGTTTGATGGTTTTCAAATTTGTTGGTGAAGTGTTTTCACATTTTTGGATGTTTTCAAATTTGTGCATGTTTTCCCATTTGTGGGTGATATGTTTTCCCATTTTTGGGTGATATGTTTTCACATTTGTGGGTGATATGTTTTCCCATTTGTGGGTGATATGTTTTCACATTTGTGCATGTTTTCCCATTTGTGGGTGATATGTTTTCACATTTGTGGGTGATATGTTTTCAAATTTGTGCATGTTTTCCCATTTGTGGGTGAAATGTTTTCCCATTTGTGGGTGATATGTTTTCACATTTGTGCATGTTTTCACATTTGTGGGTGATATGTTTTCCCATATGTGCAACATCGTGTAGATAATTAAAAGGTTGGAATTGATTGTGTATTGCAGTTAGTTGTAGGTATGGTATGCTCCGGACAATTGAGGTAGACTGCAAAAGCATGGAGGGAATAATTTATTCTCTATGGTAAAAGTAAGCATGTTATGCTTTTTTGGACAATTTCATGTCCATTCAAATGTTTTTTTCAATTTATAAGGTACAATAACTTAGATTTTATGTCCATAAAGTGTAACAGAATTTGCCTTTTAAGTAAGTGTGTGGCTTCTCAGTTCCCAGAAGAACTTTAAAAAAAAAATAATTGTGCTCAATAGGCTAATTTTTACTACTTAACATATTTTTATTTAAGTTGCTTCATAAATAGAGTATTTATTGTATCTGTTTTCTGTTTCATACCTTTAAGTGGCAACTTTTGTTGCTGTTGGTTTTGATGAAATAAAATAAAAATAAAGAACAGATTTTCTAAATACAGTACAATGTCAATATATTTTGTATACAGTAAATGCTAAGAGTAGTTTATTGTTCCAAAAAGTGTTATTTTATGTTTTCAAAACGTAGTATATACTGTTACTACTTGTGACTGTAGTAGATAAAGTATAGAAAACAGCCCTAAGAAATGAAAAAAAATCTACTTGTGATGTCGTAAGTCCACTGAGTCAAAACTATTTAGATTTTACTTATTGGCAGTTTTATTTTTAAATGATTAATGCATCGTAAATCGTTGAAATTATGGAATATTTTGTACAACTTTTTGTTAAATCAATTTTTAAATTAGTTTTTTATGCTAATTTTTACCAAAACATTTAGCCACAAGTCTATATAAGCTATGTACTCAAACCGATATTGTGCATGTGCTAGATACGTTTTGTTCATTTTTTTGTAGACGCCATTTAATTTTCCGATCGCTATAAATATTTTTTTCTTACAACTGTATAATATAATAGATAGCATTAGTAATCAGAAGATTATGTGTTGTTGTTGCTGTGAATTGGAGAGTGTTTGAAAATAACCCCGACAACGGTTGCCTGCTGAGTAGCCAGGTTAGGCCTACAAGAGGAAGGAGCGACGGTATTCAGGAGCAAGTAGCCCTAGCCAGATGCCAGAGAGGCGGCGATGCTACTGCAGCCCGCTGAGATGGTACATATATGTATATTGTTGGTTTTAGTTAAAAGTTTATCAACATTCAAAATTATGTTTATGGCACCGTATTTTAATAATTAATAGGCATGTACAGTAGTTAATTTTATAATTTATTTCAATACTACAGCAGTAAATATATAGCCTAGTTAGTTATGGTAATAATTCTTGTATTCTTTACCTACCTACATCTAGGTCTACGTTATGTTACTAATACACTGGAAAACACACATGCAAATTTTATGGTAAATCAACAGGTAAGAAATACTGTGATTTATTGGTGCTTGTTGTTGTGTGTAAAATTGACCTCATTTACTGGACTAATTCATTTTCCTTTATTTTTCAGATGATAGAAAGACATCAATAAGTGTATCCAGTACAGTATTCTATAGGTTGCTAGTTAAGTTAAGTTGATCCTGATATCTTGCTTCAAGACCTGCTTGCTCCTCCGATACTAGTGAAATAATTACAGTACAAGTGTACCACACACGACAGACTATATTTAAATTAACATTTTTACTTTGCTACATGGTGTATCGCAAACTTTATATCAACATTTGATTTTGCCATGCAAACCTTCAAATAATATACATTTTAGCCCTAGACACAACTACTGTATATAGTTAAGTCACTAAATATGGTATTACTAGTCAAGTATATACAGATGCTGTAATAAACTGAATGATTTGAGGTCTGGTCTAGTGCATCTTTTGTCTATTTCAGTATGTTTTATAGGTTATTATTTATCACCTGAATGTGATGGAGCTGGCTGAATTTTTGCAAAATCTCTTTCCAGCCTGTTTCTGCTGAATAAAAATAACCAGTTAAAATAAACGTATAATTTGCGTTATGCAGCAGAAACAGACCCAATGTAATTGAACTTTCTCATATCACTTAAAAAAATCCCCAGGGCTCAATAAATATTATTAGTGCCTCCTTTTCATACTCATTTAGGGCATGTTTCTATTGAGAATACGGTTTTGAATACCGTTCTTTTCAAGAACTGTTTTTTCTTGCCAGCAGAAATGGGTCTCCACAAAAAACTACAAAAATAAACTGATCTTAAAATCGACAATAGCATATACTCTTTATACTGGTTCCCAAATAAGATTTTCAACAGAGTTTTTAATAATAAATAAAAGTAAAGTACAATTTGCCATGGCTAAATTATATCTTGGTAATCAACTAATTTACACAAATGCTCAAATTAAAAATAGCTGCATTAAAACATTTAGACTAGCTTTCTCATGTGCTGTTATTACACACTGCACGTCATTATACTGTATCTGGATTGCTGTTTTGTACAATACATAATCACTTTTAATTAGCATACAGAATCAAAAAGCATCCCAAGAGAAATACATTTATTATAGCATTGAATAAAATAACAGCTTCTAAACAACATCATGTCTCATGCATTAAACCAACAAAATGTCATACTTTTGCTTTGATTGTTAACAAATGTCTGGATTTTTAAAATATCTCAATTACATATATATTTACAGTATAGGCCTACTAAAGTAATACACTTTCTGATTGTAGTATGTCACATAAAATATTAAATGAGATACTATAATATTAACTTTACAACTTACTGCATTATATGATATTGACATTAAGGTTATTAAGAATAATTTAAATATAATACAATAGTAAAAAAAAGTAATATAACTTATGAAATGATTACAAAATAGACTGAGAACAAATTTTCTTTAAAAAAATTTTTTTTTCAATACAGGTACCTTTACAGCATAATGCAATATGTTAACTAATGAAGCTACACCTGTAGGCCTACAGACGATTTTATTGGGTTGTGAAATATTGTCAGATCTAAAAAAAGGATAACCAGTAATCAGTCAGAATTTTGTGTCTTCTGTAAAAAAATGTTGTTGAGTGGGCATTCTGAAGGTGGGTGGGAAAACATTCATGTATCTGTAAAAATTTGGCTTAAAATAAGCTTGAGAATAGGTGGGAAATTTGAATGTACCCACCTTGGCCCAACACAATACCTTTACTAATAGATGTGTATATGTTCTCAACATTAGCGCCAAGTGAATATGTATAATAGTTAAACTAAAACTGTTATCACTTCCTCTAAGATGGAAGATGCATGGATGTTATACTGTAACTAATTTACATAATCATCTTTCATCTTTCACCAATGAAATGTTCTACCACCCTTTTCACATGGCAACAAGTTGACATGCTGAAATAGGTCAGATGATAACAATTTGATAGATGTTTCAGGAAATGAAAACACTATTTTACTGTACTGTTATCAATGACAAATATATATGCATACAATGCATACAACAATGCTTCCTTCCAACCTGCTATACCTCCCACTAATATGACTTATGTACAGAATTTTACAACAGTGCTTATTCAAGTATGACCACAATTCACAATCTTGAGACAAAAAGGCATGTTGATTGAAATCACTAGTCCACAATTCAAATTTATCAGAAGATACAGCATTATAATATTCATATCAGTACATCAGGAATATTATGTATCCACACTGTATAGGAACAATGCAATCACTAACTAAACTTCTGTACACAGATGAAATATCAGCAAAAACGAATTTGTCATATGAATTATTTTAGAAAATAATTTTGAACAAATCAAATGTCATGTATTTATACAGTATTAGTGATTGTGAATAACTATATTTAGTTAAATAATTCAAATCCATGTAATTAGCATAAGTTATTACCTTGTAAAATGAGGAAATAATGCTTACTGTAATGCAAGAATAACTATAAATGCAGTTACAGTAGTCTAGTACAGCAGTAAAGAATCAACAAGGACAAGAAAATAGAGTTTAATTTGGCAACACTACCTTAATTATAATTATCAACAAATTATTATTATTATTATAATAGTTTGACGTTTTGTAAAATTAATGCATAGTTTAAAAACGTTAAACCAGGTCATTCATTGTCTTAAGTGCATTCTATGGTTAATTATGATGGAGTGGGGATAAACTAATACATTTTGTTATTAGGAATAAATTAAATTATTTAAAAGATATTGTGACATTTTTGACATTTAACTTTTTGAGGTATTGTTACACAAAAGAATATTAGAGAAAGATAACTAATAATAATAAAGATTTCATACAATAACAATAGGTGATCATTTTATTCTAAATGATCAGCTGAAAGTTCTCTCGTGGACGTTTCTAGGCTTAGTTAAGCTTAGTTTTGTAGGCCTAGCTGGTAAAGAGCGGTAATGTACGAACATTGTACGCTAGCTATTGACTAGCCTGACGTTATCTCGTAGATGAATTAATTGTCTTTCCTTTTGGCAGAATCCGTTAATACAAATTGAGGAAGACCTGGTATTTTCGCTGAAAAGTTATGGTTCTTTTATACGTTTACCCTTTCACGCGAAGTGGGTGCATCACATCACAATATGAAAATATCAATCCGTACGTGATGCATGTTGGGATTTATAGCAGGCCTCTAAAATGATTAGAATCAACTTATTTTTCAAATTTTTAACAGTTTTAAAGACAAAAAAATATCACAAAGGTCCATATGTAGTATTTATTTTTACATAAAACGTAGTGTGTGACCTTAAATTAGGTAAAAAAAACGTAGGACTGCTAGTGTCTTTAATATCCAAATGTTCATTGTAATATTAATATTATTGTATTATAATGAATGTTTATCAATAAATTGTTTGTTATGCGCAATTTGCGCAATTGGAAATTTAAAATTTATTTAAATGTAATAACTTAGGAAAGTTAGTGAAATCATTCTTATTTTTGTTGCTAAACATATTATTGTCTAAATATAATTATTCATTAAGTCTTCAGTTATTCTTAGGCAAAAAATTTGGAAAAATATTAGTATTTGATCAATTCGCTTTGTTTGCACTTTACTTTTCTTGGGGCCGAGTTGACTTGGGAACGATTTGACAGTAAATTATATTTCTCAACTCACGGACCAAATACTGTGGAATTACTGTAGATTACAAACTATTACAAAATAAATTTATAAACACCATTTATTTTGTGGGGAAAATATGGTAAGGTATATTTTTATGAGGACCATTTCTATATGAAATTCTGAAAATAATACCGTATATTAATATTTACAGTATTTTTTTGGCAGCAGAAATAGGGCCAACACTATTAAATGTTGTGTTAAGACACTTTTAAATGTTGTGTTACCTCATCATGCATAGCCGAAAAAATAACAAATTGTTTTAGATCATGACGACCAACGAGGTTTCATAAAGGGGACTAGAAAAATGTATGATATTCCGTACGGCCTGGTGTTGATTGATTTTAAACAAGCGTTCTGATACAGTTTTACGGTTTCCCATACTTTCGTAAAAAAAACTCTAGTTAAATATAATTTTGGGGATGATATTTTAAGGTGATTAACATTTTCTACAATACGGTAAGTGCAAATCAAGAGTTCTGGTAAATGGTTATCCAACACCTTTTTTTTTAATGTTAAAAGAGGATGTCGTCAGGCCGATTCTCTTTCACCATATATATTCATCTTTGTATTGAGGTTTTGGCACAAAATATCAGATCAAATAAGTGTATAAAAGGTATTAATGCAGAATCCACCAAGTTTAAAATCACTATGTACACTGAAAATGCCACTATGTACTTAGGGTATGTTCAGACCTACGGAGTTATGCTTTCGTATCACAGCCAAGGTCATATTTTAATGAGCGTCGTAAGAGCAAAGTGTTCAGATTCATTACAACGAAGTTGCGTTACAAACGGATATGATGTCACTCGCTGGCGATTAACCAAACTCTAACGCACGCATAGACCTACCTTCGTTGTTATTAAAAGTAGTAGTGGTTGGTTTAGGAGTTACAGGCCTAGACCGAACACTTGGGCTCGGCATTATCAATTGGTTGTCAGGCATACCAACCAGCCGATCGTTTTGGGGTTTGGGTTTATATTTAGTCTATGACCTAAAATATCATATATGATATGGCAGAAAAATGTTCAAATCCTGTACTTGCACCGGCTCCAGATTTATTTACTCGGTCTTTTGCCGCTTTATACGATGACCCCTTCAATTTCGTTTGGATATTGAATCCTTGTTATGAGGATGGCCCATCTGCTAACGTGTCCGCCATCTCGTTGAACACAGACATCTTGTTGCCGGTGCTTTTACGCCAGTTTTTCACTTCCAACCGATCTCTGAACTCAGGGCTTCCCCACAATGAAATAAGGTATTTTACTTCGGTTTCTCGCCAATGCGCACGCTTCGATGACATTTTAAATTAATTAATATAGTAATATTAATAATAATAATACGTGTATAGTGTAACAACAAAAGGTATGATTTTTTCGCACGTTCACCTATCAAAACAAATGGACCAGCTTGGCTATACGAAGAGGAGCACATGTCACGATGTGATGTGGCGAATATTGTAATTTGATTGGCTAGCCTAGGTCATATTCATCGATGCGTGACTTTCGTATTGTAAGCGCCGTCCACTAAACTCATACCTTGAGCTTTCGTAGCGTACGAAATATCAGTGTCGTACGAGGTGGCTTCCACTAATCTTTTCCTGGTTCAGACCTATGGACTTGTACGCCGCGTACAATACGAAAGCATTACTCCGTAGGTCTGAACAAGCCCTTAGATGGTTCAGAAAAGAGTATGGTAGAGGTACAGTATTTAAACAGCTAGATTGTTTCTACAACATATCTGGGTTAAAGATAAACTACCAACAAGAAATATTTCTTACAAAAAACGCTGCTCGACTTTTTGTCGTAACAGTTTTAATTGTTGTTCTTTCTTCAGAAATAATGATTTATTTTTAACAATCAGTAATACACATTTGTGTAAATATAGTCTGGCCTACTGTACAGAACAAAAATAAAATCATAAACTAAACTATAGTAATGTACATATTCCAGGGTATGGAAATGACTCCCTAAGGTCGTAGTGACCCGGCCCACACAGGAATAACAATGCAAACAAATTAAAAGTTAATATTTTTGCAACAAATTATACATGCCTGTTAGTATTTTGTAAATGGTTAGCGTTGATTAATCTTAAGTAGTAATTTGATATTGCTTTTTATATGGACATGTATATGTGTTTTTTCTGTTTCTTATTTTATTTATTCCTGTACATGTATTTTGAAATATGAATAAAAAAAGAAACAGGGCCAATGATGATTACGGTATCTACAATACCAATACAGTAGTTAAACAATAGAGAGGAAATGGCATAATGCTCTATAAAAAGCAATATTGTATCAGTGATTTGTAGAAACCATACAATATCCGGGACTATAAATGCAGCTCACACTGATGAATGATAGTACTATCATAAGATTATAACAAAAAACCACAATGGGATCAACGACCATGACACCAGTTGTACATTTCCAAGGCAACGATGGCACAATAGAAAAAAATTTTTACCATTCACAATAAAGTGGAAGTGTTCAATTACAAATCTATTTTTACTTTAAATTAAATGACTGTTTGAATTGACATAAAACATTCATTAATAAGCTTGATAGCAATACAATCAATTAATCTAATAGAGTAAACTTACTAAGAAAACCAAGCTCTCCGAATAGTGAAAACTCCCAACAACACATTATTTTTGTATCATACACCGATTTAAAAGTGTAAGCTTGGTTCCACTATAGGACATACCGTAAAAAAAGGTGTACAACACAAGTAATTTGACCAATCACAAGCAACAGTTCGGATCATCTGCCTTTTATAAGAAGAAAAGTGCATGTATGTTTGCCTTTGCATTCATTTCATATTAGTAAAAAGATAAATATTTTGGCATTTCATACTAACATATACTACTTGCGCTTTTAAACTCCGTCTGGTGAAACACATACCAGTCACATGGTTTTACATCAAGAATTCCTGGTGCATACGATTATCCGGTTGACTAAGTTTCAGCCGCATTGGCTACTCACTCTAAAATATTTTAATGTAAGTTTCTGAAGGCTAGAAATGATTTTATATGCCTAGTAGTCTGGTAAAAATTTGATGGGATTTTTCCCAAGAACAAACTCGTCTTGATATGATAGGCTAGCTTATCCGCAAATCAAACATTGAATGGATCATTATTATGTGGAGATAACTTGATTAATTCCCACCCACCCAGACCCTGCCCTGTGTGGTAGCTATGTGCCGGTGGTATGTACCTATTTATTGACGTTTTATTTTGCAGGTCATTATTGTACGAGTAAAAAGCTAGGCCTAGACTTGATAATGCAATTAACAAAACATTGGCAACATTCATTCTAGGCCTATAATAATACCTGTTTGTGCAACAACTGTTGACGCTTGTTTAACGGTTTTGATCGATGCTATACTGTTTGTACAATCGCTGTGGTGCAGCAACTTGACTGTAACAATACTGTATTTAGGAGTTCAATTTCAATAAATTACTGTATAATATGTACTTCCTCTTTTGGATAAAGGAAAATAAGCGATTAAATTTTAATAATAAAAATTAAATATTTATTTGTCCACAAAACACTAAACATCAGTACAGTGTACTATATGTACAGTAATACATACTGTGTAGTGTTGAGCACCAGCAGTAGCAGAGACATCTGGACAATCGAGTATAATCGTTATCAGCTGTCTGGATACCCAAGACTAGTGCTAGAGTATGGCGACAATTTGTGAATTCATTCGCCGTTAGCGAAATATATCTGGCACTTTTCTTATCGGAAGCAAATCTTCGTTGAATTTTATTTAAATTTATATAAATTTAATTTATGAAATGTTATTTAAATTTGATTGCTTTTGCTGCATTTTGTAGTTCTGCACTACTTGCTTTATCGCGATTCCAAGATGGCGGCAATTCAAATTTTGATTTGGTAATAATTCGCGAGGTTATCCACTTTGCTGCCCGACTGCTATGAAACACTTCATGCATAAGTATCAGCTTCATAATGTGACAGGTCACCAGCTACACAGCTGGTATTATAAAAAGTAAAGTAATTGCCCCAGATAATGGCACTTGAAATTATTGACATTCTACAGTATATCAGCATACTGTACATACTACAATATCTACTGTACCTAATGTATATACAGTATAGATACATTTAAATCATTTAAATATTTTGCAAGTGATGATTTTTTCAAGGTCACAATTCTCTATTGACAGTACCATTAGTAATAATCTGTGGTAAAAAAAATGTTAAGTTTAGTAACTTACCCTTTTATTTGGTAAAAATGCAGGGGCTGCTGGTTGGGGAACCACATCAGGTCTTCTCCAAGCGGTCACTGTGGCCATATTCCACATATGGGGAGAGAGTTAAGTATTGTAGCTAGGCTAAGAAATGACAGTTTAGCAAAACACAATCTGTATTACACAGCAGACCTCTGAGCTTGTACTACTACACTGTTTCGAGCCTGGCTAAACAAATCTCCAGATTGTCAAAAATAGGATGTTTGAGGGCACTAAGCATAGAAATCAGACAAGATCATGAGATGTGAGGTTTGACAGAATGTATACACAAGTGGGCGGAGTCAACTTACAGGCAGTTCACTGATCCCCAGGGATTTCCTCTTACTAATGTATTTGACAGTTAATACAATTGGCCAATCAGCAAATGGCTTTGGCAATTTTGCTGACATTCTTTTAATGGACTATTCCATATAGTTTGTTATAAAGGGGTGTTTTATTAAGCAGCTAAAAATACATGACATACAATAGAAATATATGGTTTTCATATTAAGTGATTGTTAGGATCTTTTTTCTCTCTTCATTTTCTTTTACTATAGTAGCTAGATCAACACCAGTAGGTCCTTAAATTTCAACAACCACTGGTCACAGTGGGGTAATTTTGGTCTCAAATCAGAAGGTATACATATAATGTCTAATGGGACCAGAGAGGTGTAATAAGTCGAAGACTAGAGGGCGTATTCCAGACTGAAAAGTAATTCCAACTGAAGGGTGAACCAACAAGATGGCGGCCGTAAATGTGTTCAAAAACATTATTTAATATAATAAATAGTAATCTAATATAATACATTAGGACCACATAAATTACAACACATATTTTTGTTAAAGCATGTGGCGGGGCATTTAAATCGAGAGGAGGGGGAGCGTTTATTTAAAATGATGTTTTATGGCTTTTATTTAAAGCGGGTGTTTATTCGAATAAATACTCTAATTTTAATAATGATATATAATTCGTTTCTCAATCTCACTGATAAAGGTACTTTACATGATTAGTTTTCCTCTTCATGCTTTTGTAACAAAATGTTTCTGCCTTTTAGAATAAAAGTGACACTGTCACGGACTTTTAACAAATCCTCTCCAAGTGCCAGTATTATACAAATATTGCCTGCTTAGATGTAAAATATAAGATTTGACATCCCCGAGGGAATGATATTTTGCTCAAGCAAAGATTGTATAGCACCACTACGCGCCGCAAGATAGATAACTGTTGCCTAGCTCTTATAACACTACGCCCCTAGTAAATCCATGGATGCCATTCGGGTGGACAGGTTATTTTTGTGCATTAAATGTAAATGGTTTAAATTTTGCGGTCCACCTCGAAGTATCTGTGGTTAACCATCTTGAGGATTGATAAATGGAAAAGGGAAGAAATTATGTAAACAAAGTAAAATAAAAGTTTCTTTGGGATCTGGAAACTTTACGATTAAGTCTGTGTGTTTACATTGACATGCTTGGTTAGACAACTTCGTTCTTTGACCGACCATTATACGATATTGCCTTGACAACGACTTTATTCCAGTTTAAATTTGTCCGCATAAATGGCGTCCATGGATTACAAACGTCTAACCTAGTTACCTATCGTATACAATCTTTGGCTCAAGGGAATTTATATTTCCTGAAGCGCTAGCTGAGGGAAATATAATTCTCGAAGGGCATAATATCATTCCCGAGTGGATGTCAAATCTTATATTTTACCGATATAAAAGGCGATATCTGTTATATTATATAGCCAACAACAAGTAGAATATCTACTGGGTCGGGTAGCTAGGCCTCCTTTATGTGGGTTACATAATTTCGTTTGTATATTGTATTTCAATCGCTTATAGCCCCTCGGAATGAAATGTGACCCTCATGATTAAAGTTTATTATGGAAGCTGTTTAATTAGGTTATATGCATGATATGCATATAACCTCTTGATTCTGTCAAAATCTTTATTTATTTATTTATTTATTTATTTATTTATTCTTTCCTTAGCACTATTTTGTCCGTGAATTATCTTGATATCAGTTTCATCTATCTAAGTCAATTTTTCAGAGTATATTCCTTATGGCCAGGAATCGATGTGGTTATGTTTTCAGGGTGCGCAATCAAACATTACGCTGTCTACGCGCGATTTAACTAAATCACGTTTGTAATCATATCTTCACAAGCATGAATCACTTTTAAACAAAATTTGGTACTCATAAATTTCAGGTCATATTTCATCATATGGCAATACAATAACGTGCGTAGCGCATATAACGCATGCGTACGCGCGCTTAAAATGTTGAAAATTGTCAGAATTTATTTTCGATGAAATTAGAGTACGTTTCAGGCAATTTTAAGCGTTTAAAAAATTGCCATGAGTGCGCAGATTTTTGCATGCGCACTACGCGTCAAACGTTAATGCACACTATTTTTGTCCGATTACTGTTGTATAACCTTTCTTTAATAATATCATCATATTTTATTCACTTTTCAACGCGAAACAGCATTATACGAGCACGTCAAAAGTGACAGGCTACGCACGTGTAAGTTAACAAAATGGTGAAAATATGCTAAATTTTAAAATTAATATATATCGTTAGAATGCTCGGGAACAACTATTTTTTATTTAATTTTCTTGAAGTGTATGTATCATATGTATGATTTATTATGAAATTAGAAGAACAAAAGTTGATTAAGTCATCATTAATGGCATATTAAATTTAACAAAATTAATTTCGACAATCAAACAAATTATAACATTTTCTTAGGCCAAAATAACAATCTTAACATTAACTTTCTTCCTTAAGAAGTTCATATATTAAAGTTAAAAGTATATAGTTTGACAGTGCATCATTTTTTAAAATTTTTAAAGATGTCATCATAGTAAAACATTATAATTCATTGCGGTATGTAATAATCTATCTGCACCAAAGTGGTTACTGCATAGTAAATACACGGAGGAATCTTTCCATAACTTTTAGTCAGTTGTGTATGGCTCGGTGGTCTCTGCTCGTGTCTATAGCATTCAAGTTCGAGTCTCACCTTGGGAAACCAAACGAAATAAGATTTTTTTTATTATCCGTATTGGTTGTTCAATTGTATTTCTTAGTGTTAGATTATACACATGATTTATAATGAAATCTAAATAAAAACACAAATGTGGTTTATGACATTATTATACGCAGAAAGATCTTTGATCGGATTATGATACCGGCTATTGTATTTGCGTTAGCAAGATCCTATCATATATTATTATAAATAACTAACGATTCTGAGAAAATCAATCAATCAATATATCTTAAATCAATCAATTATCTTTATTTAAATCAATGCATATAACCTATAATTCGTCATAGTGACGAATTAAATCTAGTTGTAGATATGACTTCATATAAAAATTTTGTATATCAGATGTCATGATGTCATCATATAGTCAGTTGTATTCAAAAAGTCAATTTCTTTCGTAATGTCTATGCAACACTGTATATAACATATACAGGGTAAAATAAACTGTAACATAACTGTTATGCTCAGATGCTATGCTATAAAACATAAAAATTAAGATTTTTTTGTACAAATCGCATTTTACTTAACATACTTAGTAAGTAAATTCACCAAATTTTAGTCCATTCCGAATTACGAGGATGTTAAAAATGACAAAATGCGCACATTAATTGCACAAAAATGTTGAAAATGGCAAAAAATAAGGCATTTTAAAATGAAAATAATTCTTCAGAATGTACGATGACCACCAATTTTTGAAACTTATTCTGGAAGCCATTGAATTTCTGTTTTGCAAATAGGCTAGAATATTTATTATTGGTTATCCGCAACGAAGTTGCAGGATAACCTCTGATGATTGTACGAAATCAACATCATCTTTTTATTTGTCTACTTTCTTTCTGTATGATTTTTGTGTAACGCATTTCTCTAAAACTTGCAAACATAACATTTTGTTAACTATCTTGACATATTGACATTTACGTAACGTCGTCAAGCGAAGCTTTTCATGACGTTTACAATTTCGCAACGTGACTTAAGCGCGATTTAACGATTTTCTCGTATTTAACATCGGTCGAAAACCAAATGACATTTCAAATTGAAACTTTGCAAAAGTTTAATTTATATCATGCGCTAACTTTCTGTAGAAAAAAAATTGCATGTTTTACACAAAGTTACGCATGCACGCGCATTTAAAATTTCAAAATGCGCAAAATTAATTTCTTTCTACGCGTTTCATGTCGTTTTAAGCATGTAAAAAATTCTCACGCGTGCGCAAATTTTTACGTGTGCGGTGCGCACGTAGCATTAAAAACATATTTTTTTCGCGTGATTTTATGTTTTTCCAGCCTTTTCTAGTAATTTTACCAACTTTTAAACAATTTGACCTAAATTTACGTCATACGAGCACGTCAAATTGGACAATTTGCGCGTGTATTTGATGAAAAAGTTCAAAAATTCGTCAAAATTATGCCTTTTTTAAACAGTCGTAATTTCTAAACTGCACGGTCAACTTTGTAGATATAGGATCATGTATTAATATGGCTAACCGGACATTGTGACGTCATCGTATGGCCACACGAATATAAAATTTAGGATTTTTGTATCTTTTGTCATAGCTCATCACATTTAATAGAGCGCATCTCCACTTATCCGTTTTCTATTTTCACCCCGATTTTGATATTGTCTAGGTCAATCAACTATCTTTCGCATGAGTTAAAAATATTTTAATTTTTATGACGTCATCATGCCTAAAAATTACGTGTGGCATTAATTTCATCTTTTAATCTGTTATAGCTCGTAAGAATAAAATGTAATCACGATTAAAACGTTTTCTGGAAGCTATTGGATTGTAGATACGAAATCATGTGAAAATTTTGCCAATCGGATGTTGTGACGTCATCATATGGCCAGTTAAATGAAAAAAGTTGTATTTTCATCTTTTGCGTCATAATTCATTACATTTAAAAGAGAGCGCGCATCAATATTTCACGTATTCAAATTTTCTTTTACACGTTAATATGTTGTTGCTGAGATAATTTCCTTCCGAAATTGCTACCTTCGCGTTTCATTTTAAAACCGTCAACAATAACATGTTAAAAATTGGAATAAATTCTACACTGTATGTGATATGGATACAGATTATACTGTGTATACTATTATGAATCAAAATAATAGAATTCAGCAATAACAACATATCATATTCTTCAGTTCAGGTCATAATGCCAACTTGAACACTTCCTTTTGTCCTCAACCTATCCCCTTAATGTTAAAAGGTACGTCATTACACGTTCATGTTGCACCACTTGCGCGGCGGATAACCAAACTCGTCAAAGTGACGAGTTTCATGTCTAGTTATATTTGAACATTTTAAAGCTCTTCAAAATTAACGGTGACCTTGATGTTTATAATGTATTATGAAAACTATCAGATGTTGTGACGTTATCATATGGCCAGTTGAAGTTAAAAAGTAGTTTTTTCATCGCTTTCATAAAAGTTACACAAATTTCAAAGAGCGCGACCTGTGCTTCTATGTGCCAAATTTTCTTTTAAATCTTATATCTTTTTACTAAATTCATTATCTCCCGAAATTGTCATCTTCATGTTTATGTTTATTTTTATAAAAACATAATGTGAGTTCCGTAATTTCACCTATGCTACACTGTATATAGATATACAGTATATACTTTATATTCTACTCAGCAGCACTATAAGCGTATATGCATCAGGTCATATTTTAACATATTTTTAAAAATAAAATGTCATTAAAATTATTTTTTATCACAATGGTCACCTATAGTTCGTCAAAGGGACGAATTAAATTCTAGTACAGTATTACTATTATGTAAAAATACTGAAATGCATCACGCATTGATAGATATTTTCTTATCTTCTCTGATGCATCCACTTTTGGTGTAATGCATAGAGTCGGTCGTAAAGGGAAAAATAATTGAAAAACTGCTACTGTTTGGTATTAACAGATTTTGCAAAAGTACTCCATTTTTTGAATATTTTTTTTGTAATCTTTGTAATATTATATTACCTAGAAATTCTAACTACTTAAGGAATATAATTACAATTTCAAATCATCACAATAGCCTTGGAAATTTGATGTACATTGATTTCTCATGGGAAATATATAAGTTATTCCAAAATAATCACAATTTTGTTATTCTTTATATTATTAGGCCTATGTGTATTCAATGGTAATATACAACTTTGCTGTGGCTGGATGAGGTATGTGTTGCTGTGTTAAATAAATTAAATAAAACTATTTCTTTGCATTTAAAATCTATATACATTACCAATAAAACTTCTCTATGTTAATTAAAATTGAATCAATCCACAATTAGATTGCAGAAACATACTTCTATTTATTTATTTATTTATTTATATTGTTTATGACTGCAGAACATAGCTTTGGGCTGGGCTCTATAATTGTATATTACATAGCCTATGTAAATACGCTAACGTGATTGGTTGAAACTGCATCACATGACTACCGCTGCGAGGATCGTAAATCGTATATATCCTCGAGAACGCTGATATTGACTGTGTAATTTTCGCGTAATTATCGTGTCCCCTGTCATTAAACATATAGATTCTCGAGTACGATGATATTGACTGTGTAATTTTCGTGTGCCAACACTCGCGTTGCCGATAAATAAACAAAAGTCATCAACTCGATCTTGAACTCGGGTGGAATTGTCACTCCATCGCAAGACAACGCTTCAACCGCTGCGCCACGGAAGTTGCTTGAAGAAATTAATCATCTAAACTATTTAAACTATAGCGCCCTCATTTGTTATAAGTCCACCCTAAATGTGATGAAACACCGTTTGTGATTGGTCAATACTCACGGTAGTAACCTAGTAACTAGTACGCGCTGAACATCCGGTGATTCGGCTCCTCGAAGATCGAGAAGAAGACGAATTGTTTATTCGGCCTACCTGATTATAATATTATTATTTTTAATAGGCTTATTGATGGAAATTCTTCTGTTAATTTAAACGACCTAGGCCTAAGTGAATATTTTATTGCCAAGGAATCATTAATTAGTAATTATCTGTATATTATTCTTCGCAAGGTAAGGTGTCTAGGCAGGCTTGTTTAAATACAATACAAATACTAGGCCTATAGGAGGCCTAGCCTAGCTTCACCCAACCCAGCAGACTTGTTCTTGGCTATATAATATAACAGATATTGCCTTTTATATCTGTAAAATATAAGATTTAACATCCCCTCGGGATGATATTATGTTCTCGGGAATTATATATTTCCTCGAACATAATATCTTGGCAATATCTGTATAATAAATTGTATAAATTAGATCTGATGTTAAAATAAAAGACTTTAAGAAAATATTGGGTCT
Organism: Antedon mediterranea; assembly: GCF_964355755.1. NCBI lineage: Eukaryota > Metazoa > Echinodermata > Crinoidea > Comatulida > Antedonidae > Antedon > Antedon mediterranea. The sequence goes on from NC_092670.1 coordinate 26,501,186, forward strand.
TTCTCTATTGTATTTTATATAACACCTAATTAGATTCCTATCTTTTATTGTGGGCCACATGATAAAAAGTAAGTGCCCTATTAATACCCTCCACATATCGCGGTGTATTCATATTTTTTTATCAGCTGAAGCCCGGACAGCGCAACCCTTAACAACATTATAACAACAATGCTTGCGCATGTTCAAGCGACAGCGCGTGGATTACTACTTATTGGTGGAAGACCAGAATTATGCGAGACCTCTCTTAACAACAACAATCGCGATCTTTGGTTATAGTTTTACTCCGTTGTTGGTGAAGATGAAATTGCTAAATTACATGAAGATGCAACCTCAGAAAACAAATCAAGTATGCGATCAGCGGGCTATATAGTAAATACCTTCTTCAGATGTTTAAAAAAAATACCAAATATCCTAGCCTATCCCAAGGCCTTTCAATCTAAATCAAATGAAGCCTACCCTAGGCCTACGTCCTTTCATTTAATCTGAATGAGACGACAAGAATCTATTAGAGATGTAATATAAAACAAATAAGGCCAAATAATAAAATATACATGTTTCTCGTCTGGACTTTTTCAAAAAAGGCAGGAGGCGGCAAATTTTTATTTTTGCTATTTTTTCACTATTATTTTGAGAATACATGTCACATGATTGTATGTTGTATTTTATTTTCTTTATTCACCCGATTTTACATATGCCTATAGCTATTTTTTATAAAATGGCCACATGCTCACAAAATATTTATAATTGTATTATTTATTAAAAACCTTTTCGCTACGTTTTTCAGATCTAATTAAGATCACAAACTATATTTAATGTAAAAATAATACTATATGGTCCTATTGCGATAACTTTTTTCGTCTTTAAATGGTTAAAATGTGAAAAACTAGTCGATTCTAATAATTATAGCGGCCCGCTATAAATCCCAAAATGCATTGCGCGCGGATTGATAGTTTTGTTTTTCTTCTGTAAATCACCCACTTTTCGATCGAACGTGAGGCCAAAACAAATGGAAGACTCATAACTTTTCAGTCAAAATACAGGGTTTTCCTCAATTTGTATCAACGAAATCTGGCAAAAAGCGAAAGATGCAGCAACTATACAACGTCAGGTTAGGTATATAGCTAGCGTACGATGTTTGTACGTTACTGATGTTTACCAGCTAGGCCTACAAAACTAAGCCTAGCTAGACTAGGCCTAAAGACCGTCCACAAGAGGTCATTCGCCGCAAGCTACTTAGGTAGTGCATTGTTTCTCACTTTTTATCATAATTTACCATAAAACGTACATTTAAGACAAGGAATGACCTGGTTCAATGTTTTTAAAGTAATATATGTATTATTTTTACAAAACGTCACAAATTGTAGGGAAGGGTCTTTAAGTGTAGGCCAACTTGCTATCCTGCTGGAGTTCTAAAATAAGGTGTTTTTTAAAATTTTGTGTATTTCTATCTGTATCTGTATCCGTAACGTACAATCACCATCTCTGGTTATCGCGTAAGTTGGTTAGGGTCATGTGCTAAAATGTTAATTTATAGCAAAGTGTGCTTTTGAGAAATTACTTTCGATGTCAATAGTGTTAGTTGGTCTTTAAAAGACCGCGTAATTTTTGTTTGCGCATCATGAAAACATAACCACATCGATTCCTGGCCATAAGGAATATACTCTGAAAAATTGACTTAACTAGATGAAACTGATATCAAGATAATTGATTGATTGATTGATTGAACATAGGTTATATGCATGATAATGCATATAACCTAATTATTAACAATATCATATCCTCAAACTAATACACAGTAGGCCTAATTCTTGTAGTAAGGCTTTGTGTTTTATTTGGTGTAATATTTTGTCAACGCTATAAAGCTATTAAAAAACACCACAGTGTATAAGCATAGGATAGAAATAGGCTTTGAAACATTTTTTTCACTAGCCTCCATACATACGCGATCGTCTATAGATTGCTGTCTCTCGAGTCTCTCCATTTCGTCGGATACTGTTGGGGTACCTAGCATTTATTGTTGTTTTTCATAGCTTTAGAATCGAACAATGTATGGACAGCATCATCTTTTAAAATGCAGCGGGGTTTTATTTTTAAAAACTATGCTTTCAAGTCTTTCACATATCAATCTTTATCGAAATGCTCACTGCAAATTCAACTGGCCTACGCATTTACTAGCGGTGGATGGTTTTACATTAGCTGCATTGTGTTGAGTCATTTCCATAGAATTTCCTTATTTTGTAGTGGCAAAGAATGAAAATGTATCCCTTTTTTTTGTATAACCTTCAATAGTGCACCCTGGTGCCAGACAGCATTATTAAATACTGTAAAGTATAAACAATTTTCAATTTCATTATATGCCAGCATACTGCGTGTGTATCATTGCGATAAAAGATTTGTGACATAAAGTCCTTGCTTATTACCTAATAACTCTTTAATTAATTAAAGAAAGCTCATTTTTAAAAAAAGTCTTAATCTTTAATTTTATACATATTTACAGTATGTAACTCTAAATTTTACCAGTTCAGGTCGCCTCTAAAGTGCCGGCTTTGGACCAGAGCAAAGCCTTGATGGGGGCCAGAGGCGAAACCCTTATAACGCTAAAAAGGGAAATTCAATGACTATAGGCCTAGTTTAAACTTTTTTTGGAAGATTCGACATTTATTTTATTTAAATAAGTAATTTTCTCATTTGATAAACAAATAACAAACTAGATTACAATGAAACTTCACTTACTTCCATTTTAGGAATTAGCTGATGTAAAACCAACTCTATCTTATCAATATTCATCAGCTAGACCTTTGAGCATATGTGGTCTGGTACATTGGCCATTTTTTGTAACATAAAAACAGTAACATGGCTTTCAAAATGCTGGCCAATTAATTCACAATTTAAATATTATATGTAAATTACATGTAAATTTCAGTTTTTGCTGGTTTAAAATTTCCTAGCAGTTGCTTTTATTTTTGGTAATTATGTAGATGTATTTTGGTTTTTAATGTCCTGCAGGACATTATTACTTGTCACCCGGAGATGTGCATTGCCCTTAAGTAGTAGAAACTTCCTTTCACAAAAGAGACCTTGCATTGTATTTGCTTGGCTGAGATGGCAACTTTATATCTTAGTTTATTTCCTTCTTAAAGATGTATTTTCCCCAAACAACATGAAAAATGAAAATTAATAAAATCAGATTTGATTAGGCCATTTTCAAATTTTAATAAAGTTAATGAAATAAAATATGAAAAAAATGTGTTTTCACTTATTATAAAAAGACAAAATAAACAGTTCAATTCTATAAATACTATATTTTGCTTTAAAATACATTTTTTCAGTTAAATCAATTTTTTTCCATCAAATTTATGGTCAAGGTTGATATTACTATTATGTGACAATTACTACAATGATAACAATTTTTAGACAGACAATGTATCTTTTTAAAATTTAAAATGAATACAATAACTATATGTGTGGGTTAGCTTGTAATGCATTTATTGTTGTTTAATTTGTTACATGGCCTTCATTACTAGTATTTCATATATGGTACGATATCTAATTTTATTAAGATGTTTCTATTTTTATAGCAATTTTAACTAATTTTTAGTCATTTGTAATACATTTCATTTCAGTCCTTGACTGTCGTTTTGTAATATATTTTTATATACCGAATAAATAAAAAAAAAAAAAAAATATATAACTAAAGCATCAAATTTTTTTTTTTTTATAAATAAATAATTTACTGTTATAATATGATTATATTTCAAGTATAATGAGCCTGCTTCTATTAAAAAACTGGTTTACAAATTTTGTATAACAATGATCATGTTGCAGTCTAATTTTTACTCTAAATTAAACATGGTTTCCCATTTGACGATCATTATTTATATCCACAGAGAGTAGTCAAAAGTAATATTCATCAGCTAGACCTTTGAGCATATGTGTGGTCTGGTACATTGGCTGTTTTTTGTAACATAAAAGCAGTAAACATGGCTTTCATAATGCTGGCCAATGAATTCATTTGAACCAGTATTTAACCCAGTTATTTTGGAATTTGTCAGTTTCCTTTGGAAACAAAGAAAATAAAGATAATTTATTTACACAATATATAACAGGTTATAACAGAAGAGTAAACAAATCAGAAACTGGCTGACAAAAAATGAATGCCAATGTAGTGTATTTATTGATGAATTGAAATGGCAGTCTACCACCAGTTATCAGATAAGTTTCAGCTAGCACTGTGCATGTATTTACTTTCTGTCAATTCTAGTATCAGTGAAAAGCTATAGTAAAAAAGCAATGTAATTACAAGATGCATTTAATTAGATTAACAGATGGGCTCATCACTCCTATGGGACAGATT